>NC_090253.1:15375492-15575492 GCF_037325665.1 Littorina saxatilis | reverse complement strand
TTGCATTGCCTGTTTGAGCCTGATGATTTTGTCAAAAAAAATGGCAGTCTTTTGGATGAGTGAACAGAAAAAGTGAGCGAGCCAAGAAACATAGTGATGTTTGTTATCAGGCTTTAAGCAATGTCCCATTGTTGAGTGTGACGAAAACTCGTGGTGACGATTTTAAAACATGTTGGGTCACGCATGGTCCAATCTTACATGGTCCAACCTTACATGGTCCAACATTACATGGTCCAACCTTACATGGTCCAATCTTACATGGTCCATATATATTATTGGACCATGTAAGATTGGACCATGTAAGATTGGACCATGTAAGATTGGACCATGTAAGGTTGGACCATGTAAGGTTGCACCATGTAAGGTTGGACCATGTAAGGTTGGACCATGTAATATTGGACCATGTAAGATTGGACCATGTAAGGTTGGACCATGTAAGATTGGACCATGTAAGGTTGGACATGGTAAGGTTAGACCATGTAAGGTTGGACCATGTAAGGTTGTCCATGTAAGGTTGGACCATGCAAGGTTGGACCATGCAAGGTTGGACCATGTAAGATTGGACCATGTAAGGTTGGACCATGTAAGATTGGACCATGTAAGATTGGACCATGCAAGGTTGGACCATGCAAGGTTGGACCATGTAAGATTGGACCATGTAAGGTTGGACCATGTAAGATTGGACCATGTAAGATTGGACCATGCACGATTGGACCATGTAAGGTTGGACCATGTAAGATTGGACCATGTAAGATTGGACCATGTAAGGTTGGACCATGTAAGGTTGGACCATGTAAGGTTGGACCATGTAAGGTTGGACCATGCGTGACCCAACATGTTTTAAAATCGTCACCACGAGTTTTCGTCATACTCAACAATGGGACATTGCTTAAAGGCATATGTACGCGCTCCCGTGTTTACAAAGTGTAGTTTGCCCATAATCGATGTCAAACGCACCATAAGACCATATAATGACGATATGTCACCATGCGCGGACCATAATACATGCATTACAGCTTGTTCTAGCCTCTGAAAAAGTGAGGATGTCAACAAAGCCGCGGTGTTAGCTCCCTTGCATCAACGTTACATGTGTTGCCAAATCTATAAATAGGACGATCCAGATCAAAATGAAAATTAACATATCTCAACATTGAAGGGGTCCTAGACCACAATATTTTGCAGGGAACTTAATTTAGCATGTCTCCAGCTGTTGGTAAAGCAATTAGCGTGTATAGTCATCGAGTACATATGCCTTTAAAGCCTGATAACAAACATCCCTATGTTTCTTGGCTCGCTCACTTTTTCTGTTCACTCATCCAAAAGACTTTGCCATTTTTTTTGACAAAATCATCAGGCTCAAACAGGCGATGCAAAAGTCCCACGCTTTGAAGTAAGTTACTTCAAAGTGTGGGAAGATCCCCCCACACTTTGAAGTAAAAACTGAGTTTACTTCAAAGTGTGGGAAGATCCCCCCACACTTTGAAGTAAAAAAATGGGTTTACTTCAAAGTGTGGGGCACATCCCCACACTTTGAAGTAATTTACTTCAAAGTGTGGGATTACTTCAATCAATCAATCAATGAGGCTTATATCGCGCATATTCCGTGGGTACAGTTCTAGGCGCTCTGCAGTGATGCCGTGTGAGATGAAATTTTATACGGCCAGTAATTGCAGCCATTTCGGCGCATAATTATTTACCTTTCACGGCCTAGTATTCCAAGTCACACGGGTATAGGTAGACAATCATTAACTGTGCCTAAGCAATTTTTGCCAGGAAAGACCCTTTTGTCAATCGTGGGATCTTTAACGTGCACACCCAATGTAGTGTACACGGGGGGGAGTTCGGACACCGAAGAGAGTCTGCACACAAATTTGACTCTGAAATAAATTTCCGCCGAACCTGGGATCGAACTCACGCTGACAGCGGCCAACTGAATACAAATCCAGCGCGCTACCAACTGAGCTATATCCCCTTCAAAGTGTGGTGCAACAGTCGTGCCGCGTCTGCTATCCAGTTCGCGGTAGGATTAGAAAATATATATATATATACCAAACCGATGTCAAATACGAGCTGATTTGGTGAAATAAAGCACATTTCTACTTGCGAAACCCATCGAACAGCCATTAGGCTAAGCGAGAGAGTTCTCGTGATTGTTTTAATTAAAAAACTCATTCATAAAAACTAGAGACTAGGTTTCTGGTCAAAACGAATGATTAATCTGCTGTATCATTCGCTTGTCGGAAAGACAATCGGCCTACGCGCTCCTCTCTCAAATATGACCTTCTCTTGTCTACTGTCTCGGAAGATTTATTCTACTCCCAAATAGCACTTCTTTGCACCTCTTATGACTCCTTCGTCTTCTAGAATCCCGTACCCACACCAAATACGAGCTGATTTGGTGAAATAAAGCACATTTCTACTTGCAAAACCCATCGAACAGCCATTTCCGGTGCTCGATCGCGGACATTTTCAGCTTTGAAGGATATTTACGGGCAAATATCAATCGCTCCCTGACTTTTTATGCATCGAGAAACAAATTTAGTCATCGCTGAATCAGTAGCTTACCTTAAATCCCGACATAAATCAAACAATACCTAGAAAACAGACAAAACTTGCATTCACACGTGTCATGAGCGGCATTCGGCTTCTGTTCGGCATTTGACCGGTTATCCCCCGTGTATTATTCCATGTCACACGGGTATTTTGGTGGACATTTTTATCTATGCCCATACAATTTTGCCAGGAAAGACCCTTTTGTCAATCGTGGGATCTTTAACGTGCACACCCCAATGTAGTGTACACGAAGGGACCTCGGTTTTTCGTCTCATCCGAAAGACTAGCACTTGAACCCACCACCTAGGAAAGGAAAGGGGGGAGAAAATTGCTAACGCCCTGACCCAGGGTCGAACTCGCAACCTCTCTCTTCCGAGCGCAAGTGCGTTACCACTCGGCCACCCAGTCCATGTAACAGAGAGAGAGAGAGAGAGAGAGAGAGAGAGAGAGAGAGAGAGAGAGAGAGAGAGAGAGAGAGACTGAGAGACAGAGACAGAGAGAGAC
The DNA here is from genome assembly GCF_037325665.1 of Littorina saxatilis. NCBI lineage: Eukaryota > Metazoa > Mollusca > Gastropoda > Littorinimorpha > Littorinidae > Littorina > Littorina saxatilis. The sequence continues at coordinate 15,572,435 of NC_090253.1, read as the reverse complement.
AGAGAGACTCGAGAGACAGAGAGAGAGAAAGATGGAGAGATTGACAATGACTTTATTTTACGAGGAGGCCGATAGAATAAGTTGAGTGGTTTGATATGCTTTCAGAAAATGAGGTAGAGGGAGAGAGAGGTAGGGGGGGGGGTTGCACCGAGAGAGAGAGAGAGAGAGAGAGAGACAGACAGACAGACAGACAGACAGACAGAGACAGAGAGAGACACAGAGAGAACAAGCATTCCGTAGCATTCTCATTATACAGGGTGACCCCAAAAAAAAGAGTACCCAAACAAAACGTCATAAATGGAACAAAAATAAAGCAATCTTCATAAAATGTATTTACACACACAATTAAGTAGCCTCTGCATGATTTGCACAGAAAATGTTAGCGTTCTAGCTTGTCTTTCAGGAAAGTTATGCTCATTCTACAGAACATGCTCCAAATGGCCTCCGCGCCGCTGCAGGCAAACTTGAACTCGTCGCGCAAAGTTATCAATCACCCGCACACACTCCTGTTGCGAGATTCCGCGAATGGTTGTTGTGATGGCTCTCTTGAGTTCTGTGATTGTCTGTGGGTTGTTCCTGTAGACGTTGTCTTTCTGGAACCCCCAAAAATAGAAATCTGGGGGATTTAAATCCGGGGGAGGCCATTTGGAGCATGTTCTGTAGAATGAGCATAACTTTCCTGAAAGACAAGCTTGAACGCTAAAATTTTCTGTTGAAATCATGCAGAGGCTACTAGTGTGTGTAAATAAATTTTATGAAGATTGCTTTATTTTTGTTCAATTTATGATGTTTTGTTTGGGTACTCTTGTTTTTGGGTCACCCTGTACTATCGTGTAGCCCCGTGCGACCTTTCACCCACCTTTCATATTATTTGTCTCTGAATTTCAGAGTAGAATTCATTAACATGGCAATGTTTTTTTGTGGATAGTGCGGGTAATGGTTGTTGTTGTTTTGTTAAGTTGTGTGTGTTTTTGAGTCATATTGTTTTTGTGTGTTTGTTTGTTTTTTCAAATGTCCTTTTAACGACTGTTCTTCTTCTTCCGGCGCTCGACACTTCAGTTCTTCTTCTTCTTCTTCTGCGTTCGTGGGCTGAAACTCCCACGTACACTCGTATTTTTTTGCACGAGTGGAATTGTACGTGTATGACTGACAGTGATAAGCCGTGGACTGAGACATGCACACAGGAATGTCGTCTTTGTCACAAAGATAGAGAGAGAGAGAGAGAGAGAGAGAGACAGAGACAGAGAAAAAAAAGAGAGAGAGAGAGAGAGAGAGAGAGAGAGAGAGAGAGAGAGAGAGAGAGAGAGAGAGAATTGAATTGAATTGAATTGAATAGAAATTTATTTTACGAGGGTGACAGAATAAGCAATGTATACATGCTTTTTTTCATCCGGCCCGGGTCGCCCATTGAGGGGTAACAAACAAGACGAAATAGAAAATAAGTTTAACTATAGTACAAATGACATATTTACCATAATTAACATGTCAAGCAACCAATGAGACATTTTAAGATGCATTGTGATTATTTAGCAATGCTTGAAAATTATATATAACAGAGAAATATTTGTTTGTATAATGAAAATTAAAATTAAAATTAAAAAAATTAAAAAATAACAAAACAAAAACAAAACAAAAAAAATCCTTCATGCATTATATATAGTCATGTTTTTCAATATAATTTATTTATTTATTTATTAAGGAGATTTCTATAGCGCATAACTAAAAGCACTATGCGCTTTACAATATCACTAGGTATAAGCACACGCAAACATACTCTGATTAAATAGAACTTAGGCTAACAAGACAATACTAAGAACACTAAACATTTGAGTTCATACAAAAATAGAGAATTAAATTAAATACTGGACAAACGATTAACATAAGCTTAAGGCCTACACCGACTACAATGGACTATTTCAAGTAAAATATTTTAGTTAACTATAACAGGCAGTGCATAAAACTCCATAATCCTAAGAAGGTCGAACAAATAAAAAACATAAAAGACTATTTAACTATAATTACTTCATAAAAGATAATAAACATAATCAGAGAGTACAGTTATATTTTGCCAGCTGCTTGATAATATTTCTTATAAGTTTTGTAAAAGAGAGAGAGAGAGAGAGAGAGAGAGAGAGAGAGAGAGAGAGAGAGAGAGAGAGAGAGAGAGAGAGAGAGAGAGAGAGAGAGACTCGAGAGAGACTCGAGAGAGAGAATTGAATTGAATTGAATTGAATTGAATTGAACTTTATTTGACAAGGATTAAGATTTAAAGCTACGCCTTTTCTTACAATCTGTCCTTAAAGAGAGAGAGAGAAAGAAAGAGAGAGACAGAGACAGAGACAGAGACAGACAGAGAGAGAGAGAGAGAGAGAGAGAGAGAGAGACTCGAGAGAGAGAGGGGGGGGGTCAGTTTATACCTGCTGATCATCGAACGGGTTGTGTGAGAAGACGCGATAGAGTAATGTTAGTCATGAGGTTTGACCAGGTGTGATAGAACAGAGAAACAGTATGTGACGGAGAAAAATACTTGCTAAAGGGAATTAAGCGTTGTAAATTACAACATTACGATATACGTATTTTATTGAAGTCGCCTCCCCTGGTCCAAAAACAAGACATCCTAAGTGTAAAGTTCATGGGTGTTGTTTTTTAACATTGATGTTTGAACTGGTTAGAATCAGAAACATCATTTAAATTTTTGATCATGATCCAACCATTACAAAAGTTGTTCCACTAGATTTAACTTTCCGGGTTTACATTTTTATTTTATTCTATCAAGAACCTGCACTCTTGTGAACTTTGATTTGTTTGTAGTCTGAACTTCTGACTGAATACTTCAATATCCAAGAAAATACATTGCTGTTGCGCACATCAGCGGCGACCTTGCCCTTAGAAAGCTGTACAGCGATTACCTGCGACGTTTTGTTGCATCTGGTAAGTATGTCTGCCGCTTGCTATATTTTTTACAGGCAAAACACTGTTCCCATCGTCTGCTACTTTTTTGCTTATCTCCCTTGAGTTGATTCGGGAACTTTGGACTGTTGTACGTCTCTCTCTCTCTCTCTCTCTCTCTCTCTCTCTCTCTCTCTCTCTCTCTCTCTCTCTCTCTCTCTCTCTTTCAGCTTCAGCAATAGTATATTAGTCGCTCTGTAGGGTGATAACCACATGTAAAATAAAATAAAAACCAAATAAGAACAGATCACTGCTTATTCTATTACCACTGTCCTCTTTATATAAATTATTGCAATACATGTCCTCTCTCTCTCTCTCTCAGTTTTCATTGAGTATACTAATTTCTGTGTGCAAGTTCATTTGAAAAGTTAATATCCTGCCTGGCCTTTGAACTTCCTCATCCCCAATGCATGATCCTTGCGTATATGCTAACAAAGTAACTTTTTCTTTCAGAAAAACGTCGAAGATGAACATTGAAAGGTGGGACCAGGCCAAAGATGGTGAACTGACAGAGTCCAACATGAAGCGAAAGCTGGAAAAGCAAGGTTACAACTACATCATGTACACGTTTTCCCCTGGCACAGATTTCCCCGACCACACGCATACTGTGAGCAAAAAAGACTCGATACTGACCGGCCGATTCCAGTTTGCGATGCATGGAGAGACGGTGGTGTTGCAGCCTGGCGACATGGTGGAAGTGCCGAAAAACACCGTTCACAACGCTCGAGTGGTGGGGAAAGAGAACGTGGTGTTTTTCGACGCCACAAAGTGATATGCAGGACCTCAGAGATAATCTACATGTGTTAATGAATCAATAATTATATTTATAACAATGAGAGCTATTGTAACGCAAACCACAGGGATCTGTTCTCTCTGCATGTTACAGTTGGCACTGTCTTGAATTCTTGCATTGTGAGTGCTCATAAATAAATGTGATACGGTGGTAACCTTGTTTTTAGACTGTCTTCTTGTTCTTCTTCTTCAGCGTTCCAGAATTGTCTGGTTACGTGTGAGCTCGTTTGCCCATTTGGGTTCCCCACACTATACTCTGAGAGCATAGTCAGCTCACTCCGCTTTCGTTGAGTAGGCATGCTGGGTATTTTCGTGTTCCCATAACCCACCGAACTCCGACATGGATTACAGGATCTTTTCCGTGCGCACTTGGTCTTGTGCTTGCGTGTACACACGAAGGGGGATAAGCCCCTAGCAGGTCTGCACATAAGTTGACGTACCTGGGAGATCGGAAAAATCTCCACACTTAACCCACCAGGCGGCAGCGACCGGGATTCGAACTCACGACCTTCCAATTAGGAGGCCGACGTCTTACCACCACGCCACTGCGCCCGTCTATCAAAATGCATTGTCTTCCAGGGAATCGGGTAAGGGTGGGGAGGGGGAGGGGGGGTCTCAAGATGGGTGGGGGGGGGGAGGTGTTGGAGGAGTGTGTGGAGGTTGAGGTGTCTAAATTGGTGTGGAAGGGACAGGCGCTGTGGCGGGGTGGTAAGACGCCGGCCTCTTAATCGGAAGGTCGAGGGTTCGAATCCCGGCTGCGGCCGCCTGGTGGGTTAAGTGTGGAGATTTTTCCGATCTCCCAGGTCAACTTATGTGGAGACCTGCTAGTGGCTTATCCCCCTTCGTGTGTACACGCAAGCACAAGACCAAGTGCGCACGGAAAAGATCCTGTAATCCATGTCAGAGTTTGGTGGGTTATAGAAACACGAAAATACCCAGCATGCTTCCTCCGAAAGCGGCGTATGGCTGCCTAAATGGCGGGGTAAAAACAGTCATACACGTAAAATTCCACTCGTGCAAAAACACGAGTGTACGTGGGAGTTTCAGCCCACGCACGCAGAAGAAGAAGGTGTGGAAGGTGATAGGGTTGAGTGGGATCCTCTGTATTGTGTTGTCCACTTTTGGTCTGGCATATATTCTATCTATTATTCTTCTACAATTTACTTAGCATTATAATTATTAATCTTGTGATGAGAATGGAGGCGACGGGTGCAGTGGCACTTAATTTTTTCCTCCTTTCTTTTGGGAATGATGCATGCTGGGGTTATCTGACAAAGTAGATTTCATTCACTGGGTTAATTATGAATTCTTTTGGTTTGGTTGATATCATGCCTGCTGTGATCAGTTTCTAGTCATGGCTGTGTTTATTTGCTAAATATTATCTGCACAGTGACATTTTCAAATGCAGAACTTTAATGATCCCAAACATATAACATTGATTGTAATTAAGGTGCTTAGCACTATTTTAGGACTTGCGCCCTATAAATACCCTTATTATTATTATATATATATATATATATCCTTGCACACACACGCCCGCGCGCACAGGCCTAATACACCATCTAAATGAAATTATCCTCTAATTTTTTTCCTTTTACAGTTTAAAGTACTTTGGGGTAATTACATGTTTTAGGTGGTGAATCTTTATTAAATTCTTTGAAATGCGTTTTGCAAGAAAGTTGTCCTTAAAGTGCCATTAAATTTCTCCTGAGAAAGTCAGTTTCTGTTTGTTTGTTAGTAAATCTATCACGGCTACTAAAATTAATAGTGCACAGTGCTAGTGATGCACTTACCTGCAGTGAGCCGACATTAAAAAAAAAAAACTAGAAATGTTTCATTTTAAACAAAATAGTTACATGTACAGCGAACAGTGTTGTTTGTTTAGGTGTGTGTGTGTGTGTAAAAGAGAGAGAGAGAGAGAGAGAGAGAGTCTCAGTCAGAGAGAGGGAGAGTCAAGAGGAGAAAGAGAAAAGAAGCACAGAAAATAAGTAATATTAGAAACAGCGTAATAGCTCTTGTAATACCTCTAACATTCTTACTCTGATAAACACCTGAAAGTCACACGTACGCACACATAAAACGCATTTGTTTCTTTTTTTTATTTTAGACGCCCATTTTTGGTCATTTGTTTATTAAGAAAATAACCTGAGCTCAAGTCAGTCACAGTTCTATAACCGTCAGCCTTCCATTCTTGTTGCACAAGAGGTCCACGTACACCATCACGCAGAATCGTCGCCTCTCATACACACACCCCAAACTCTCTCTCCCTCTGAGGCGGACATCAAGCATTTAGCACAGTCAAGCTGATCTCTGACATGTCATTGGCTAAAATCAAACTACGACAAATAGACTTTTCATAATAAGCAACTACACGATATGCTACATACCTTGGGCATGATGAAAGTAATCATTATAAAAAAACACAGTATCTGTAGTTAACATATTTTTAGCAGCATGGCTTGTGATTCATAATGAATGTGACTTTGGTGAAGAAGGAAAACACTACCAACAAAAAAATGAACAGATTGAGGTGAATACATTAGTGTTTTATCTATAGTATAGTATAGTTTAGTATAATCCATGTTGAGAGTTTGAACTTTTTGGAATTTCTGAATTTTGTTATGGCGTTCGAATCTGAATATCAAAACATCTGTGTCACAACAGTCTATGAAAAGAAAAATTTTTGAGTCTGAATATCTGAACATCAATCTTGCAATAATCTATGAAAAGAACAAAAGTCCCCTGCAATTTTTCCCGCACATTCTGTGCTGCCTTTCAAGAGGGAGTGAAAAAAACAGAACAACATATTGCACAAGAACACAGTACAAGATATCCGAAAATCATCTTTTACGTTTTTGGGGGCATTTTATTTACATTCTTAGAATGCAACACACTATCTCTGAGATCACTGAATTCATTTTGACATGCCATTCAATACCTCGCGCCAAGAAAAGATTCTGAACTTCCATTTTAAAGCACGGTCACATTAGGACTTTTTTCACTATGAAAAAAGGGGTAAGCTTTATATTGACCCGTTTACTTCGTAAAATATTAAACCCGCTTTTTTGTTCAGCTCAAATGCTACTTTGGTTGATCCTGTTTCAGTTCTTTTACAGAGTTAGAGGGACACAGAGAAATACTATAAGAATGCATACAATTGCAAAGAACAGATGAATATCCATTAAAATTATGTACAAAAGTTAAAAACGCTGCTGAACGTATGTGTAACAATGTTACAGTTGCAGTGACAAGTCTTTTAAGAGTCAATTTCATCTTAAAAAAACAACAACAAAAACTGCAATCATAACAGTGACCAAAACAATCTCTACCATGTCATCTTGTTTGAAATAAATGCTGGAAAACTGTTACTGCTTTTCCGTAATAAAAACAAAAATCAACACAAAACCTTTGAGAATAACTTGCAAGGGCTTAATATTTTGTCTTTCAAAATAAATAGCATTCTCTGAACAACCATTTTGTGCTTCGGTTGATAATAATCTATGCTTTCAATTGAATGTGTACATGCAAAAAGGAATATCCTTTATTTTGTTCTGTTGCTCATTACTTTCAGTTGTTGTTTTTTCTCTTTCTTTCTTTCTTTCTTTATTTGGTGTTTAACGTCGTTTTCAACCGTTCAAGGTTATATCGCGACGGGGAAAGAGGCGAGATGGGATAGAGCCACTTGTTAATTGTTTCTTGTTCACAAAAGCACTAATCAAAAAATTGCTCCAGGGGCTTGCAACGTAGTACAATATATGACCTTACTGGGAGAATGCAAGTTTCCAGTACAAATGACTTAACATTTCTTACATACTGCTTGACTAAAATCTTTACAAACATTGACTATATTCTATACAAGAAACACTTAACAAGGGTAAAAGGAGAAACAGAATCCGTTAGTCGCCTCTTACGACATGCTGGGGAGCATCGGGTAAATTCTTCCCCCTAACCCGCGGGGGGTTTGTTTTTTCTCCTTACCGAAGCAGTTTCACAAACAAATGAGAATGACACTATCGCCTCAAAAACGTAATGAGCAAAAGCAGTGAAAGACTACAACACAGGAAGAGAGACTTTTAACCGCAGGTCAAGTATCATGGCCAAAAGATTTAGAATGTGTTATGAGAAAAAATAAATAAATAAATAAATAACCCAAACAGAAATGATGCAAATGCTGGTCAGAATATCAATGCACTTAAAAGACAAATGTATGCATAGATACGCTGGAAATGAAATTTATTTATCAACAGGATAAATAGCTTGTTTTTTGGTTTTTTTCACTGTCACAACATAAAACTTGTATTGATTGATTCACATCTCAGCAGTGCTCCCAATTGTTAGCTTTAATTGTTTTTTGTGAGCTTATTACGGTGATGTTTACGTTCGATTTTTGACTCTAGTTTTAATCTTTGCTTCACACTGGCTTATATTTGACACTCGCTCTAGAAAAAAAAATTGTGAGCGCAACTTGAAATGCTAGCCTTTTTTGATTCGGTGTTGAAGAAGACTGTAATAAACCCTTGCCTTTGAACACATCAAAAAACAAAAAAATGACAACAGCAAAAAATGACAGTTCATCTGGAGACAGCCGATTAACATTCAAACTAGCATGCCGTTATAAAAATATGAAAATGCACATCAGCTCATAACCCTTTTGTCACAAATCCTGGGTGTTTTGTAAACCAGTGTTTTAACCTTAAAGACAACCAGAACGCATCGGTCAGAAACCGGTCATATGAACTGTCATTGAAGGCAGCTAGGCCATCCAATGCGTAATAATAAAGCAACAATTATCAATTTCTATTTTGATAAGAAAAACTGTCGGATGCAATCAAAACTGGCAGGAATGACTTCTTTTTTTTAGTGTTCTCACATACAAGACCAAATATGTCTGGTACACGCTTACACTAAAACCGCAGGTATTTCAAAAACTGCATCAAACAGATTCTAGGAATTTATTTCCTGTATTTAAGTTCTCTTTCAATATTAATCTTTGACGCTTAGCAGAAGAGATTATTTTCAGACAAAATGGCAACTAAACAAGCATTAAAAATTGAGCAGGCTTACATAGAGAAAAAAGCAAAATTGCAACTTAACAAAGAGTTGACATTTACAAACAAGCATCGTGATTATGATCAAAATTTGTGATTCGCTTCCAAAACCAGACATATTTTGAATTGAATGATATATAATGTATACATCAGAAGTTGATGCTTACAGGTTACTTAAAATGAAAGCATTACATCACAATCACCAGTGAGTAAAACAGTTGCATCAATAATTTATACAGACAGACTAAAAAAAAAAAAATCTTTTTTGTCAGGTATATAATTATATATTTTAAGAAGAAAAGGTGTGCCAAGAAATACCCACAAGTGACAGAATACACATGCTAGACACTGCATTCATCAAACCCGCTTTCATGTGTTGTGGTTTCACTCACTCTTACTGTCTACACTTTTTGTTTCTGAGAGAAAATGTCGCACAATGCAATGCAATCTGAGCCCAAGTATGCTTGCAAAAGAAAATAAATGGAGAAAAAAAAGGTCCATGGTTTACAGTTGCAGATAATTTTTACCATTGTAAGCCACAGAAACAATGGGGGAATTTGTTTTCAGGAGGTGGAAGAAAGCTCATTACTGTATTCTTGTTTCAGAAAGAAAACAAACATTTTGGATTTCTTTCTCGGAGGCAGACCATTTCTTGTCATTTACAGCCGGCAGTAATAATGGAAAAATTGCTCTTTAAAAAAAAAAAGAAGCCATTTTGCATTCTTTGCTCAGTTCCCTTTGAATCGAATTTTTAACATGTTGCAATAAAATGCTGACAACTTGAGTATTTTTTTCAGAAAGGGACGACGCTGAACGAAGCACCAGCACATGATGAATAAAAAAAAATTTAGAACATTCAGAATTAATGCAGACAGAAGCCTGCAGAGTTTCTGAATGTTGCACTTCCTTAAAAAAAAAAAATTCTTTGTTTAAAATGACAAAAAAGTTTTCTAACCATACAAAGTTGTCCGAAAAACAACCGAAGTTTCAATCATGCCTCAAGCACTCACACATTTACATGCAAACATGTGTTACATGAAGAAAATAACACAATAAGAATAAAACAGCCCACCATAGACAAAGTGAGCATCTCGCATATCAGCTACATGTATTATGGTCACCCAACTGATTTTTTAAAAGTTTTAAATGCACACAGGCAAAACTGCCAATTGCATAAATATATTAACACAACTTATGTCCAAAGCTTTTTACTTTCTTGTCTAATATTTTTGGCTTCTAATTATGCAAATTTGTCCTTCAAAAAGATTTTGTTTTGGAATCATTTATGACCAAACAGAAACTAAAGTCCAAATGGCAAAACTGTTGACAACTTGCAAGTGACTGTAACTGATGGCAGCATACATTTTTTTCTAATTTGTGTCAGTTTCAGCTCATTTTTGTTCCTGCAAGGAAGTGTACACACCAAAAAATGTACAGAAAACACTGAAAAAACAACAACATAGCAGCACTTAGATAAGGCACAAAAACTTTCGGTTCCCTACCCCTCACCCTTTTCTTCCAACAGGTTCAGTGAAGAAATCAGTAAACATTTGCAACAACAGAGAGGGAACAATTACAAATTTTAATTAATATTAATTAAAAAACAAAACAAAACAAAACCATCCAAATGATGAAACTGGGTGTTGTTTTGTGTCATTGCCAAACTTGTTTTTTAGTTCTGATCTTATGAGCCAATCTTCTTGTTTATTGCTCTTTTTTTTTTAACATTTGCTCTTTGATAGTGGACTTTTTTTGCTGTTTTAGATGGCACCATGAACTTAACACACTGACAAAACCTCTCTCTCTCTCTCTCTCTCTCTCTCTCTCTCTCTCTCTCTCTCTCTCTCTCTCTCTCTGTGTCTCTCTCTGTCTCTCTCTGTCTCTCTCTCTCTTTCTCTCTCTCTCTCTATTTCTCTCTCTGTCTCTCTCTCTCTTTCTCTCTCTCCCCCCCTCTCTCTCTCTCTCTCTCTCTCTCTCTCTCTCTCTCTCTCTCTCTCTCTCTCTCTCTCTCTCTCTCAAATATTCCAACAAACAAAATTCAAGCAAATTTTCACTTGTCCTTGAATCGCAACAAAACCACTCGAGGCCTAAAGCAGAAAGCATTGCAAAGTTAGTTTCAAAGCATGAACAAACAAAAGGAACACGTCTCTATATACACTTCGAAGCTGCAGTAGCTTCTCTGCGATGCAAGAGCAAAATATACACACTTCAGCAAGACAAAACTGTCACAGAGTGAGCCTAACTTATGCTCACCATAAAAGAATACACAATGTATGATTCCACCAAGCTGCTGTCATCTCAAAACAAGAAAATGCATGTGGGTCGAGTGTTCATGAACGTGCGCGCGATACATGCAGCCTACGTCCCCGATGCCAGCTCATACCAGTTTCATCCATGTCAAGACAGTACGCAAGAATGCGCACTGTCGACACATAGAATTTATACGGCATGAGCCCTCAGCAGGAATTTAGCCTTATTTCCCATGAGCGTAATACAGTTACCTCGGATGAACCAATATCAAAAATGAAAACTGGGCATCAGACTTCACAATTTTCGAACAATTTGGATGGATTATTTCATGAGCACAGGTCTAGATCGGCCAAGAGTCTGTATGTCCACAGTCTTGTCAAGAAGAAACCAAAAACTCTAGTAGTGTGCACATTTGTTTTTTGTATTGTATAAGTGCAAGAAATATTGGTGCACTGTAAGTACAGAGACAAAGAAGTACAGCTCATGGGATATAATACAGTTACACTTATTCGACTTCCCAGAGGGTAAAAAGGCAACTACAGTCACCACCAGAGTAATATTATGTCTGAGCTAAGTGCAGGAGTATGAACGGAAGACTTAAGTTCCCCCCCGAGATACCTCAGGCACGTACATACCTGAGGATCCCAAGGGCTTTTTGAACTGACGTAAACTCTCCATCCCAGAAAGGAACACTTTGTGTGATTGTTCATCATACACAAAATATAAAAAATGTAAAAAAAGTAATCTGCTAACTGAAATTGCTTTGCTGGTAAGAAAAGCTTGCTGCAAGAACATCATGTGCTTTGATAGCAAATTCAGTCAGGTTTGCCTTCTAAACCTGGTTTACATTAATTAGTCCTTCTGTTAAAACCGCTGTAATTTCAATTAACTTCTTTTCGGGAACAAGCCAGTTTTAAACATTTCTATGAAAGATGAAAGTATAGGGTATACGTTTTTGTGCGGTTAAGTACTTTATACTTTTTTTTCACTCTGCAAATTAAATCTTACTTCCAAAATCAATCAGTCTCCACTACTTCGAGCAACTAATCCAAAACGACGCATTTTTGACCTAACACAAAGAAATTGTGCAGCATAACACACCCAGCCCTGCTCGCCCCGCATTCGACATCAGTGAATGAAAAACACATGACACAAAGTCCACAGGCTTCAAATTTCGATTATGGATGACTTAGATAAGATGTACAGAATCATGAATGCACTTGATAACAGAAGCCAAGCGACGTCGACACTTCAGCAGCCACTATTCATCATCTCCTTCGTCTGTTTCCTTATCCGCCAGGCGTCCTTCCAGATGTACGATACGCTTCTCTTGCGCAAAGACTTTTTTCTTTAGGTCTGCCATCTCTGCTATCAGCGCTTCCGCGTTAAAGTCGGCGGGAAAGCCCTGCACATCACAAAGAAAACGGAAATGTTAGTGAAATGTGATTCTCTCCTGACGAAGCGATAACAAATTTGACATCCATGTTTAGTTGAGAACAGAAAAGAATCCTACAATTGCAATGCTAATGCATTATTAAGAAAAGGGAATCAATGCAAACAATCACTACAGTCATGTCGTTCTAAAACAAATAGTATTTCAATATCAATAATACTTTTGTAAAGAAACAAAAAGACTTCATCAGAAATCTTCATCTAAAACATCAGTCAATCTGAATTAACATTCAACTTAAAAATCAACATCAGAGTGTGTGATGAGAAAGTATCATTTTGAATACCTATAAATCTCATTTCTTTCGCACAAACTTATAAGCCCTAGTGAAGAACATTTTAAAACCAACCAAATCTTACAAGCTCGCTTTGAACGATTGAAGTACCATTGAAGAATTAAATCATCAGCTGTCTGTTATTCAGGTAGATAATGTAAATCTAAAGCTCAAGGCAAAAAGCTCACAATCTTTCTGTTAACAGTGGAAATCTTAAGTACTGTACTACAAAACAGAGCACACACTGTGACGCACACTCCACATTCAGGTATTCAAACACTTGGCTCAGGATTACCAGGGATACGGTGCAATTAATAAACAACATGGTGACGCTGTGAGTAAGACTGATGTTAGACCAACAACATCAATTAACACTCCATTCAACAATCCGGTGAAAGGCAAATAACCAAGCAACTGAGTCACCGCCCACCACACATAACAGTCCCGTCCATACGTATGGCAATCGATAGCACCTACCTCAGTAACAGTCCCGTCCATACGTATGGCAATCGATAGCACCTACCTCAGTAACAGTCCCGTCCATACGTATGGCAATCGATAGCACCTACCTCAGTAACATTTCCTAGTTATAAGGCACTAGTTCTTCACGTGTGATTTTCTGAAATGTGACCCTCCACCACGGAATGAGTCGCATGTCACCTTTGTATGATTTTCATATTTTTACATTTTATTAAAGCGTTTTTTATGCTCTATCCAGTGGTGAAAACCGTTTTAGAAAAGAGCAAGAACTTTTCGAGTTATAAGCCTGTGACTAAGGTGACCCTCACACTGTTGCCAGACACCCCCCGGACTTATATTAAGCCTAGCGCAGAACCGAGCGAGGTGACATGCGACTCATTCCGTGGCGGAGGGTCACAAATAATCTTGTCGGGTTTGTATGGATTGTGAAAGAGTGAGTAACGGGTACACTTGCTTTTGCTCGGACAAATATTGACATGATTGTGCTTCCTGTACACGTGTTTGAGGCACACACCCTCGTTGATGACTGGCCTATAATGTCTCTTGGGAAATAAAGTCACGAGGGGAAACTTTCCCACATGACATTACAGGCTAGTCACTAGCGAGAGGTGTGTCGGAAACATGTATACAGAAAGCACATGTCAATATTTCTCCAAGCAAAAGCAAGGGCACCTACTCTTTCACAAGCCCATACCACCCCGACACAGTTATTTCCGGAATTGGTCTATTTCACTTGACATCTCAAATCTGGCTAGACTTTCTTCTTCTTCTTCTTCTTCTTCTTCTTCGTTCATGGGCTTTGACCCCCACGTTCACTCATGTTTTTAGCACGAGTGGATTTTTACGTGTATGACCGTTTTTACCCCGCCATTCAGGCAGCATACGTCGATTTCGGGGGATCCGGGAGGCATGCTGGGTATTTTCGTGTTTCCATAACCCACCGAACTCTGACATGGATTACAGGATCTTTTCTGTTTGCACTTGGTCTTGTGCTTGCGTGTACACACGAAGGGGGATAAGCCACTAAGCAGGTCTGCACATAAGTTGACCTGGGAGATCGGAAAAATCTCCACTCTTAACCCACCAGGCGGCCGCGGCCGGGATTCGAACCCTCGACCTTCCGATTAAGAGGCCGACGTCTTACCACCATGCCACAGCGCCGGTCTGATGGCTAGCCTTTAACACGGGATAAGAACATCCCTCCACTTGGACACATACCAACAATCGACAGCCTGGGTGCAGAGTAGAAATGTTGTTGATGAAATACTTTCTTTATTTCTTTATTTGGTGTTTAACGTCGTTTTCAACCACGAAGGCTATATCGCAACGGTTCTTTACAGACTCTAGTTATATCGCAACGGTTCTTAAGTGGTATTGGCAATAGAGTGTGAAATTAACTCATCAAAAATTCTCCCTCTGCACAGGAAGCATTCACGAGGTTGACTTTCGGTATGCGTCCCAGTGGAGGGATCTAGTTTTATCCCACGTAAATACCTGACCGGATTTGAGATGGTGAGCGATTATTTTCACGTGAAGGACTGTGCCTTTAATGTTCTTTAATTCATTGATGCACCCATGGTTCACACTAGCAGCTGTACCTATTCCTGTGCAACCCTTAAACCACGTTAGGCTGCAACTACATGAGCCACTACCTTTTCATTATATATTCTGCCATGAATTGTTTGATTCTTCCGCAAGCACAGAGCATTAGCCTTTGGTATGAGTAGGGGGCAGAGACCAAGTTGCATAAAAAGATGACTGTATGACATAAAAGAATTGACCCGGAAATCTTTCTGATTTTTTGGGACTCGGGCTGAGCTAAATGTAAGCTACAAAACTGCTGGGCAAAACACACACAAAATGTCCCTACTTGTATTTCCCACGAGCGTGTGAATTGCCATTGGTCAGTCATTCACACACACACACACACACACACACACACACACACACAGACACACACAGACACACACACTCTCTCTCTCTCTCTCTCTCTCTCCCTCCCTCTCCCTCTCTCAACTTCACAAGCAATCAGTAAATCAGTTATGCTACTCCAAAGGAGGGCCGGCCTTCAACCAGCATCATATTATTATGTCATTCTACAGCAGCTGCAAGTGTAAGTAAGAGAATGAGCAGAAGTTGCGAAGATATTCTGCAAAGTTTGAGTTGTACTAAATAGCAATCCCTTCACCTGCAGTAGCAAACCCTTACAAGTTTTGTTCATGCAAGTCTGGCACATGCAGTACTTTTCAAGTTCATTCTTGATTAATAATTTTTTTTTACATTTTCAAGCCTTTTCCAAAATGTATTATTTGGTTTTGTGTTTACATGTATTAGAAAGATTTTTTTTAAGCTTTTCCAAAAACAAGTGGTTTTTTTGGTGTGTTTTTTAACAGAGAGGAAGAATACTATGTAAACTTTCCCTGAAACATTAGGTTGACAACAAATAGGACAGAAGACCTTTATCAAGCAGAATGTATTCAGATGCACTAGTTTGATCATGAGTTAAACTCTGACATTGCTCAATATTTAAATACTATGTAAACAAACACATCGGAATTAAAACATCTAGGTACAATTCAAAAGCAAAATGGCCTGCTTGTCAAATGTAAACCATCTCCTGGGCAGGAGAAACCTGCAATGTTAGTATTCAATCATCAACAGCAAAAGTTAGTACTTCAGGGTCAACGGTCAAACTCAACAAGGAAAAACAATTATAACCAGTTTTTTTCTGTTAGATTCCAACAACAGCATGCTGTGAAATTATGCCTTTCGGCAGCAACTCGGATCCAACCTCCAGGAGCCATGCACATCGATATTTTAATGTTTGTACTCAAGAGAACAGTTCTGTTAATGTTTTTCACTACTTTTCAGGAGGTACTTGCACGTCGCTCGGACAGCACATCAAGAGAAAATTTTATTACATTTTCCAGAAATTCAGCAAGAGAACAATGATATTTCACGACACTTTCTAAGGCCCACTCCGCCTTGTGTAAGCAGTTTGCCGCACCGTCTCAGAACTGTTCAGGCTTTCACGTGGGATAAGCCATTCCCTCCACTTGGTCACATACCAAAAATCAACACCCTGAGTGCGTGCTGTGGTGAGATGGAATTTGTTTTAATAATTCATTTCCGTAATGAGCACCGGAGGCTTTTGCGAAATTAACTCTTTCAAAAAAAAATCCCACTGTGCACTGAGCGCACCCAGGCTGTTCACTTTTGGTATGTGACCAAGTGGAGGGATGGTCTTATGGCCAAGTGGATGGACTGGGTGGCCGGGTGGTAACGCACTTGCGCTCGGAAGCGAGAGGTTGCGAGTTCGACCCTGGGTCAGGGTGTTAGCAATTTTCTCCCCCCTTTCCTAACCTAGGTGGTGGGTTCAAGTGCTAGTCTTTCGGATGAGACGAAAAACCGAGGTCCCTTCGTGTACACTACATTGGGGTGTGCACGTAAAAGATCCCACGATTGACAAAAGGGTCTTTCCTGGCAAAATTGTATAGGCATAGATAAAAATGTCCACCAAAATACCCGTGTGACTTGGAATAATAGGCCGTGAAAAGTAGGATATGCGCCGAAATGGCTGCGATCTGCTGGCCGATGTGTATGCGTGATGTATTGTGTAAAAAAATTCCATCTCACACGGCATAAATAAATCCCTGCGCCTTGAATATGTGCGCGATACAAATTGCATAAAATAAAAATAAAAAATAAAAAAATAAATCCCTGCGCTTAGAACTGTACCCACGGAATACGCGCGATATAAGCCTCATATTGATTGATTGAGCACCCAGGCTGTTCAGTGTTGGTATGTGACCAAGTGGAGGGATGGTCTTATCCCATGTAAAAGCCCAGCCAGATCTGAGGCGGTGAGGGGAACTGTTTTCACGAGGCGGAGTGGGTCATTAAGACAAATGTGTTTCGACTTCCACCAAACAGATTGTCTCTTTTCACTGTCAAACAAGACTCATGTGCATGACTACTGCTGAATCCGCCTCTTGCAGAACTGTATCAGATCAGCAACTGGCACAAGTACTGAGTAGCTTTTATAGTTAGCCTGTAAGGAACCGCAAACTCAAGCCAACGAACAACAAAACCAAGAACAACAACAAAAGTTAACCACAACAAAACATCAACAAAAATACCATGAATGGGGCAGCACAGCAACAAGGCGGCTAGGCATTAAAAACACCATGACGACAATAAGCCACACCCACAACCAAAAACAACAAAAAGCCATGTTCACTTTTCTATTTATTTGGACAGCCCTGCTAGGCATCCTGCTCGATCTCCTCTTCGCTTTCATACTGGGCCAGTTTCTCCTCCAAGGACTTAATGCGACGCTCGTGGGCTTTAACGATCAGTTTCAGTTTGCGCATATCGTCCAAAACGGCTTGAGGATCGAAGCCCTGCAGAGGAGAGGGTGGGAGGCGAAGGGAGAGGGAGAGGGGAGGAAAAAGCACAGAAGCAAAAGCTGTATTATTCAGGCAATTACAGCGATATATTCACTGCAATATGTACATGGATTGCCACCTGTGTGTGCGTGTGCATCCATCTTTGGGTCTGTGTGTGTGTGGGTGTGTTCGTGCATGTGTGTTTCTGTCTGTCTCTGAGTGCGTTGGTGTCTGTCTGTATCTGTGTCCGTCTGTGTGCGCTTATGTACATGCACATGTCCTTGTAGCTCTGTCTTTCAGTGCATAATCATATGTCTGTCCGTCAGGCAGTTGGCTGGTCAGTTATACATGTGCAAAATGTTGTGGCAACATGCACCGTTGTGCGATAGTGGCATTCACTTCTTGTCACAGTGTTGTATGGTGTCTGGATGTCTGTGTGATGCTTTTTCGGGCAAGAACAATCTTTGTGCGATTAACAGCATGTGACCAAAAAATCCCCTAAAATTGTCATCCACTCAGATGGACACACACTACAAAAAATTCTGCTATTTCATTATCGAGGAAAAGGGTAAACTTTATATCCCTTTGCCCCAAACAGTAAGATTATCCACCTCTGATCAAATCAAACAGTCTACAAAGGCTACACATGTAAAAGTAAAAACTCAAAACTCCATTTACAAGCAAGCGGGTTTACAAATCAAACAGACGAAATGACCCATAAACACTATAAATCAAAAGGGATCAACGGAACTGTTAACGGGAAATTAATCAAAACCACAAAATGACAGCTTCAAAACTGAATGGTTACAATTTAACTCAAAATGCTTTTCATTCCAAAAACCGCACACCAAACAATAGCGTTAACCAAAAGGATTCATAAAAAACCTAACTATGTTGTTTGTTTTTTGTTTTGGTTTTTAATTTCACTTCCCTGGCAGAAGCCTAGCAGCCACATTGTTTAGTATTTGAATGGCAGCAAACTACTCCTACAAATACTAAAAACAACAGAGATATTTTTTTTTCTTCAAAAACACTAGCGCAAATGAAACCAATAAGGGCCAGTAACATTCACAAGCAGACACCTTTACAAAATGTACACTACCTCACCACTTCTCTGGCGGAAAAAACTAGCACTCTCCTTGTTTAGTCTTTAAATAGCACTCAAGCTACTCCCTATCTATACACAATCCCAAAGATGTTAAAGGCACAGTCTTTTTCAGGTAAACGATTGGATTCACCATCTCAGATGAGGCCGGATTTTTTCATGGGATAAGGCCTTCTGCCCACTTGGGCGCATACCAAAAATCAACACTCCTGACCATTTCTTGTGCAGAGTGGGAATATTTTTTCATGAAGTAATTTCTTGAAAGCCAGTTGTGTTCATCTGTGAATTTAATTCATTAAAAAAAATTCCAATCCAGTACAGAGAGCATCTCGGCTGTTGATTCTTGATATGTGTCCAAGTGATAAAGCCTGGGCAGATCTAAGACAGTGAGTGAAACCATTTTCACAGGAAGAACTGTGCCTTTAAACCATCTTAGGGGGAAAACAAGGACGTGATTTTTCTCAGACTCACCATTTCTCCGGAAAAAGTCTAGCACTCGAAAATTTTTATCTAAATTTTGATTTGATTAATATACTTACCCGAATCACATGATTTGCATTGACCCACTTCGATGCTTAGGTTATGATAAAAGCTACCCCGTCTAGGTATAAGGGGAGCAACCCCAACTAAAAAAGTGACTGCACCAGCATGACTGGCACCCTGGGTTACGTCCCATGTAGCACACTACGTCATCAATGGTGCTGGTCACGTGATACCCCTTCAATCGACTAATAGAACATGAAAAAATCGAGCGGGGCAGGAGGGAGGGAATTACTCATGTGATTCGGGTAAGTATATTAATCAAATCAAAATTTAGATAAAAATTTTCGATTATAATTACATATTCTTACGCCGAATCACATGATTTGCAGATAACTCCAACCAGGCGGTGGGTAAGATCAAAAAAGTTCAAACTCACCATCAATTTCTGGAAAAGCACTGGCCCGCTGCCACCAAGGCAGGCAGGGACCTTGATCCATCGTTACAGAGCGAAGCAATGTCTCTCAGATAAAAGCTGATGAATACATCGTCTGATCGCCAAAAAGCTGTATTCAAAACTTCGCTCATTCTGTGGGACCGCAAGACGGCCAAGGAAGAGGCCCAAGGCAGCAATGTCTCCCTATTAAACTGATAAAGACAAAAGCCGAGCACCAGTAAGCTGTGTGCAGGACATCATCCAACCTCCCAGACCGTAAAACGGCCGAGGAGGAGGCCCAGGCCCTGGAAAAAGAGCTCGGGCTGAACCTAGGGGAAAGATAGCCGATAGCTACGCCAAGGCGGAGGGGAAGAGAATCCCTCGCCAAAAAACTGGCCCACTGCCAAACATCAGGGAAAGAGCCGGTGAGAAAGAAAACATCTAGCTCACTCTAAAACCCTTGCCAGGAACTGGCCCACTGCCAAAAGACAGAACGAGGACCGAGAACCAACCTAAAAGACAGTCGCAATGCCGCTCAGGCAAAAAATGCGAAAGACAGCATCAGAGAGCCCGTAAGCTGTGCTCAGCACTTCTTCCCATCTCCTGAACCATAAAAAACAGCCCAGAAAGGGGCTCAAGTCTTGAATAACCCGAGCCGAGTAGAGGGACAGACAAGCTGCCCCCCCCCCCCCTTACTATTGGAAGGAAATGCCAAAAACCCTGGAAACGACTAAGCGTAAGGTTGACCGATCATAAATGAAAAGCACCAACCTTCCCCAGGACCGTAAGACAATCATGCCAAAGAAAAAACCTTGGCATGGAGAGAGGCCCGAAAGGCCGGAGAGATAACGGTCAGCTCCAGAGAGGAGTGACCTGTTTCCTAGAAAGAGAGAGAGACGTCTGAGTACAAAAAACCAGAGTCAAACTCAAAGAAACAACTCAGAAGAGACGGTCACCAGAAGTCCACTACCAGTCCATGCAGAAGCACAGAGGGAGGTAAACAGAGGAAGAAGCGGCCTACGAAAAGTGTAAGCCGCCAGCAGAGCGGAGAACGCGGTGGCCAAAGCCTGATGTGACCGGTGACTCTAACCGAAAAGACTAAAGTCAGAGTGATCACAAAGCAGTCTGCTTGTAGGTAAATGAAAGAAAATCAAAAACCCAAAACAGAAACGAGACTGGAAAGGAAAAACAGAAAACTGTGAAGCTAACCAGCCTTAAGACTCCCTGAACGAGAGTTCTCAAGAAGAAGGGCCCGAAGTAAATTCCGCGGCCGACCGAGCCCAGAAAATTCCTGAGTCTGGCTGAAAAACCAAACACGTCTGATACCTCAGAACCGAGAATCAGACACGGAACACAACAGGCAAGAGTCCGTAATAGTGCAAGTGGTAGAAGGGTGACCGTAACAGGCAACCCACCCCACCGGAAGTGGACCCGACTCGCCTCATGGCAGGATGAGGGAGAAGAGGAAGACACAAATTCTAGAGACACGGAGACCGTAGTCGCCCATGCCAGGCAGGAGACTATTACACGAGCTAAGGCTGAGAGCCGGAACGCCCGTAGACCTGCCATCAAAGATGCTGGGCTGAAAGCCCGCACCAAGAAACCAGGAAATTAACTAGACCTCCACCGAAAGGGGAGGGTTAGCCAATAAAGCTGAGAAAAGTGATAGGCCACAAGAATGACCCCTCACCATGCATTGCTAAAACCAATGCAAACTCAGTAAAATCTGAATGTAACTTCCGAGGCCAACTCAAGTAACCTTAAGTTTGGACGAAACACCAGAACAAGTCCGATCGCTAGAGAAAGACAGAGTCTAAATCGGCGAAAGACCCACAAGGACCGAGTCCAAAAGAGCAAACAACAACCACCACCACCAACGGAAGAAATGGCTGTTGTACCAGCCGAGGCTAAAAAACCCGGATGCCCTAATGCCGGCTGTTGTTCCCAAAAAACACAGACTAAGACGTCTGTGAAAGGAAGAACCTCTCCGGATAAACCTGAGCTGAGGACTTAGCCTGAAAAAGCTGAGTCTGCTTAGGTAGAGCCCGTTTTGCTGCTTCAAAGCTTGAAGAGCAAAAGAAGAGACCTGAAGGTCCCTACAAATCTTTATCTCCTTGGAGGCCAGGAGGCCAGGGAGGC
Organism: Littorina saxatilis; assembly: GCF_037325665.1. Lineage (NCBI taxonomy): Eukaryota > Metazoa > Mollusca > Gastropoda > Littorinimorpha > Littorinidae > Littorina > Littorina saxatilis. The sequence goes on along the minus strand of NC_090253.1, from coordinate 15,550,644 downwards.
CTTGGAAGCCAGGAGACCTTAGAGGCCAGGAGGCCTTAGAGGCCCGGAGGCCTTGGAGGCCAGGAGGCCTTAGAGGCCAGGAGGCCTTGGAAGCCAGGAGACCTAAGAGGCCAGGAGGCCAGGAGGCCTTGGAGGCCATGGAGGCCTTGGAGACCAGGAGGCCTTAGAGGCCAGGAGGCCTTGGAAGCCAGGAGACCTTAGAGGCCAGGAGGCCTAGGAGGCCAGGAGGCCTTGGAGGCCTTAGAGGCCAGGAGGCCTTGGGGGCCAGGAGGCCTAAGAGACCAGGAGGCTTCAGAGACCAGGAGGACTTGAAGGCCAGGAGGCCTTAGAGGCCAGGAGGCCGAAGAGAGACCCATCCACCAAGGGTGAAGAACTAAGGGTGTCTCATTGATTCCTCACAAACTAGGAATGGGCGAGGAACAAGTCCCGTCTGTACATGACCGTATGGGCATTGTGCAGAGAGGAAGGCCTTCTCCGTTCTAAATTCGCCCTAGCAAAGGTGGAGAAAGCATCCCCTGCGTCCTGCTCTTAACTGAGTGTAAAGGGCGCAAAGAACTCCGTAAAGGAGTGTCTCCGAGATGGAAGCAAGTTCCAAAAGCTGTCTGCCCACTTCCTCAGAGGGGAAGAGAGTCTGCTCAGAGAGCAGGGGACTCGAAACGTTCCCCAAAGAAGAAGTTCCGGCGTGACCGGCAAAGGTGCACGCAGAGGGGCAAAAGACGACAGCAAATTCCGGGACATCTTGGGCAAAGGCAACCTCCTCTGAGCCGCTAATGTCCCGAAGCTGGGAAGGCCGGAGCCTGAAGCCCCTTTCCTGCAGGTCAACGGCCAAACTTCACCCCTGACTAAGAGGAGGATGAGAGGCGTCGAAGACCAAAGGCACAGGAAGTGAGGAGAACGGCAGAACCCACTACCGAAGTGTGTGGTAGCTGCTAATCCGCCTGAGGCAGGGAGCCTGCAAGCCCAAAGGGCACTGCTGACGAAAAAAACCAGACTCAAACCAGATGGGACCATAGCAGGTACACTATCCAGTGAGCCCCCACTTCCGGCCGGAGCCAGAAGCGCAGAGGTCGCGCACGATCGCCGACATAAGGCAAGGTTCAAACCGAACGTGACCATAGTCTGTGCACTAACCAGTGAACCTACGCTTCCAGCCGGAACCAGACGCAAAGCTGTCGCGGACGACAGCTGAAGTAGGGCAAGCTCGAACCAGAAGTGACAGCAGCCTGTGCACTAACCGGTGAGCTCACACTTCCGTCCGCAGCCAGAAGCGCAGAGGTCGCGTACGACCACCGCCGTAAGGCAAGGTTCGAACTGAACGTGCCAGTAGCCTGTGCACTAACCAGTGAACCGATACTTCCAGCCGGAACTGGAAGCACAGCCGTCGCGTACGACTGCTGCCGTAGGGCAAGGCTCAAAACCGGACGTGACAGCAGTCTGTACACTAACCAGTGAACCTACGCTTCCGGCCGTAACCGGAAGCGGCGCTGTCGCGGACGACTGCTGAAGTAGGTAAAGGCTCGAACCAGAAGTGACAGCAACCTGAGCACTAACCAGTGAACCTACACTTCCGGCCGGAACCGGAAGCCCAGCTGACGCTGACGACTGCTGACGTAGGGTAAGGCCCGAACCGGACGTGACAGCAGCCTGTGCACTACCGGTGAACCTACACTTCCGGCCGGAACCGGAAGCGCAGCTGCCGCGGACGACTGCTGACGTAAGGCAAGGCTCAAACCGGACGTGAACGTAGTCCGAACACTAGCCAGTGAGCCTTTTACTTCCGGCCTGAGCCGGAAGCAGCTGTCGCGGACGACTGCTGACGTAAGATGTGGGACGCACCGGACGTGACAGCAGGCTGCGCACGAGCGGAAGAACCACTGCTTCCGGCCGGAGCCGGAAGCCCAGCTGTCGCGTACAACTGCTGGTGTAAGGCGGGGTTCGGTCCGGACGTGAACGCAAGTCGCTCACTAGACGGTGAACCCCTACTTCCTGCCAAAGCAGGAAGCCCAGCTGTCGGAACCGACTGCTGGAGTACGGAGAGGTTCTGACCCGACGTGAACGCAAGTCGCTCACTAGCAGGAGAACATCCGATTCCGGAAACCGGAAGTGCAGCTGCCGTAAACGGCTGCTGCAGACACCAACCTTGAAGTGGCCGGATCCCCGGAGGGACATGCACTGTTGCGCTACCGCAAGCGGAAGGCAACAAATGCCGGCCAGGAAGAGGAGAAGAAGATCCCCAAGGGACCGTCCAGAAACATCGCGGTGGACAGCAGCCTGGTCCGGAGAAGACCCAGAGTCTGAAGGAGAGAACGTCGCCTAACCCCCAGGCGGGGGGCAGAGCTGGCGACGAAGTCCGCCGCGGCAAACCTCGCGAACGAGGGAATCTATTTCTGGAAATAAGCAAAAGATAAGTGCAGACCCCAGAGCCCTAGACTCTGGAGCCGAAACAGACGTAAAACGACAGCCTTAGAGGCCAAAACGGACGGCAGAGAGCCAGACGGCCAATCGTCCGTAACATAAAAAACGGCACAGAACAACGTAAAAAATTGCCTAAAAATGTGCCAACATGAACAACAACGGAGTTCATCAAAATAAGAGGCTGCTGAGGGATAGAGCTTAGCAGGGCCCAAGCCCTAACCCTCGGCCTTAGCTCCCTCTAATTCTCATTAACGGCCATGTAAGCACCAAGAGAAAAATAATCAAACAACTGAAACTAGCAAAGTCCGAAAGGACGCCAACCTTTCAGAAGCCAGCAAAGAGGGCAGCTAAAACCAGTTAAGGAGCTACCAAAGGCAGCTAAACAACTAGCTATACGAAGAGTTAAGCGTCCGAGTACGGACGAAAAATCAACATAACAACAACATGCTAGCTAAAAATGGCGACCAAGGAGGAAGCCACAAGTCTGAAAATAATAAAGTCCGTACAGACACAAACATTTCAGAAGCAAGCAAGCAAATAGATAAGCACGTACGTAAAAGCTACCGACGGCAGCTACAAAGCAAGCTACGACAGCGTTAATAGACCGAACCCGGCTAAAACAACAGAAGCCAGACAACGTGCTAATGCAAATGGCGACCGTGAGGAAGCCAAACAACTGCTGAAAACTTCAGAGTCCAACGGACATGCGAAATTCACAGCAGAAACAATAAAACATTCAAGAAAAAATGAACGATCTCACCAGCTGCAAGCCAGCAAGAAGTAGACGGGGGCCGAGGCCGGTGGGTGCCGTAGACACAAAACCAGCCAGAGCAAAAGCAAACACAACCGTCACCCTTGAGTGATAGTAGTCGATTGAAGGGGTATCACGTGACCAGCACCATTGATGACGTAGTGTGCTACATGGGACGTAACCCAGGGTGCCAGTCATGCTGGTGCAGTCACTTTTTTAGTTGGGGTTGCTCCCCTTATACCTAGACGGGGTAGCTTTTATCATAACCTAAGCATCGAAGTGGGTCAATGCAAATCATGTGATTCGGCGTAAGAATATGTAATTATAATCTCCTAGTTTAGTCTTTGAACGGCAATTGAGCTACTTTAGTGGTGCCCCCTTTTGAGACCTCCAGAAATTTGAGAAAAACAGGTCCTAAAAGGGCGAAAAGTCTTAAACTGGATGTAAATTTACAGAGGCTATGAACAACCAAGAAGGGCAAAGCCCATACGACTCACATGCTTGACCTTGACCTTTACATAACCTAGCAATGACATCATACACTAAGAACTGCTTTACACATTTTCCCTACCAAAATACATGTGACCTTGACCCAAGGTCAAGGTCATCCAAGGTCATGCAACACAAAGCTGTTAATTTAAGACATAGGAAGTACAATGGTGCTTATTGGCTCTTTCTACCATGAGATATGGTCACTTTTAGTGGTTCACTACCTTATTTTGGTCACATTTCATAAGGGTCAAAGTGACCTTGACCTTGATCATATGTGACCAAATGTGTCTCATGATGAAAGCATAACATGTGCCCCACATAATTTTTAAGTTTGAAACAGTTATCTTCCATAGTTCAGGGTCAAGGTCACTTCAAAATATGTATACAATCCAACTTTGAAGAGCTCCTGTGACCTTGACCTTGAAGCAAGGTAAACCAAACTGGTATCAAAAGATGGGGCTTACTTTGCCCTATATATCATATATAGGTGAGGTATTCAATCTCAAAAACTTCAGAGAAAATGGGAAAAATGTGAAAAATAGCTGTTTTTTAGACAACATTTATGGCCCCTGCGACTTTGACCTTGAAGCAAGGTCAAGATGCTATGTATGTTTTTTGGGGCCTTGTCATCATACACCATCTTGCCAAATTTGGTACTGATAGACTGAATAGTGTCCAAGAAATATCCAACGTTAAAGTTTTCCGGACGGCCGGCCGGCCGACTCGGGTGAGTACATAGACTCACTTTTGCTTCGCATGTGAGTCAAAAATGATAGAGAGCAAGATCTTGAAAAGGAGGAAGCCTTAAACTGGGGGTCTTAAAAGGGGGGTTCCACTGTACCTACAAATACTATACCCACAGAGGCAAAACAAAATAATCCAACAAAAGAGAACATGACTGTTGTGAGACTTACGGGTGGCAGGGCGGTGGCAGCAGCGGCAGGAGCAGCGGCGGCAGAGCCGGTGGTGTTGTTGGACTGGATAGTGGAGGAGCGGTTGGGCATCTTATCCAGCACGTTGGACCGCCGGGCCACCTTCAGCTGCTCCTTATGCGAAGACTTGAACCCTCCCTGCAGTGACACCTGCACACACACAGACACAGTAAAAGTGTGATGGCTACACTATGAACATTCTGTGACCTCAAAACCCTCCTCTCAGAGACACAACATGAATATGAACACTTAGATATGAACATTCTGTGGACGAGAACCCATTTCTCATGCACACCTGAATCAGTTGACACAGAACAAAACACACACACACACACACACACACACACACACACACACACACACACATACAGAGATAACGCGATATAGCAGCTCATTCTCAGATGGCACCATATTGTACCATTTTGCATCTTTAGTCAAAACGCGTACAGGCCTCTTTCACGCTTCTTGCCTTCGACTATGTCCCATCGGAATTTGGCTGAAGGGGACAAATGTCCCATTGCCTTTTTCTCCCAGGTTAAACCCTGCACACCGTACTTCTTAATTATCTCCCAGTAAGGAAACAAGCGTCCATGCTAAGTTATGCTTGCTCCCGCCACCCTCCTACCCATAATTCTATTCCGAGTCCAATAGTATCCCAACGCTTATTGTTGTTATGATCATGTATTTCTATCAATGCTACTTCTTCTCGTTTCTTTCCCCCTTCCTGTCTAAATTTGTTTGTCATGATACACGGCTATCTGCAGCCAACCTGCTGTAGGTTTAAAAAAAAAAAAGACCTATTTAGATACTTGTCCAACATACCATTATAGGGGTGGCATCTTTTCCGGCGAAGAAATCTTCTGCCGAAATGGCTGGTTCATCACCGGCTGTGTCTGGGTACAGGTCATCTTGGAACAGCTCAGACTGCACAAAATAAAAAAATCAGTTTATGCTAAATACACAACTGAAATACTATTTTGTGTCCAAAATTAGGGATACAGCTTATGCAATGTACCGCCTTGTACGCCATAAAAAATAAAGTACATACTGTTTGCCAAGTGAAAAGAAATATCAACTTCCAAGTGAGAAGTACATGTAAAACAAGTCGCGTAAGGCGAAATTACAAAATTTAGTCAAGCTGTCGAACTAACAGAATGAAACTGAACTCACTGCATTTTTACAGCAAGAGCGTATACTCGTAGCATCGTCAGTCCACCGCTCGATGCACAGGCAGTGAAATTGACAAGAAGAGCGGGGTAGTAGTTGCGCTAAGAAGGATAGCACGCTTTTCTTTATCTCTATTTTTTTAACTTTCTGAGCGTGTTTTTAATCCAAACATATCACATCTATATGTTTTTGGAATCAGGAACCCACAAGGAATAAGATGAAATTGTTTTTAAATCGATTTCGAAAATTTTATTTTAATAATAATTTTTATATTTTTAATTTTCAGAGCTTGTTTTTAATCTGAATATAACATATTTATATGTTTTTGGAATTAGAAAATGATGAAGAATAAGATGAACGTAAATTTGGATCGTTTTAAAAACAAATTATTTTTTTTTACAATTTTCAGATTTTTAATGACCAAAGTCATTAATTAATTTTTAAGCCACCAAGCTGAAATGCAATACCGAAGTCCGGCCTTCGTCGAAGATTGCTGGGCCAAAATTTCAATCAATTTGATTGAAAAATGAGGGTGTGACAGTGCCGCCTCAACTTTTACAAAAAGCCGGATATGACGTCATCAAAGGTATTTATCGAAAAAAAGAAAAAAACGTCCGGGGATATCATTCCCAGGAACTCTCATGTCAAATTTCATAAAGATCGGTCCAGTAGTTTGGTCTGAATCGCTCTACACACACACACAGACAGACACACACACACACACACACATACACCACAACCCTCGTCTCGATTCCCCCCTCTACGTTAAAACATTTAGTCAAAACTTGACTAAATGTAAAAAAGGATTACTCAATTTACTGAAGTCAAGATCAATCAACAACAACAACAAAACTAAACCACTGCTAAGCGTGGAAGAAACCTGGTTTTGATAAGCATACACGCTCACACAAGAAAGACACTTCAACATACAGCAAAATCACTGCTAAGGGGAAGCAACTGTCCAACTTACCAGAGATAAAAATGCATGCCTTACGTAAGGGGTTCTTGTATTTCTTCAGGACGCACAAAATCATTCATACTTGGACAAACACTGTGATCCACAGAAGTGTGACAAATTCATTTAGCATATTGCCTGAACCATTTGCGTTATAACTTATATTAAGTCTCGCTATTTTATTTTCACACTAAATCAAGCATGTATAGCACGACTCACCTTGCGTGGCACTGTGAAAGGTATCACCTCACAGAGGCCATTGTTGTGAAGCTTGTAAAATCTGCAACCAAATAAATCAGTTCTCTTTAAATATTGATTAGGAAATAAGGATGACAAACATAGAATAAATGGAACAAAAGTACTCAAGCAAAAAACAAGAGATATGATGTCGGAACACAAAATTAAAGAACGTTTGTTTAAAAAAAAATAATTTTAAATCTCATGTAGCACTCATGTGCATCTCTGCTCTGATCAGTGTTAGAAAACAAAGATTTCACAGTCTCAAAATTCTGTCATTTTCACATTCCTACAGATCTCCGTTTTTTAAGTGTTTGTACGCTGTGAAAAGGGCAATTTAGTTGGGAGAATAGGCTTTGCCTAAAATCTTTAGTGTCCCATAGTTGATTAAGTTCACTGCTGCAGTTGCCATTTCCTTTTAGTGTTTTTACACTGTAGAAAGACAGGTTGAAGGATCAAGCTTTGCCTAAAACCTTCGTCCTTTTGTAATAAAGTTTAGTTTTAGTTTTATTCAGATCTTCTTCACATGCAATTTCTATCTTTTTACCGACCAATTTGCCTAAAACGTTAGTGATTGTACAAAGAACAGGCTAAAAGATCAACCTTTGCCTAAAACCTTTGTCTTTTTGTAATAAAGCTCAGTTTTATTTGAAACTTAGCTCTTCTTCCCATGCAATTTCGGTCATCTTACCGAGCAATTTCACAGGAGTTGACGTTGAGTCCTCGCTTGGGCATGAAGCCAATACCACGCTGTGGGGCGTTGGACTGGAAGAGTGCCAGGTAGTGCACGAAGGGTGCCTCGTCCGTGATCTCGTAGTACCGGATTAAGCTGTCACCCTGTCAAGCACAACACAACATCAAAACATGAGAAAACTCAAAAAAACATTAGAAAACATTTGAAAGCTGCCAGAAAAAAACATCTTCGCAATGGCAAATTAAGATGAAAAAAAAAAGTTTTTATAATGTAAATGATTTTTAATCGATTAACCTCCATTGTTATTTGTCCGTTATCTGGTTTGTCCACTTCAAAGATCAAGGTTCACGTAAAGGTTTTGTTCTGTCAACAATCTACCTTTCTTCTCTTTTGATTTTTGCAATGGCATATTTTTCTTCTTCATGAGACTTATTAAGATCAAGAGACTTATTCTCTCGCACACACACGCACGCACACACACACACACTCATCATCAGTGACATGCACGCACAAACAAACACACCCACACACACACAATCACCTTTCCAGCCAAGTACACCATGCTGGTGTCAGGATCATAGAAGATGAAGAGCACACCGTTACTGCTGTCAATCTCTTCCAGAACTATGGGTTTCTTCAGGTTCTTCTGCAATCATACAAACAAGAATTTCACATAGAAACAATGAATCTAACATGCACCACTCATCTGGAAAGAAAAAAAATCTATCTAGAATGCTCTGTTAACCCCTTCACTGCCACAGTATAACAGCATTTTGGTATTGCTGTGCGCCAGGGCAAATTTCGCTTTCTTCGGTAGGTTCACTAATCTGTTCACTGCTCAATCATTTATTGAGATATCTCTTAGATCTTTGGCATGTGGTTTGCTTACACCCTTGGCTATTATTTGATAACATGATCATTGGACTTTGTTTGTGATTGTTACAGTAAAAATCGATATAATGACCATTTTTGTCAAAAATTACAGTTTCCAAACTTTCACACAGACACTGCAGCATGTAAAACCGCAGAAAACACAGCTAAAACTGGTGTCAAACATCAGGTACTCACATTACAGCCCATAACAGTATTCTTCTGTGTGGTAATCCATAAATCACTTCTTGTAGAGCTTCCAGAGTACTGTATCATTTGAAAACAGGTCTACGAGTTGATGTCCGACTTTCGGCCGCCATTTTGAATCTTATAGATCGGAAAAAACTTCTAACAAGAAGGGCAAAGCCCATACGACTCACATGCTTGACCTTCTGCTTTACACATTTTTCCTACCAAAATACATGTGACCTTGACCCAAGGTCAAGGTCATCCAAGGTCATGCAACACAAAGCTGTTAATTCAAGACATAGGAAGTACAATGGTGCTTATTGGCTCTTTCTACCATGAGATATGGTCACTTTTAGTGGTTCACTACCTTATTTTGGTCACATTTCATAAGGGTCAAAGTGACCTTGACCTTGATCATATGGGACCAAATGTGTCTCATGATGAAAGCATAACATGTGCCCCACATAATTTTTAAGTTTGAAACAGTTATCTTCCATAGTTCAGGGTCAAGGTCACTTCAAAATATGTATACAATCCAACTTTGAAGAGCTCCTGTGACCTTGACGTTGAAGCAAGGTAAACCAAACTGGTATCAAAAGATGGGGCTTACTTTGCCCTATATATCATATATAGGTGAGGTATTCAATCTCAAAAACTTCAGAGAAAATGGGGAAAATGTGAAAAATAGCTGTTTTTTAGACATTTATGGCCCCTGCGACCTTGACCTTGAAGCAAGGTCAAGATGCTATGTATGTTTTTTGGGGCCTTGTCATCATACACCATCTTGCCAAATTTGGTACTGATAGACTGAATAGTGTCCAAGAAATATTCAACGTTAAAGTTTTCCGGACGGACGGCCGGCCGGCCGGACGGACGGGGGGGGACGGACAGACGGACGACTCGGGTGAGTACATAGACTCACTTTTGCTTCGCATGTGAGTCAAAAATGTTTTTACCACGTGGTACTAACTTATCTGAACGGTCAATGGGAAAGAACTGTGTTTAAACCCCTACAAGAAGTTGGACAGTGGTTACCTCCCATTTAGTTTTCACAAATGTCCTGAAAAGTGCTGATGTAAATGCCACGTACCTAGTACGTGTATGGGCGTATGACAAACCAAACATGACCACGTACCTAGTACGTGCTGGGCAGTGAAGGGGTTAACAGAGACAACAAAATCTGTCAAGCATCTAGCATTTACCTGCAGTTACAGTCAAAACAGTCTACTGGCAATTACTTTGTCAAGCATTACCTGGTACAAGCATACTATTCACAATATCCCTTGAGTCATTTACATGGTCACCCTAGCCATTATCAAAGTAGGCATCTGTTCATGACCCTTGCCCAAACAGAATACGGTCACTCTTGCAAGCCAATCAATCAAACCAAGCCGTAAACACAGTGATTGCATCATTCTGGTCAAGAAGAAACTAGTCAGAAGAAAATTCAATCCGTATGTATGACCTGTTACTGATTTCTTTCACTGCATCTTAAAAATGTTTTTGACACGAGACCAGAATTTTCCGGTTAACTCAACCGCTGAAAGAATCTTGTTGTGACCTCACCTCATCCCAAAGCGCATACTGTCGCTCGCTCATCTTGGAGAATCCGGTGGTCAACAGATTCCCATCCTTCAGGTACACCACCTGGGACGGCTTGGCTCCCTCATGGCATTTCTCTTCCTGTGAACCAAGCAGTGCAAAGAAAAATTATAACTCTGTTACAGACTGCAAGGAGAATTAGCTAAATGAGGGGAATACAACTGTTCCACGGCGATCAGAATCAAAAACCAAGAATTGTAGGTTATTGGAACGTGTAATTATTGATAAAACAAAACGTTATCCACAGCAATTAGAATCAAAAGTAGAATTGTAGGTTATAGGAACACTTAATTATTGACAAAACAGGAAAGGGTGGCCGAGTGGTAACGCACTTGCGCTCGGAAGCGAGAGGTTGCGAGTTCGACCCTGGGTCAGGGCGTTAGCAATTTTCTCCCCCCTTTCCTAACCTAGGTGGTGGGTTCAAGTGCTAGTCTTTCGGATGAGACGAAAAACCGAGGTCCCTTCGTGTACACTACATTGGGGTGTGCACGTTAAAGATCCCACGATTGACAAAAGGGTCTTTCCTGGCAAAATTGTATAGGCATAGATAAAAATGTCCACCAAAATACCCGTGTGACTTGGAATAATAGGCCGTGAAAAGTAGGATATGCGCCGAAATGGCTGCGATCTGCTGGCCGATGTGAATGCGTTATGTATTGTGTAAAAAAATTCCATCTCACACGGCATGAATAAATCCCTGCGCCTTGAATATGTGCACACCAACAAAAAAAATCAAAAAAAAATCCCTGCGCTTAGAACTGTACCCATGGAATACGCGCGATATAAGCCTCATATTGATTGATTGAAAACAAAATGTTACAACCATAATTAAACGTTCCTATAACCTACAATTCTTGGTTTTTGATTCTGAATTTTGGAATGTTTGCAGTCTATCCACAGCAGCTAAATAGATGATGTTTGGAAATCACTGTCAAGATTTGAATTGTATTTTCCGTGGTAGAGTTGGGATCTTTTCAAATGTACAATTTGAGGCAAACACAGACTGTTGATCAGTGGAGGCAAGCAAGCACGGAATGACAGTGAATAATCAGTTTTGATACTAGGCCACCAGGCAATAGGCGCATCCTACAAACAACTCTGTCAGGTTCGTATGAGTTGTGAAAGAGCTGGTTCTCTTGGAAACATTGAGGCAAACTTTCCCATGTGACCTCATAGGCCAATCACCAGCCAAGGGAATGTATCCACACATGGTCCCCATCCACATGGAGTTATTTTCAGACATCATCTATCAAGAGAGACAAAAGAGACAAGCATACACAGCAGATGACGGACAAAAAGACAGCCGTGTCAGCATACAGACAGACAGAACTCAGAACTTTATTAGGCCAAAAAAAAATAGGTCTGTTTACGGTAACATAGGGTGAAAAAATAGGGTCGGTAGGTCGGCTTTTTTTTTTTCTCCCCATTTTGTTTTTATTGTTTTATTTTTTTTCTCCCCTCTCTATGTTTCACAGTTCATTTCTTCTCATCAATCCCTGTTTTTGCCCAACATAACTATAAACAGTACTTTGAGCTTACCTCCCTTCTGTCGTCTGCTGTTTGAGCGCAAACAGCTCTATTTTGGATGCGTTTTTTGGGTTTTTTTCAGACGATCCAAAAAAAAGATTAGGGTCGGGCCTAAAAACTAGGGTCGGTCGGGTTACCGTAAACAGACCTTTTTTTTTTTGGCCTTACATAAGGATAAAGGTTTTAGGCGCACACACACACACACACACAGACAGAAAAAAAGTAAGCATACAGAAAGACAGAAAAACAACTCGGAGTCACTGACTTTAACGATTTCTCCACTGTGGGTGTTGATAATGCGCAGTTTCTTATCCTTGGAAGTGCAGGCTAGACGGCTGCCATTGTAGTTGAAGGACATGCACCACACCTGATCCGGAACCTCCACCTCAATGATTGGCTCTCCAGTCCCCACGTTCCAAAAGAACAGCTTAAAGTCTGACCCTGGAAAGCGTTAAGTAATAATAATAATAATAATAAATGAGAATTTATATAGCGCAACATCATAACTTTACAATTATGCTCTTTGCGCTTGACACATTTAAAATTAAAACACAGTTATACAAGCATTTACATCTACATTCATAGTCAGCAACGCTTGTACACCATCAAACATACATTACAACAGATTCTTCCACTAACTAAGTAATAAAAACATGAATAAAATAGGTAGTGAAAACAAGGAAATACCAGCTGAATACCCTTAATCAAACAGAACATGTTATCAACAATACTGAAAACAGCCCTAGATGACAGCATAGGTTATAGCTTCATCAACCTGGTTCTCCTGTCCCAATATTCAAAAAGAAAAGCTCGAAGTCTGAACCGGCAGAGCATACAGTCAGCTTAGGTTGGTATTTTTTCTATCTTGTTAGAAAGAAGTCAGTGATTGAAGCTTTTCAAGTGTTCGCATAAGCTGTACAAGTCAACTTTAAGAAAAGAATCTCTCATGCAATAACATAGGAAGAGGGTAACTCTTCTAAGTTTGCTTTTTGGTTTGATTTTTAAGAGCGACTTGCGTTTATTTCTATTTCCATAATGAAACGAACGTTTTGCTTTGGTGCACCCAAAACGGCCTTGGAGTTAAAATCACAGAAACTAGCTCTCTCATCCTGTTCAAGTCACCTCCAAATGCAATCACCAAATTTGTCAAAACAATTCCGGGCAACGTACCTGCGGACACAAGAACATTCTGGGCGGTCGGATGCCAGGCGATGAAGCCCACGCGCTTCTGATGGGCAAAGAGGTCGACGACGGGCTCGGAGAGGTTGGTAACCAGGCCGCTGTCGGGGATCTGCCACACCTTGACGGTGCAGTCATCGGAAGCACTGGCCACCACGTTGTCATTGTGCGGGCACCACTGCACATCCAGCACTGCTCCCTTGTGCCCTGCCACCGCCGGGCAGTCGATGGGCACTCTTCCTACCTGTAACAATAGAGCTCTGCCATTAAATTGCACGTACAGGTGTGGCACAAAAATTATTCTCAAAGGATGAATGTCGCTTGTTCATTTTAATGCTTGTTATTCTCTCAGGTCTTAGGTGTCAGAAGACTAGTTCCAGATAACTCTCACTTACTCCATAACACATGTCGTATGCATTCAGAGAGCTTACTTCCCTTTGTTTCTCATATTCTTCAAGGTTTTATTTGCATGTGGTACAGTGGAACCTCCTTTTTAAGACCCTCTATTTTTTGCTTTGTTTTGTTTTGTTTGCTTAACGCCCAGCCGACCACGAAGGGCCATATCAGGGCGGTGCTGCTTTGACATATGACGTTTGTTTGTTTGTTTATTTGTTGCTTAACGTCCAGCTGACTACGCAGAGCCATATCAGGACGAGGAAGGGGGGGATGAAGGGGGCCACTTGTCAAGCGATTCCTGTTTACAAATGCACTAACCCATTACTTGTGTCCCAGCAGGCTTTAGTAAAACTAAATTAATACCTACTGGAAGATTACCAGTTTCCAGTATGTTAAAATAGGCTTAACCTATCTACTGCTGGACTTACATCAGAACACTAACAGATTAAACTATACATGAATCGCGAGACAAGCGGCAAGAGAAGAGATTTTTGGAAAAAATACAGGTGAATGAGCAAGAAGGCAGAAAAAAGAAAAGAATTCATGAAGAAAAAGAGAGCATGACAGGAAAGAGGAACCAAAAATCTACCTAACAGCAAACTAGAAAGCTCCTGCGGTTCCAAAAACAGGAGGGGCCTTTAATTTCATAACCGCAGTGCCCCACTGCGGGACATATAACGTGTGCCACACACAAGACAGAAGTCGCAGCACAGGCTTCATGTCTCACCCAATGACATTATTCTGACACCGGACTAAGCAGTCCTAGCACTAACCCCATAATGCCAGATGCCAGGCGGAGCAGCCACTAGATTGCCAATTTTAAAGCCTTAGGTATGACCCGGCCGGGGTTCGAACCCATGACCTCCCGATCACGGGGCGGACGCCTTACCACTAGGCCACCGTGCCGGTTCCCTCCATTTTAAGACCTCCTCCCCTTTAAGACCGTGCCATTTCAGATGTCCTGTTCATAACCCCTGTGATCGAAAGGTCGCAGGTTCGAATTCGGGCCGGCACGGACACGGGTCAACTTTATGTGCAGACCCAGAGACGGAAGCCATGTCCCACCCCCGTGTCATCACAATGGCACGTAAAAGACCTTGGTCATTCTGCCATAAGTGCCGGTGGCTGAATACACCTAAACACGCAGACACCTGGGTAGCGTGACTCCGTTGCTGCTAGCTTTCCACTGGGAGGAAGCGATCCAAATTTCCCAGCGATGGGACAATAAAGTAATGAAAATGAAAATGAAATGAAATGTACCCCTCATTTCAAGACTCCCTGCTTTTAAAGAATTAATTTTCTAATTAATATTTTTGGAGTTCTTGAAAAGGGGGTTCCACTGTACTACCTGTGTGGAGATGATTGATAGGGCATTCAGATGGGCACTCTTCTTTTTTTTCTTCTTTTTTTTAAACAATTTTATTCAAATAAATAACTACAATTAACATTGTCATCATTTTCACGAGTTTTCATTCACAAGCACCTGGGAAATAAATCTCATGTTCCCCAAGCAATAAATCCCCGGTTACCATAGTTGCAGGAAGCAGGTTATACATGGATAATCAAAAGCAAACGCAATAGAAACGCTCGGGGATTCTTCGGCTCTTTTCATTGGTGTTTCCCCAGACCTCAAACAGACGACACGATCGACACTGCTTTGCAAAGTTCCAAAAACGAACTGGCAAACTGGCAAAAGTAAACAAAAAACAAAACTACTTCATGAAAGGTCATACATTCATCAAAAACAAATGAAATCTAGCGATATGTTTTGTCTTCTTACAGAGTCATGGAGTGCATGTATAGTGTTTCGATACACAGACGTTCGGAGAAACACGAACGTTAAGTTCAAGTAAAACGACCCCTGACACACACATTTTGACCCGTGCACAAGACGTTGTATCGATAAACGAAGCACAAATAAGAAACAATAATAAAAGCAAAGAAAATAGCAACAAGATATGCAAACATCTAACAAAGCCGAGCAAGCAGAATGGCAAAGAGGTACCGAGTCAGAAACAAGATCGCGATTCTTTCCTTCGCTGCACGACGCAAATCTTCTGTGACCTTTGACCAAACGTAGCTTCCACATTCGATCACTCAGCTTAATATTTACAACAGAAAGCCGAGGGGGTGGAATACCGAGATGAACCTACAGAACTGTGCATCCTCAAACCTGACATATTCATCCCAACATTTAATGAATTCAAAAACACAGAAAGTTGCTTTCACACGCCATCTTTGATTGAGTGGTTATCAAACCGGGACTCGTGTGGTTATCAGCACGGAACCCGTGTTTCAAAGCATGGCTCCCTGGGTTGATTGTGCACTTATTTTCTCACTACCAAAATGATGACAAAAACGATGTTTGATGGTTTGTTGACAGACCAGCTTTTTTGTCGGTCCTCGGGGGGCATATCGACTTTTGTTTCATATTTATTGACTTCGGCCTTGGTCAATAAATATGAAACAAAAGACGATATGCTCCCCCTCGGACCGACAAAAAAGCTGGTCTGTCAACAACCCATCAAACATCTTATAATATCTCATACAATGAATTAAATACAACTTATTGAGTACAACAAGCTAACTTTTTTAACGTTTTGTTCTTCGAACACTCACACAAAAATGCTTCTTATCTGTAACTGCCTATTAAAAATACTTTCCAACGGTAAAAACCGATGGGCACTCTTCTGATTGATAGGGCATTCAGATGCTGCCTTAGTTCTCCGGGGATATAACTACATGTACATAATATTTCCTCCACTGCAAAAATTAACACCAGCAATGTTCCCAACCAAAGAATTAGCTGCACAAAATTCAAGGTGAATACTGATTGCACATGTATACATATCTCCTAAATGCAATGTATACTTAAACACAAGCCACCTTCCATGTCACTGACATTGTCTGCAGTACTCACGCATGAAAAAAAAAATATATTAAAGAGAAATGTACCGTAGCTCCATATTAAACCCCATTCTCATTAAAACATGCAATTCAAATACAGCATCTTGCCACTGTCACTTTAAGTGGTGGGCCATACATGCTGTGCTGAGAAGGAAATTCAACACTCCACAGCCTTCATAATAAAGACGTTCTGCCAACCAGACCGACAGTTTTAACAGTTTTAATGCGTCTGCCACTTCTCAGCAATCTCAAAAGTTGAGGTAAAAGAAAAGCGTGCCCCATTCACCACTCCCCGTGAGTTAAAATGTGTGTTGACCCGAGCTACATGTGGAATGCATTCTGAGCGGCAGTTGACACACACACACACCCCTCCAACACCAGTGACAGTCAGACCCTCCACTCAAACATGACGCCGCCACCACCACCGTTGTCAACACTTTATAGTCACCCGTTTTATAGTGCAACATTTGACGCTGCAATACTTTCTATCTCTCTCTTTTTCTGTCTGTCTCTCTCTCTCTAAGTCTAACTCGACTCTCCCTTTCCCTTCAGTCACCTTTTATAGTGCACCATTTGACGCTGCAATACTTTCTATCTCTCTCTCTTTTTCTGTCTATCTCTCTCTCTAACTCGACTCTCTCTCTTTCCCTCCAGTCACCTTTTATATTATCATGCACCATTTGCTGCAATTACTTACCCCCCCTCTCTCTCTCTCTCTCTCTGTCTGTGTCTCTCTGTCTCTCTCTCTCTCTCTCTCTCTCTCTCTCTCTCTCCTCATCAGACCTTGATAAAATAAATTTAGTGGGTCATAGCTGATGGAAGTAGTTATTTGCTCTCCAAATCCTTTCTTATTTACTCTCACACTACAGGTAAAAATGTCTTCCCTCCCATTTAAACAATCATGTAACCCACAACAGAATATGTCTGGGCTATTTAGTCACTTATCATTTATTAATAATATACGTTATATGCATATGGAGACTACCCCTAATCAATTGACATCTGTGATCTACTGACACTTACTTTCACTGACTGAGAGACACAGCAAAAGAAACACAATCAGTTACAAAAATGTACCTATCTGGCTTACTTTTACCTGCTGAATTGATTATCAGTATTAGCGCAGGCAAAGATGCACAGGCCCATTAGCTTTGAGTATTGTCTGTTGAACCTGACCAAGATGTCATGCCTGATGCAGATAATCAGCCCTACAGTGCCATGTAAAGTTCAGCTGATCAATACTTGTTGTGATGTTTTTCTTGCTGACTGCTGTTCATGTGCTTGAATCAATAAGTTATTTTTAAAACTAATGTATGATTTGAGTAGGAGGAAATGCTTGGAAATGAGAATTTTTCAAATTTCTGATTGCAATAAACGTGCAACTATTAACTGGTGGTGCATGATGCAGTCGCATCTATAGGACATCCACTTCTTCTTCTGCGTTCGTGGGCTAAAACTCCCATGTACACTCGTGTTTTTGCAGGAGTGGATTTTTACGTGCATTACCCCGCCATTTAATTAGGCAGCCATACGCCGCTTTCGGAGGAAGCATGCTGGGTATTTTCGTGTTTCTATAACCCACCGAACTCTGACATGGATTACAGGATCTTTTCCGTGCGCACTTGGTCTTGTGCTTGCGTGTACACACGAAGGGGGATAAGGCACTAGCAGGTCTGCACATAAGTTGACCTGGGGGATCGGAACATCTCCTCCTTAACCCACCAGGCGCGGCCGGGATTCGAACCCAGGACCTTCTGCTTTGGAGGCCAGCGTCTTACCACCAAGCCATTGCGCCCGTCACATCCACAAACAACATACAAATTACTCAGAAAGCAGCCAGGCCCTAGACTTTGGGTATGTGAAAAGTGAAACTGAAAGGATGCTCTTACAGTCAAACATATCTACTGAGAGGGCACCAAAGAAACCACTGATTTAAGCCAGATTGGTAAATGTGAGCAACCAGTTTCTGCTTCGTTTGCAATTTTTTTTCAATCCAGGAAGATGAAAGTTGAAGCAGATCACAAAATTATGAAAATGAATGGGCAGATCTCTATAAGTCTATGTCAATTAACTCGTACAGTGCAGCCAGTATCCATTCAGCAAACAACCGAAACCGCAATAAGACTCAGATGGGTTAATGTTTGTAACTTTTTTCTATTTCATTTGACCCTAAATCAGGGAAAAATAGTGTTAAAAAGATCACAAAGTTACAAAAACTGAAGGGGCAGTCTCCATATTAGTCCATATCAGTTCATCATACATTGCAGTCATACTGAGTATCCATTCAGTACAACACAAAGCTCTCAAGGCTGAATGCCAGGAAGTATAGGCAGTGGCATCCTTCCTGGTTCAGTAGGCCTACTCACTACCCAACACAACATGCTGTCAACAGCCCCACTAAATGTAAAGCTACTGTCCTTCCGGAGACCCACAATCTATTCACTCTCCTGAACATCAAAGCTTTTGAAGTGGCATAGAGAACAGTGGACGATCCCCCCACCCCATCACACACACAAACTTTTAAATGAACAGTCTTCAAATGGAGGTATTTAAGAGGTTATAAATGAGTTATAACTATAACATAAGTAAGTCAAGTGGCGAACTCCATGTCCACCAGTTGGTCAACTAATGTCAATGTCAAGGGACACAGACAGCCATGGCCATTAAGGTCACCTGAGAGCCAGATTGACCTTTCATCAAAAGTTCACCATTTTAAGTTCATGCTCACCCTCTCTTTACTCAATTCATGGGCTTAAATCTTGAAAATTACCTCTAACATTTCCCGGGAGTTTTAGAACACATTCTGAATTCACTCCATTGTACTTGTAGTACAGTAAATTATGGAGCATAGTGGCAGGAATGGAAACTAATGAAGGGGGGAGAGAGAAGGAGAGAATTACTGTGAATATGTGCAGAAATGGAAAAAAAAGGCAAACAAATATAACACAACAGGACTATTGGGACCTAACAATAACATGAAATGCAGCTGTCATTGTCTCTCCCATTGCACACTTTATGAAACACACACCAACAATATAAAACATGCAGCTGATCACTCAAACATTGACTAATAAGTTATGGACTGCAATTTTTTTAATTTTCTTTTGTTTTGGTTGGAATTGGCTTTTTTTCTGTGATATGAAGAGTTGCCAAAGGAACATTATTGTTGGACCAGTCATACATAATTATTATTTAAATATTTGATTTTCAAATGCAATGTAGATGAGAGCGCAGACCTGGGAACCCCTGTAATCATGTGTCAAAATACTGGGTTGGCTTTGGGATGCGCTTGTGAAGAAAAGTAGTCTAGGAACTTTTCTTGTCGTATTTGTTCCCACTAACCCGGTAACCGTACTTCTCGTATTCTAGACAATCATGTGTAAAATATACGGTGAAATCGTATGGGTTAATTCCCAGGTCTGAGAGCGCCTTAGCTGCGTTCCAAAGGAGCTCCTGATTCAAGTTACAAAATAAACTTCACACAGGTATTTTCCTCTTCTGTGTATAAAATTCAAAGAATGACTTTATTAGCATAGCAAGAAAGAGACAGGAAAAGCTATTTTGGGATAACTCAATCACTGTTGACACACTGCCAACATTTCATTACAGCAAGGTGTTTAAACCCGTACCCCATGACTTGAAAAACAGGGAAGATATTAAGACATTACAGTAATACTTGAGGCTCTTCAATCATAACCTTTAGCACACACACAACAACTTCACATAAAGCCACAGCATTTGAGACTCTGTCAACATTCTTCTAGTTTAAAGTATATATATCTTGACTTCTAAGAGCATGTTTAAATGATAATCCAAAGTTTCAGCAGCATTGTTCTTAAGCCTCTGACTCTTTGGTTACTGACCTTACTTTCTTCATCTGATGCATTCAGGTCTGACCCCTAGCTGGTTGATTGTCTGGTAGTTTTGACATGTAAGACGAAGAAGTCTGCTGACCAACACATTTTTGCTACTGAGCGGACAACGCTAAAACATTTGAACGGATACATATTTCAGTCGAGTTTCAAAATTAATGTCCTCTGAGGCAGGAAACTGCACCGTTTCACTTTCAGCCTTAGATTCAAAACGGACTAAACAAATACACCAGTGCAGTGTGAGCTGAATTAATGCAGCTTTTTGAAAAAAACTACTTCATGTTAAATGTTTAATAATTACATGAATGCATCATGTGTGCACAAGCTAAGAAAGATTACTCATTCACCGATACAGGTGTCATTCAACCAAAGTAATATGAGGACAAATTTCTATCCAGCACAGGCTGTGAATTTTATGTGTGTGTCCACATCACAGGGAGGAATGCCTTTAGAAAAGCCTAGATAGATTCATGACAGCTAGTTTACATGAAAAATTTCTACGTGGGACTGGGAGGGAATATATAGCTCAGTTGGTAGCGCGCTGGATTTGTATTCAGTTGGCCGCTGTCAGCGTGAGTTCGATCCCAGGTTCGGCGGAAATTTATTTCAGAGTCAACTTTGTGTGCAGACTCTCTTCGGTGTCCGAACTCCCCCCCGTGTACACTACATTGGGTGTGCACGTTAAAGATCCCACGATTGACAAAAGGGTCTTTCCTGGCAAAATTGCTTTGGCACAGTTAATAATTGTCTACCTATACCCGTGTGACTTGGAATAATAGGCCGTGAAAGATAAATATGCGCCGAAATGGCTGCAATTACTGGCCGTATAAAATTTCATCTCACACGGCATCACTGCTGAGCGCCTAGAACTGTACCCACGGAATATGCGCGATATAAGCCTCATTGATTGATTGATTGATTGAAACCGCTAAGTCCACACCCCAGGAGCAGGGGTCACAGTGATAAACCTGGGTCAGATAAAACCATAATTATTAGAGTTGCCTTCTTTCAGGTTTTATCAATAATCCTCTCTGTGAAGCTGATCAGTCTGTACAGCATTTCTTAACTGCACTAACCTACTCTGGTGCGAAGGGAAAAGTGTGCATGTGATTGTGAATAACTCAAAACACGTTTTTTTTAAATCATAATTAAAACTTAACTAGTAAAGGTGCGAGATAAAGTGTGTTCAGTGCTGCGCTGATGATGTAATGTAATCACCTACAAAGTTGTCCTTGAAAGATAACACACTAAAGACTCATGGCTAGTTTTTCACCTTTCCATTAACTTCAGAAACTCAAAATGAAAATTAGTCACGATATAAATAGAGTACAAAAATCATGACATTCTAAGTCTAACAATGCCACGAACAAGACTGAAACAAAAGTGCATGGCTTGCAAAGCTGGCGCCCAGTCAGTTTCATCTGTAATCAGCCCTGATGATAATAACAATGTAAGCCTGTAAGCTAACAGAGTAAACCACTGAGAGAGGGTTACAATTAAAACAGAGAGGGCCGGCCATGCTGAGTAACCTAGCCATACAGTATACACACGTCCAACCACACACACCGCCCACCCGCAGGTGGGTGGGTGACAGTCAACTAATCGACCATCTACACTTGTACAAACTTGAACTGCATGCCATGTGTGGTGTTACTTGACCTATTAGCAGCAGTGCAGTGGTACCTGGGATGCCGAGCCTTTGAATTTGATGAGAGAATACCTCTCAATTAAGGTCAACTTTTGTTATCAGTCAGTCTATAAACTTGACTTTAAATTTAACATATATCTGCTATAGTATGACTCTGAGAGGACAATCTAAAATGTATTAATTACTACTATTAGTTACACTTTTGGTTGATCCAAAAGGGCGTTGACTCTATCATCACAGGTACCACTGTAGCAATATTCAAGTGTAGTGACCTTTTGACTTTGAGAGCGGAGTAAGAAATCATGTATTAGTATGCATCAGAATTTTTGTTTGTTTGCTTAACGCCCAGCCAACCACGAAGGGCCATATCAGGGCGGTGCTGCTTTGACATATAACGTGCGCCACACACAAGACAGAAGTCGCAGCACAGGCTTCATGTCTCACCCAGTCACATTATTCTGACACCGGACTAACCAGTCCTAGCACTAACCCCATAATGCCAGACGCCAGGCGGAGCAGCCACTAGATTGCCAATTTTAAAGTCTTAGGTATGACCCGGCCGGGGTTCGAACCCACGACCTCCTGATCACGGGCGGACGCCTTACCACTAGGCCAACCGATGCATCAGAATATAGAGGCCAATCTGAAGTAATGGACATGTACATAACATGCAATACTTTCACTTTCAGTACTGGGCTAGTAGTAGTAGTACATGAACTTCAAGAATGTACAGCCTAAGAACACTTTTAACCGAACTCCTTGACCCATTAAAGGTCCTTGTCTACATTTGTATACCGAAATCGCCATTTGACCATTCAAATGCAGAGTCTATTATCTACAAATATCAACAATACACCCCCTTTCGATCAGGAAAGACAAAGCCAGTATAGCCGTTTGAAAATGGAAAATTTCCTAAATAAATTATCATTTAATTAATATACTTACCCGAATCACATTAGCATTGAGTCACCTGAGATGCTTATCACTGAAAAACGCTTACCCGGCTAAAGAATTTAAAGGGAAGCAACCCCATCACCAAAACGAAAGTGAAAGTAGCTTTGGTAATGGGCCAGTACACCGGGAGTTACCTCCCATACGGGTGTATGCCACGTCACTTCCTCTAGGAACACGTGCCTATTATCATACGGCTTTAAAAAATCTTAAAACCATAAGCGGGGCAGGTGGGAGGGAATACAGTATGTGATTCGGGTAAGTATATTAATTAAATGATAATTTATTTAGGAAATTTTCCATTTAATATCATATTCTTACTCCGAATCACATTAGCAGATAACATCAACAAGGCGGTGGGCTAGAAATGAATCAAAACTCACCATCAAGTTCTGGACAGGAACTGGCCTGCTGCTATGAGCGCTGGAAGGCCTCTGGAGCCATCCTGTCGAAGAGCTGTGACGTCCCGAAGATAAAAGTTTATGAAAACATCTTCGGAACGCCAATACGCAGTTGTCAGCACCTCCTCTAGACGTCTGGAGCGCAGAACTGCCAGAGAGGATGCCCACGCCCTCGTTTCATGGGCTCGGGCCGAGTCAAGTGGCAAGGAGGGCATAACCCCCCCCCTCTTTGTGCGACTCCACTCATAAGCCTGCTTGATGAGCGAGGACACCCACCGGGCCAACGTTACCTTCGACAAATCTTTCTCGCGCCTAGTAAGGAGAGAGATAAACAACAACTTCTGAGAACTAGACCGAATCGGCTGAGTCCGGGCTAAGTACAGACGAAGTGCCCTCACAGGGCAATTGACCGAATCGGGGTCATCCGGGGCCAACGCGCTGGTCAGAGCCTTAACTCTAACCAGCGGAGAGGCCTGCCCCGGAGACTGATTCTTGGCCAGGAAATCAGGCCGGAAACGCAAAGATGCGGAACCGTCCGGCTCAAAGGAGATATCTCCAGGCTGACCCGACAGGGCGTGGACCTCGCTACCCCGTCGGGCCGTAGCCAACAAAAGGAGAAACAGCGCTTTGCGAGTGACATTGAACAGACTGGCCTCGCTTAAAGGCTCAAAATCCGCAGAACGAAGGAATTCCAGGATTAAAAACAAGTCCCACTTGGGAGCGGGCAAACGAGCTTTAGCTTCCTTAAGAGCAGCCCCTTTAATGACTGCAGCTATAACGCCCCCGACTCGAACAGAACGACCAATCTGCTTAAGAGTCGCCGAGATAGCGGAGCGCCGGACCCTCAACGAGGAGACTGAGGCGCCCTGCGAAGACATGAAAGAGAGGTGGTTAGCGACCTGAATAGAGCGCGGAGCCACCGAACTCACCCCTCTAGCTGAACACCAGGCAGTCCATGCCTTCCAGTGGGAAGCATAAACTGAAGAGGTGGACGCTCTATGCGAGCGAGCCACCAAGTCCAGAGTCAAAGACGACGCCCCAGAGCGCTTCAGCGAGTCCCGAACAACTTCCACACGTGAAGCTTCAGAAGACTGGGCTCCTCGTGTGGAATGCCTGTTCGGGGCTGCACTAGTTCCCCTCGCACGAGTGCGAGAGGAATGGGGGGCCCTTGGGCGAGCCGAAGAAGATCTGGAAACCAGACCTGCGACGGCCACAGAGGAGCGACCAGAAGAAGAAGGGCCGGCTCCTCCATCTCCGCTTTCCGGATTACTCGGCTGAGTAACGGAAAGGGAGGAAAGGCGTACGCCTCCAGACCCGTCCAGGGAAAGTCCAGAGCGTTCACTCGCCATGCCTGAGGGTCCGGGAATGGCGAGACGAACACCGGAAGCCTCTTTGAGTACCTTGTGGCAAAAAGGTCCACCAGAGGCTTTTGGACCTGGGCCCAAAGGCGAAGCAGTGCCCCGTGAGTGATCGTCCACTCCGACTGAAGCACTGTACCGGAACGACTGAGCGCATCCGCCAAAGTGTTCAGCCTCCCTGGAAGGTACCTGGCCGAGATCGTGATATGATGCTGAAAGCACCACACCAGGATCTCGCAAGCCCTCTCCGAGAGAGACGGGGACCGCGAGCCTCCCTGCTTGTTGATGTACGCCGCCACTGTCATGTTGTCTGTAAACAGACGAACATGTTTGGCGTACAGGGAGGGCAGAAACTTGGCCAGAGCTAGAGCAACTGCCTCTAGCTCCAGCAAGTTGATGTGCCACAAGGACTGCTCCGTCGTCCACAGACCGGAAGTAGTCTGAAGATCTGTATGTGCCCCCCAACCCTCCCTGGACGCATCTGTAAAGAGGTCCAGGTCGGGGAGGGGCACGACGATCGGAACACCTCTGCAGACCCACTCCGTGTCCAACCACGGAAGGGTCGCAGACTGGAACCATCCCTGCAAAGGGATGAGGGCGTCCCAGTCCACCAGAGGAGAGTCCACAAACGGCTTCAGCGCGAACTGAAGCGGACGTTTGTGGACCCGGCCCAGTGAAACCAGAAGAGCCATAGACTCCATCTGCCCCAAGATGGAGGCGAGCGAGCGGATGGAAGCCATCAGGAGAGGTAAAGTGGAGCGAATCTGGGCTTGGAGCTTGTCCACCCTTCTCTGAGAAGGCTGGACAGTCCAAGCGACCGTGTCGAAAGACATCCCCAGATAAGTGAATGTCTGTGACGGGGTCAGCTCCGACTTTACCCGGTTGATCGAGAACCCCAACGTGAAAGTATGCGTCCGTGAGATCGATCGAGGTCACCCAGTCTCCTGGGCGGAGAGAGTCTCGGACAGAGGCTGGCGTCTCCATCTTGAATTTTATCTCCCTCAAGAAAGTATTGAGGAGAGATAAATCCAACACGGGACGCCATCCTCCTGATGCTTTGGGAACAGCGAACAGACGCCCGTAAAATCCCAGGGAGCTGTGGACCCGAACTCTCTCCACCGCGCCCTTCTGCTCCAGGGAGGCAATTTCCGACTGCAAGACGGAACGTGCTTCCTGCGAGAAGGGGGGCTTGAACCGCGGAGGCACTCGGGTAAGAGGCGCCTTTTCCTCCCGCCAGAGTAGACGGAAGCCCGATCTCACCACTCCCACAATCCATTGGCTGTCTACTACCGACATCCAACGAGAAAGTGCCCGGGAGGGGCCTCCCGCCATCACCAAGGTGGAGGGCGGGAGGGAGGTGAGATCGGGAGCGCTTCATTGGGGGTGTGGCTTACTTCCAGAGCCGCCACGCCCCCTCCCCGATGCCGTCCTCTTCTTCCCACCACGAGCGGCCGGCGGAGCCTGCCGCTTCTGAGCTGGCTTGGGGTTAGACGATGTCTGAGCCTGCTTCTGTTTAGAAGGCTGAGACTGTTTCACCCCCTTCAGAGTGTAGTCAAGGAACTGACTGTCCTTGTTTGACTGAATCTCCTTCTGTCTGGCATCCAGTGCCAGCGGACAGAAGAGAGACTCCTCTGAGACCGGGGAGACTCTCAAGGTCTCCCTAGTAGCCAGTTCCGTGAATTGGGACTGCGAGAGGAAGAGATCCCTCCTGCAGAGTACCGCTTGGGTGTACTGCAGGGAGGAAAGACGCAATTGTTCCTCATTGACCTTGGCCAATGCGGCCAAAAGCGCAGAGACATCGTCCGCATTCTGTTCTTCACTGAGAGTGAAAGGAACTAGCGAATCGGTCAATGCCCGAGACAGAGCCCGAACGAGAGTCTCCGCAATGGAGGACAGTTCGATCTGCCGACGTCCAACCTCCTCAGCAGAGAGGAGGGAAGCCTCGGAAACCGGCAAAACCGAATCACGCTTGATCGGTTTAGTCAGAAGAGGCAGCAATTCCCGGGAAACCGGAAGGGTAGCCCTAGGGAGTGCAAAAGACGCCAGCCAATTCTGGCTCTGATTGGGCATGCCAAGCTTCCTATTGGCCGTAGGCACGAAGGAAGAGGCTTGGGCAGCTGAAGCCACCCACTGCTGAGCTGATTCCGGAACTGGACCAAAAGGAAGCAGTAACGGAACAGGCACTGGCCGAATACCACTCCCCGCATGTGCTGGACGAACCAGTGAATGCGAAAGTTGGTAAGCCACTGACGGAGACTCGGCGAACCGGAAGGAAGAAACATCCTCCTGTGCCGGCCGGAAGTCCGCCATGGCAGAAGGAACGAATGATGCGGAAGAGTCCGCAGCCACCACCCCTTCAGGAAAATAACGAGACGTTACTTCCGCCGCGACGTCAAGAACAGCCTTGAGCTTCGACGGAAACACGCCCCGCGACTCCTCGCTGACCACTGATGGAGCATCAGAATAGTCACACGTGGAACCCTGACCGAAGTCACCAGTTCCGGAAGCAGAAGCATGCCCTGGCAAACCGGAAACCGGAAAAGCCTGAGCACTAACGTCATCCTGCCGCCCAAAATCCTGTGAAGGTAAAGGGTAAGCAGGACGACCATCCGCAAAAACCGGAGCTGGATGAGCTGACGTCACTCCCCCGACTGAGTGGAGTGATGCCTGCTCAAGCCTAGGCGCTTGAAAGCCGGAAGGCGCACGCTGTAATCCACTATCTGGTATCCGGAAGGAACCACCAGAAGAGGAAGAAGCGTTTCCGGCCGAAACCGGAAGTGTAGTCAACGGAACCGCAAAATGCGGAAGTGAAGACTGCACTGGTTGACTTCGCGATCCGGAAGGACCGGAAGTCAGTGAATACTCCATCCTGCCGCGACCGCCGTAGCGTGCCGGAGCGGACGGATCATCACTTCCGGCAAGTGCCGGAAATGCGGCAGTCGAAACCGACTGCCGCCGCTGTTCGAACAAGTCCGGGGCCTCGTAGGTTATCGCCGGAAATGAAAGATCAGCAAGGTATCGGTCGTGACCCGATGCGAAAGAGCTGTCCCCCGAAGGAGAACGTCCAGGCGCCTCACGAGGGCTATCGGACCAGCTCTGCTTACCAACCGACGCTGAAGAGGGAGGACGCTGCTCCAAGCCGGAAGTGGAGGACAAAGACACGGAAGCCAATGCCCGGACGTCACTGCCAGATGCCGGAAACGCCGAACTGCTGGCGACGGAACGCTGAAATTCTGCCTGCACCAAGCTGCGGATTTCTGGAACCAGTGACTTTAACAGAGAGGAAACCAACGCACCTTGTCCAGGTGCTAACAAAGAAGACGAAGTCTCCGATGTAGAGACAGGTGCAGAAGTAACAGTAGCGCTAGGCGCCGCAAAAGAAGCAGAAGTAGTAACAGCGCTAGGCGCCGAAATTGGTACAGCCAACAAAGTGTTACGCTCTTGGTCTGTAACAAGTAACGTTGCTTTGGAAGAGGAAGACTTAGCCTTAATTTTCCCCTTGGGGTCCGACTTGCCACGGCGCTTGTCTGAATCAGACATGTTGACAACAACACGTGGCAACGCGAAAAAATTTACTGAAACATAAGTCTAAACGACTGGAAAATTCAGTAAACACACGCACTAATGCGTTAACAAAATACTATAGCTAAACTTGCCCCACAAGCAGAGGCACGGAGAGCTACAAACAAAGTCACACGAGCTAGAAAACTAACTCACACAACAAAATGGCGACACGCAAGACACTGACACAAACGTCAACAACACGTGGCAAAGCCAAAAAGATTTACTGAAACGTAAGTCAAAACGACTGAAAACACAGTAAACACACACGCTTACGCGTCAACAAAATACTAAAGCTACACTTGCCCAAACAGAAAGAGGGCACGCAGAGCTACTAGCAAAGTCACACGAGTTAGCTAACTAACTCACACAACAAAATGGCGAAACACGCAAGTCACTGACACACAAGTCCGTAAAAAACGGACAACGTACAGTAACGAAACAGCGCAAACAACCAACAACAAACGGGAACGAGCTCACCAAACTGTAGGCAAGGCGAGCAGACAAGCTGGGTAACGTGGCCGGCGGGTGTCACTCAAACACACAAGGTCAGCCACAGAGCGTCAAAAAGTGAACCGTCCTCTCCGAGGTGAAAAAGACGTATGATAATAGGCACGTGTTCCTAGAGGAAGTGACGTGGCATACACCCGTATGGGAGGTAACTCCCGGTGTACTGGCCCATTACCAAAGCTACTTTCACTTTCGTTTTGGTGATGGGGTTGCTTCCCTTTAAATTCTTTAGCCGGGTAAGCGTTTTTCAGTGATAAGCATCTCAGGTGACTCAATGCTAATGTGATTCGGAGTAAGAATATGATATTAAATTCCTTGTAGTACTCATAGTAGGATATCCTTATTTGGAAAATGCCAAGCGCAAAACTCCTCTCAAATCCCGTGCGTTTAATAAAAAGCGTGGACAGCGCTCCAGTGTCAAACTGTTGCTGCACTTGTTTGGGCGTGGCTATTTATAAGCATAGTGACATGAATTTGATTGGTCAGTATTTTTAGGCAAAGCACATGTTCTCAGCAAACAGAAAACAAAATATTGGAAGCGTGAGTCATGCTACCAAAAAATAAAATCTTTTTTTACATATATTTTTTTTCTATCACTTTTTTCCCCATGGTTCATTCATCATCTGACATAACTTTTTAGCGAAATCTAACCATAAGATTATTGAAAAAAAGCACAAATGTAGACGACCACCTTTAAGCTCTACAGCAATTGAGTTGTTCTTTGCTAATGGTGACTGCGGTGGGTGACATCAAGTAAAATCAATTTTTTAAATTACGGGGAATGATGGTGACAAAATAAGATAATTACTGCATTCTACTGATGTAGCAGTATCAACAAAATCACCATGAAGGAAAATAATATGACAGAAGTAGCACTTATTCCTGCTTGTTTTCGTTTTTTGTTCACAAAATGGCGGCCAAAACGTGGAATGACAGACCCCTGCCATGTTCACAACACATTTCAAACCGACAGCTGCTCTAGAAAGGAAAACTGTTATCATTCAACGATAACTTATGTACTTGGATTAAACTGCACAAAATCTTATTTGGACAACTGACCCTCTCCTGCTCGCGTGCTGCGTCCGATAAAAAACTGGTAACCTTCGAACGCGCGTCGTCACAAATCCGATCCACTGAAGAAAGACAATTTGCCGGCCTGAGCGCCAGGAAGGCAAACACACATTTTTATTTTCAAATCATGGCATCATTATCGATAGATGAAGATATTTGGTCGCGTGAATATACATCCGTGTACCTCGCAACGGTGACTTTCGTATAGATCTGCCGTCACAAACGTTCGCCAGGTTACCCCGATTTTCATTTCTTCGCTCGCGCAGTTGAGCATGGATTGTTCTCGTGCGGCCTCAGTCCGGAAGACGGCAGGGTAAACACACAAATAGTGATGATGTCCCGAGTTTTGTGTACTACATAGAAAAGTTTGTGTACGGCAAAATTGATGACGTGTCACAGAAGCGAGGTAACTCCGTTCGCAGGTTACTTTCGCGCGAAATGTCTCTGTGCCACCGCGGTTTCGTCCTGAAAATCAACCGTATCGCATTGATTTTGCGAAAACTGAAAGTTCAGGTAAGTTGCACAAGTTTCCTTAATGCTTACTTCGTAAAATTATTGATGTTAAAGTTGATAGTATAGTTATTTTAGAGCACAGGACTTAAAAATTATCGGGAGCTATGCAGCGACCGGCCATTCTCGAATGGTTTCATTCGTACGCAGGTGACCACAGATAATAGTTCTGCGAAGTTTAGGTGGCACTCTTCGCTGTTTTTTGGCAATACAGTTGCAGAACTGTTTGTGTTGGTATTGTCTCCTTTATAACATTCATTTGTAGCATAATTTGATTGATTGCACCAGTACAGCGTAATACATGCACAAGTATTGGCAATTTGGTGTCGCGTGATTTGCAGGTTACCTCTTTCTGTTTTGATACATTTGAGCAGTAGTTTGCATTTGATTCTAATAATCTGTAGGTATTCCAAGTTACACCCTTTTAAACAATAACTGACCAAAATATCCCTGCCCTGCTGTAAGCAGTTGTGTTGCCACAAAAAGATCAAACTACAAGGTAACCTGCAAACGGTGTCACAAAATTACTGAACCTAACAACACTAAACTGTACATCAAAAATTCTTCAATACATGACAAACTAACAGCAAACACTCTGTTTTCATGGAGTTTACTCAAATTGTTTCACAGAATTAGTTTATAGATATGCTGTGTAAATTTGGTGTCACAAAGTACTGCAGGTTACCAGTCAGTCTGCTTTTTTGTCCGAACCATAAAAGTTCCTGACATTTTCTTTTTAGACTCAAATAATACAAGGGCTCCACTTGACAGGAATAGTATTTTCCAGGTTGTAGCTGCATTTTGAAAATTTCAGTAAGTTTCCACTGTTTTGTCACCAATAGCAAAGAACAACTCAATTACCACCACTTTCTTACTGTGCAATTGACTGCCAGTATAAACAGTGTGGATCTATGCTGCTTACCAGCTTAACGTCTCAGTGTGGACATTTGAAATAGTGATAAAAAATACAAGCACTACAGCAACTTTTCCCCTGCTTTTGTTGATTGTTCTTCATTTGTCTCCAATACTTCTTTTAAATCATCCTCTATTGCTACAGTCTGTACGTTTTGAGATGGGTTTTGTGTCTGTTAACCCAGTGATGGCGCTAATATTTTTTCAAACCGGTACGCTAACTTGTATGACGCAAACAGTCCAGAAAGAAACGGTAGGCTGGTCATTGGAACCAGTAAGAGTCCAACTCAGACTCAGAGTACTGGTTTTACTGTTTTACCAGGGAATAAAAACCCGGTAGTTCTAAAAAATCAACCGGTAAGGTCATACCAGCAGCCAATGTTGTTCCCGTATTTTCTCGTTTCAACCGGTAAAATACCGGTAATTACCGGTTAACGCCATTACTGTAACCACCCTGCAAAAACATTCTCCAAACTCATCAACAAAACTGAACCACTACAGCCAGCCTGACAACTCGTCCAGGAAGGAGATTTTAGTAACTGATAGTGCTAAAACAATGTGACCAAGCATGTCATTTGCATGTCTACGCATACCACTACTCCCTTTCATCCACTACTCTCTCGCAGTGGCATGCAGCTGGCAGCCACAAAGCGATGGCCTTTGCAAAGAATGCACATCATTACAGTCCGTCCATCTGAGAGGGCATGAAAGGCGGAAGTGTGCGTGAGCTCAACCCCTCATTAGCTGCTCCAAGTCCAATCAATAGCGTGATGAATTTGAATTGTCTAATGTTCTCTCCCGTCACTGTCTCAGTGTCTGGGTCCCTCTTCAAAGGAATCATGCATGTCTCATGCATGCAAGTTGAAGGAAGGCAGCTCTATACCAGAGTGTGTTGCTTGCTTTAACGCAAAAATACTGATGTCGCAGACCATTCACATAAATTGCTTATCTTTTCACAACTTCAGTGCTAAAAGAGTGTGTGTGTGTGTTCTGTTTGTTTGTTTTAGTTGAGTGGGTTTTTTTCCACATTCATGATCAGGTTAGCCACAACTTGCTACTGACTGAGCAGTCAAGACTCAATTAACTATAGACCAATTCTTTTAACCAATATTCCGTCAACAGAATTTGTCAGTCTACATTTGTATTATTACTCCTTTTCATCAGTTGTGATGATAATCTTTACTGGGGATGCAAATGTCATTCATGTATTTTAATAATCTATCTCTACTGGGGATACATGTATTTCATACACTGACAAAAAGGGTAACAACTAACAATAACATTTTTCACGCGAGTTAAACAAATTCTTTACTTCAAGTTGTTTTTACTCAAAAGAAACTTACAACACCTCCTTTTCAAATGTAATTATTTCAAAAATCTACCTAATTCAGCCTTAATCAGTCAATGTCCATGAAAAGTTTACAAGCAAAAAGTATCAGATGTTGCACCTTTGCAATTTTTAGCTTTACAGCAACGAAACAGGAAAAATGTGACTGCATGACACGGTTTAAAAAAAGCTAGCAAAACTTAAAGTTTTAGCTATCTGATACTTTCTTTACAAGGAAAGGAATGATACTGATAGCTGGTGCATGTGTACTATACACTAACAGTAACAGTCTGAACATTACAAGTGTGTAAATTTAATGCCTTGCTCACTTGACCAAATATGGCCACACTCAAAGTTGCTAAATCAGTAGATGAATCAGTTTCTATACAAAGCCACATTCTCGAGTACATACATGTATATATATGCTACATTAATGCAAACATGATGCGTACTGTGTAGTTTCACAATCACCAATAGATGTCTTTATCATTCAGGGTATGTAGAGCACATACATATGTATGAAGCTTAATTACTCCATAAGGAGAATACTGAAATCAGGGCGTTATAGGAAAAAGATCCACAATTTACTAAGTAGCTCATAAATAAGTACAGCTGTCTGTCTCAAGAAATGACTGAACATTACACTTACAGTCAAATATTTACTGACCCAGCAGAGCAACAAACAATAGCAACATGCACCCATTCTCTCCCTTTCTTTTTCTCTTGTCACACCCAGCCTCTGCCTGGGAATGATGCATGGAGCATGACTGAATGAGACAAGTACAGAAAGATGACAGACAGAACTAAGTCAGCCAACAAAGATGTGTAATATCAATCTAAATAGCATTAGCAGCAAACATGTGACAGGCACTTTGAACATGTTAGTGTGTCTGGAACATGGTCTCAAGCCAACAAAGAATACAGAGGAATGCTTTACAAAAGCATCAGCAAATGATTCAGTCCCTGAGTCACACCCACAGAGATCTGCAAGTGGCATGTTGTGCTTACACAAAGTGCCCCCGCTACAGTAAATTCGGAGCAGTTTGTAAACTGATCATGCATGAACAGTCAAGGAACTAATAACTGAAAGCGGACAGCTGCACTTACTTTTGCAAGAGGAAGAACAATGAAGGAACCGCCACCGGCGGCCTCTGTGATGATCGCGACAAATTTCGGGTTGACGGCACAATAAGTGGATTCCCAGGAAGTTTTTGTTATCCTTAGGCCATCGTAACACTGATCTCTTTTCTCGGGCTTGCCGAAGACGTGACGAAACTTACTCTTTCTCATAAACGCCATCTGTAAGAGAAAAAGGGAAACGCCAAAATGTACGTCAGTTATTCAATTTCTCCTCAGGATACGCGATTGAATCATTTATTATATGAGACTTCCCGTGTCAGTCGTCCGAAATGATGACTGATCGAGATACAAGCGATCAGAGGGTCCTAAGGGAGGTAAGCAGGATTTCGGCATCTGCCGGTATCGAACACAAACTTAACACACTTTTAAGGCCGTTTAACAAAGATCACATGCGTAACAATACGCCAAGAAACTTAGAACTGATTAACAAAAAAGGTCACACTTACATTGTTTGTGTTTGTAGACAATTATACCATGAAAACACAAAGAAGCCTTTGCTTGTCAAAGCAAAGGGATGGAAATGAACGCCCCACCGCAACGCGGAAAAGGAACTGAATGATGCGCATGCGCGAACTGAATGAGACGAGCGAACGTTCCAATCCCTAAAATGGGAATGACTTCTGTCTTCCTTGTTTCGTCTGCTACAGCTCGCTTGTTTTTCAATAGCGTTCGATCTGTCGTCGTCTCCGCGTGTTTTATTAAGTAAATGCCCTCGTAGAAAGAACAAATAAACTGTTTCTTTTTACGTTTCATAGAGACTGACTTAATTTGATCTTTCTGTTTTTCATGTTCGGTACAGTTAGGTCAATGTTGAGTCAAACATGCTGGTGAAAAATGGGTGCACAAAGAGACGGTTCCTGATCAGTCAGTGCAGTAAGATGATCGAATGATCAAAAGCAGCACAATCGGGTAGTGCTCAACGAATTTAACTGGGGTCTTTTTACGGTGAAACAGGCAACGTGATCGAACTACTCCAGAGACACAGTCTAATCTACACGTACTATAGTGAGGGCCCCAAAGGGGGAGTATCATCACGATCACGGGAAGGGAAATTTTAGCTTTCACGATCACAGTTATCTTGATTTTTGTTTTCACGATCACAAACACCTTGACGAATAGAGGATCATAGAGTGATACAGCTGTGAAAAATGTACGTTGAAAATAAAATGCTTTGCAATAATGCCCATCACAATCACGAAAACAAATGACGATCACGATCACAAGACTTGATTTTTTTTGTCATCACGGATCACGGGCAAAGTCCCATCACGATCACAGAAATGAAATTTCGGCAATCACGGTCACAGAAAGGTCAAAAAACGCCAATCACGATCACGATTTTAAACCCTTTGGGGCCCTCTATAGTCTCATCAGTCTACACTATAATTAAATAATCTCTGACTACTCGAACTTATCTTTATTAAAGTTCAGAAATCCGGCTGAAATCAGTGACAGACTGCTAACATCCCAAACTCGAGAATTAAAACAATAATAAACAAAGGAAAGTCAGTCGTTTTTGGAACTTTTATTGTTTTAATTATATTTACAGAACTTTGCCATTAATTTGTGAATGACTATTAATCAAAAGTTCCACTGATTCACGGACATATTGTTATTGGCCGTGTTATTAAGTTTTAAAAAATTATTTCTACATTAGGTTTGAAACAGGAAGTTTAATATATTAAAGGCTCGATGCAGAAGTTCGTCAAGGAAACTTCCCTCGCTTTGCTTTGCTTCCCTTTCTCAAAAGGCAAACTGTGACGTTTTTGATTAGGTAAAGGTCCTTTTAAAGTGAACAGCACTGGATATTATGGCATTTGACAAAGGCCAAGCCGACAACGGTATAAAGAAAACACATGTCTCTAAACCTGGTACAGGCGCCAGACAATCTTAGTATTCTCAACAGGGTTCTTACTGGGACGGTGTTGAAAATAAATCTCGTATTTTCTGCACGTCTGGCGCCTGTGCGTGCTTCTACATTGTACATAAATTATACAAATACATTATTATGTTCAAATTCTTAGCTTCTTCTCTGTTGTACGTAAGTAATGAATTAATTCATGAGTTGATATGATTATTTGCACCGAGATTTTGAAGTCATGTTTAAGGAATTATTTGTATTTAATTCTTAAACTGTAGTACGTATCTCAATGTTTCATGTTGTTCTATGTCATGTGTTATGTGTGTTGTCATATACACACCACAAACAAAGTTACCTGTTGAGATAATAAAGTCTTCTCAGTATGTCTATGTCTATATGTCTATGTCTGGGTCTCGCTGTTAGAATTGAATGATTCTCCTCAGCTATCACTTATCAGTCTAAAACAAGATTTTTAAATGATTTTATTTATGTATTACGGGTGGGGGGGGGAGGTGTTTCTGACGCCTGTGTTTCTGAATACCATTTATTGTACCCCAAACTTCTCAGCTTCTTTTTGTTCTTCAAGATAATCATTGAAACTGCCCTTTAATGCTACACGCAAACCGTGGCTGAACTCAGTATTTCTGCAAGAGCCGGAGTGTGCTTCGATCGATCATGGTCATACTGAATTACAACCATATTACACTGTCAGGATGGCCGGCGCGGGGGGCGGGCCAGCTGTCCTCCTGTCTTCCATCTTAGAAGCAGGGGCGGATTAGGGGGGGGGGGTGTTGCAGGGGTTCCGGACCCCCCCCCCCCCCCCCCCGCTCGCCCGGCTGTCTGTGAAAAATAATTGCCATTATGTAATACTAACTTTAAAAGAAATAATGAGTGGCTGCTGACACCAGTTGATCATGTTTAAAATCAAGGATAAGCCACACATTTTTTATAAAATAGCTAAAATAATTCTTCAG
The DNA here is from genome assembly GCF_037325665.1 of Littorina saxatilis. Classification (NCBI taxonomy): domain Eukaryota; kingdom Metazoa; phylum Mollusca; class Gastropoda; order Littorinimorpha; family Littorinidae; genus Littorina; species Littorina saxatilis. The sequence continues at coordinate 15,514,235 of NC_090253.1, read as the reverse complement.
CTTCAGGAGAACCCCAGGTTTTAACCCCCCCCTCATCTTTAACTGCTCCGCCCCTGAGAAGGAAGTAGAAAAAGGACCCCACGCCCCCGCGGCCAGTTTCATGTGCCTGTTAACCGAGTCCACAGCGAGACAGCGAGCTATATATATACATGTAGTACTGTCTATGACGACTACACAGGAGATCAACAAATAGTGGTCGTTAATTGTAGACAGGAGGTCGCTATGAAAAGGGGAATTATTTAGAGAAAAACATGTCGGAGTCAGTTCAGTTTGGGTGGCCGTAGTAGGGAGGTGGTCGTTATCTAGAGGTGTTTGCGAGGACAGGTTCGACTGTTCATATCATATTTACTACGGAACGATCAAGGGACGCCCTATTACATTGTAATGAAAAGGTGATACGTGATAAAGATAACAGGACGTGCTGATTACAGTCTTAGCCGGTCACCGTACCATATGAATTGAAATCAGTCTGAGAATTAACTCGATATCTTCTCATCCATCATATTACCAACCAGCCTGTCAAAGCGGTGTCTGCCTGGGCTGCATCGTCGGTTGAATTGAACAGTCGCAGATTGGGACGGTACGAAGATATCATATAACTTTAAATGTGTGCTACTATATGCCATGCCGCAGTTGCAATTTTTAGAACTAGAGGAATACCCGGCTTCGCCGGGTGAATCGCGAGACAGAGTATGCAGCGTGGCGGTTCGCCGGCTTAGAGCACGTGTTGAACATTTTCATCCACCAGTTTGTGCCCACACAAAGGAAGGCAAGAACATACAGAGAGACACTGAAAAGCCGCCAGACCCCATCACAAACAGAACTCTACAATCCACAGGTGTTGCCTGGCGAGCTAGCTATAAATAGCTCACAACTTCTAAGGCGAACAACTCTGCAGAGTCTGCTGTGAAGGGCGACGGTAGTCTCCCTGTCACACTCGACCCCCTTTGAATGAACTTTGTCCCCGAACCAAGTTCCGAACCATGGACCCGCCAAGCTTAGGTCCCTCCCAGGTTGGTGGAATGGGAAGAGCACGAAAATGATTCAGTGGCCTGAACACTTTATGTCGAGTCCCATCCCTGACGACGACGCCAAGAGTAACCGAGTGCCGAAACACCACAATCACCTTTGAAGGCGAAGTCCACTCAAACGGGATTGAGAATTTTACAGCTTATTTCCACGCCGTGGATGGTGGCACGCCTAGTTTTGTCCACCGCAGGAACAACTCCCAATTCGTTCCCCCGCACGCGGAAGCAAAATTGTTATCTCGCAAAGGAATTGCCCTGTGAAGGTACGTTGTGGCAAATCACATTATTAAGTATAGATATTCTAAAGCAGAATTGCCTGGGCTATATGTATAATATGTAATTTATGTCTTGTTGTGTACTCGTGAACAGTGGCGTTCGATTTTCTGCCGAAGTCCGTGAAAATTATACAAAGAGGTCTCAATTTCGTACAAATTAACCTAGAACTACCATTTAAAGCACTATTTTAATACTCACAGTTTAATCTTCGATACCTTGCAGCCTTGCATGTATGCGCGTTTTTGGGCACCAGCATCGTGGATAAGCTGCTCTAATCTAGCGTTATTTTGTGGTACTCGATTCTCAGTGGGTAAGGTCCCCCGCAGACACCAGATAAGGTCCCCCGCATTTTTGACCAAGCTGCGGGGGATCTTACCCCGTCAAATTTTACTGTTGATCTTTGAACCGATCGTGAGTCTAAACTAAGGTAAGCTTAAACTTAAAAATGAAGAGCAGTATCCACAAGTAGTTTGACTTTGACCAGCAAAAAGATATAAGCCCTTCTGTTGACCGTGCTTTGTGTTATTTCATCATTTTTAACGTGGGAGACAGTATTTCTGACTTGTCTTGATGACATTTCTTCTCTTATGTAGTACACGAGAGTGTAAATGGTAAGACAACTAGCTGATCCAATGCAAAATAAAGTACCGAACAGTATGATATAAACTTCAATACAAGAAAGTCTGGTTATCTACTATTTTAAGGCATTAATTTGGAGACACCTACCATGTTGTTCGTCTTGCGGGGGAACGAATTGGGTGTTGTTCCTGCGGTGGAAAAAACTAGGCGTGCCACCATCCACGGCGTGATTTCTAAGCCATATAATAACTGTTATGGCTTCTCAAAGGAAGGCCAGAACATACAGAGAGACATAAGCCGCCAGACCCCATCACAAACAGAACTCCGACAATCCACAGGTGTTGCCTACACACACACACACACACACACACACACACACACACACACACACACACACACACACACACACACACACACAGAAGCCGTATATATCTATCTATCTATATAAATATATAGAGATAGATGACAGTGGATTTTTCGATAAATAGATTCGACCTTTGCACTTTTACAGTGAGGACAACTTACGGGTACATGCAAGGAAAGCCGCGTTCTGGACAGTGCAGTGACCTTCTAAAAATAGTAACGGGAATATCTGAAGCTGCTTGGAAGGAAGGGAGATAAACGCGCAAAACACTGGAGAAGATAAGGAAGAGTTACTGGGAATGGATCTACAGAAAAACCAAAATCGGTTCACTTAAAATACGTTTGGACTGGCGGTATTGCGTGGATTTGTTGAAAGTGGCATTGCCACAGAATAGGCGTGAACACAAACACACAAACACACACACACATGCGCACGAACACAAACACACACACACACACACACACACACACACACACACACACACACTCACACACACACACACACACTCACACACACACACACACACACACACACACACACACACACACACTACATGAACCTCGAGCCAAGACAATAATCAAGCAAAATCTGTTCCATTGAACAATTATGGGCAAATTTGAGTTGGTGTACACGATCACTTACACGAGAAGGGCAATAACTTTAACAGACTTGCTGCCATAAATAAACGAGGAATTCGCACGAAACATCAACATCTACATCTACATCAACATCAACTTCAACATCAACATCAATATGCAGCGACATCCCAATGAGTCATCTCCGTCGTTTATATAGATTCTAATTCGCATATATATATACAACCATAAAGGGGTCCTGATTTGGCCTATATGGTCCGCTGGACCCAAAAAGCAACAACTAACTATACAACCATTAAAAAAAAGTCCACACATGTGTCACAATACACTGATGCCGGAGATCATAATGCATATCATATGCATTCGCAATAGACGTTTTTCAACGGCAGCACTTGAGCACATTGCACTCTAATCTACTTAGAACTCAGTCCTTGAGCAATGAAACGAGGAAGCCCAGTGGACATAATTATGTTCCTCAATTACCCTATTATCCAGTTTTGCATCAGCAGCAAAAGCACAGAAGTCACCGTTATTACAAATAATTATGTCCAGTTCTGTACATAGTTCGTGCTAAATATCACATTTTGTGCAAACAACAAAACACAAATCTACATGACAGGCTATTAGTACAGGTTTGTCGTCGTCAATGTGTACTTTTGACAAAAGAAGAATACAGCAATGATGGTTCTCATAACTTGAAAAGTTTAAAGTCAGTCAGGCTGACGTTCATGGACAATCTTCCATGTTGTGAGAGTCGTCCAATATGCGTAGAAATCTATCATTTTTGTTTGCTCGCCGCTATCTTCCGAGTACCACTTTCTCTATCTGTCTCTGTGTGTGTCTCTCTCTCTCTCTGTTTCTCTCTGTCTCTCTCAGTCTCTCTCTCTGTCTCTCTCTCTCTGTTTCTCTCTGTCTCTGTTTCTCTCAGTCTCTCTCTCTCACACACACACACACACACACACACACACACACACACACACACACACACACACACACACACACACACACACACACACACACACTCTCTCTCTCTCTCTTCTCTCTTTCTCTCTCTCTCTCCTTCTTTCCATCTCTCATACACACTCTCCCCTCTCTTACCCCCTTCCCCTATCCCCCAGACCTCCACTCCCTCTCGTCCCTACTTTACCGGCCCCTACCTCCTCCCCTACTCTAACCCGCCTCAAAACACGGACTCATCAAGATCAGAAAGGTTCCCCACAGATATTCTCTGTGATGTCCTTCCACTGACGTCATCATTCAGACCCGAGATGAGGGTCAAGGACGATAAAATGGAGGACGAGGAAGACCCGCGGGCCAGCATACCGGGAGCCGGCCGCCCAGCATACCACACCTCGGTGGGAGTCCGTGGAAGGGAACCCGCAGAAGAAGAACCCGTGGGAGGCTCCCAACCCGGCCGCGACTCCCAGCCACCCGTTCCAGGAGACCACAGCTGAGAAGGACTCCCAGGATGAAAATTTGCGCGCGGAGATGGGGAAGCCGCCTTCTTCAGTCTCTTGCCAGTTGCTGGTAGGTCGCCGCCAGTAGATGTCTTCAACGACTCTCTCCCTTGTCTGCGACTTGACAGACTGATGGTGAGTTCGGACAACCTGATGCCGCCGCTGTTCGCAGCTATGGAGGCGAGAGCTGGGATGGACGCGGCTAGGGCTCCGTCGGACACTTTCACCGCTTTGGGGACCGCGCCGCGTCCGCGTTGCTCCTTCCAGCGAATGCGGACCTCTGCGGCCGTGTAGAGAATCAGGGCGAAGGTCACGAAGATCACGCCCACCACCAGCTTGATTGACGCGCAGAGGACGCTGCTGAGGGCGAAGGTCAAGGTCAGGCCTACTGACCTTGAGGTGTGGTAGAGGGCGAAGGCGGGCTCCTTCTGGGTAGGGTACTGGACTGCAATCAGGGCTGTGGAAAACCAATGATTGGATCAATAAATGAATGAATACATTTATTTTATTTTTTCTAAGTATATCAACCAAAAGACACACGAACAGATTTAAATAAACAGATATATAAATAAATAAAAATACATGAATTATTCAAGTGGCACCTACAAGAAGAACTACAATAAATCCGGACAGTAAACCCATTCAGCAAGAAGCAGGTCATCAGTCCAGGCCACAATGACACTCACAGTTGGTCTGGGTCATCCAGATGCCCTCGGAGATGCCCCAGCAGATAGGGGCGAGGAAGATGAAGGCGACGTCCTCCTTGTCAGGCGTCCACATGTCCATGGCAACCATTAGCCCCAGGTTGAACAGACCCGCCAGCATGAACAGCGGATACCTACAACATGAACAGTGGATACCTGCAACATGAACAGTGGATACCTACAACATGAACAGTGGATACCTGCAACATGAACAGTGGATATCTGCAACATGAACAGTGGATACCTGCAACATGAACAGTGGATACCTACAACATGAACAGTGGATACCTACAACATGAACAGTGGATACCTGCAACATGAACAGTGGATACCTACAACATGAACAGTGGATACCTACAACATGAACAGTGGATACCTGCAACATGAACAGTGGATATCTGCAACATGAACAGTGGATACCTACAACATGAACAGCGGATACCTGCAACATGAACAGTGGATACCTGCAACATGAACATCGGATACCTGCAACATGAACAGTGGATACCTGCAACATGAACAGTGGATGCCTGCAACATGAACAGTGGATGCCTACAACATGAACAGTGGATATCTGCAATATGAACAGTGGATATCTGCAATATGAACATCGGATACCTGCAACATGAACAGTGGATACCTGCAACATGAACAGTGGATACCTGCAACATGAACAGTGGATACCTGCAACATGAACAGTGGATGCCTGCAACATGAACAGTGGATGCCTACAACATGAACAGTGGATATCTGCAATATGAACAGTGGATATCTGCAATATGAACAGTGGATACGTACACAGGTCCATGGCCACCATTAGCCCCAGGTTGATCAGACCTGCCATCATAAACAGTGGATACCTGCAACATGAACAGTGGATACGTACACAGGTCCATGGCCACCATTAGCCCCAGCCGGGGTGGATCAGACCTGCCATCATAAACTGTGGATACCTGCAACATGAACAGTGGATACGTACACAGGTCCATGGCCACCATTAGCCCCAGCCGGGGTGGATCAGACCTGCCATCATAAACAGTGGATACCTGCAACATGAACAGTGGATACGTACACAGGTCCATGGCCACCATTAGCCCCAGGTTGATCAGACCTGCCATCATAAACAGTGGATACCTGCAACATGAACAGTGGATACGTACACAGGTCCATGGCCACCATTAGCCCCAGGTTGATCAGACCTGCCATCATAAACAGTGGATACCTGCAACATGAACAGTGGATACGTACACAGGTCCATGGCCACCATTAGCCCCAGGTTGATCAGACCTGCCATCATAAACAGTGGATACCTGCAACATGAACAGTGGATACGTACACAGGTCCATGGCCACCATTAGCCCCAGGTTGATCAGACCTGCCATCATAAACAGTGGATACCTGCAACATGAACAGTGGATACCTGCAAAATAGCACGATACCTTGAAAGCATCTTGAATCACGTTCGGAGGCAAACTGAGCCACCAACAAAGAAGTACTAGTGTGTGCTACAATGACATCCATATAAACAAGAAATTCCCTCAAGGAAAAACACCCCCGTTGGTGAAAGGGAAATAACCTTCTCAGTTGGTGGCAGTGAGAATGGGTGCAGTGAGAATGGTTATTTCCCTTTGACCAACGGGGGTGTTTCTCTATGTAAGTCGCGTAACCGTGTGTTTGACTGGTCCCAATTTTTGTAAGGACCGTCTCAGGAATGTATAGAACCTGTTCACCAAGTTTGGTGACGATCGGTCCGTTCATTCTTGAGATCTACTTGCGAACACAAACACACAAACACCGCACAAACACATCGAGTGAAACCTATACACACCCCTATACCGGGGGTGTAACAAAATTAAACAAAATGGCCTGCTTTGCTTGACACAAAGGTTTTATCAAAAGCATACCAGTTAAACACAGCAGCACAGAGACCCTTGTACATTCACAGCTCTCCATGATCCACAACACTGGTGTCTCACCGCCGTTGTCATTGGCATTGTCATCGAATAAGTGAACGTTTGACTTTGACTAGTTTGAGCTCTCAATACCTAAAAGCTCAAAGAAGACAACTCTGCAGAGCAGCTGCTGCTGTGAAAAGGGGGACTATTGCGTCGCCCTGTCACATCCATGAAATTAATTCAGCCAAAAAGATTGAAAAAAAATTTACAAAAATAAAAAATAAAAAGACTATTCAAAGATTAACTTTTGGTACGTGTTGAAGTGGAAGGCTAATCGGAGTCTTAAAAGAGAGGGGGCGGGTTGCTGGGGGTCCCCTTTAAGGCGACCCGTGTCGCCTACACATATTGAGCCGTAAGCAAGAACAACAGCATCCATATAACATAAGTCATTTGCATGCTTTGACTAGAGAGACCAGACCACATCAGCATGATCAAGCCAGGTTAGGTCATCACAGCGATGCAAGGGAAGCAACCACGCAGTACTGACCTGCCTGTGTGCCGGACAACTCTGCTGAAGAGCAGCGTGACGACAGGAGTTGTCGCCCCGTGGGCCGCCATCACAAAGCCCACCATGTGCAGTCCTATGGGACAACTGATGTAAGACTGCAAGTCAGAAACAAAATCAGCTTACTTGCTTATAACTTACTTACTTACTGACTGACTTATATTACTTACTTACTTACACTAGAAATGTGCTTGTTTGCCTACAGTACTTACTTTCATACTTTCATGTTGGCTTGCCGCTCAGTAGGCCTTACTGTTACTTCAGTACTTACTCAACTGGGGTTAGGCTTACTTACTTACTTTCACTGAAAATGTGCTTGTCTGCGGCCTACATACTTACAAAATCAACCTTACTTAGTACTTACTTACTTACTTACTTGCTTACAAACATGTCCCGCCATAGCCAACAAAGGTTGAAGGCCGGGACGCTAAATCAACTGAGAACCAAAACTTATTTACTTACTTTCTCTACAATTGTATTGTTTCGGGTTGGCCAATCTATTGCTTTGCAGGGTAACGCGTTGCTGTGTCAGTCCTGAAAATAATTTGTTCAGTGCCACGACAGCAGAAATTTACCCGGGTTGACATTAGATGAACGAGGCTACGCCGCTTCGCTATGCCGTGTTGCGCCGACCGGGTTTGGCCCGGCTTTGCTCTTTTGTTGACGTGTTTTGTTCGTACGCGAAGACGGGCGTCCGCCTTCTCAGTCATGAAAACAATTTGGCTCACCATCTCAGATCCGACCAGGCCGCCGCGTTTAAATGGTAGTGTTTGTTCGTTCATGGGCTGAAACTCCCACGGCTTTTACGTGTATGACCGTTTTTACCCCGCCATTTAGGCAGCCATACGCCGCTTTCGGAGGAAGTTTAAATGTTATAAGACCATCCCTCCACTTGGTCACTTACCAAAAATTAACAGACTGGTGCTTTCCGCTGTGCACACTTGTTTTTAATAAATCAATTTAGCAAAAGCCACTATAGTGACGTTTAAAGAACTTAAGACCTTCATACACGAAATTCCAAACCACTACAACACTGAGCAGTCAGGATATTGGTTTTAGGTATATTTTTCAGAGCTGTATCACTCTATGATCCATTATTCGTCAAGGTGTTCGTGATCGTGAAAACAAAAATCAAGGTAACTGTGATCGTGAAAGCTAAAATTTCCCTTCCCGTGATCGTGATGATACCCCCCCTTTGGGGCCCTCAACACTGAGCAGTCAGGATATTGGTTTTAGGTATATGTGAAAAGTGGGGGGGGGGTGTTCGGCCTATCCCATGTCGAAGCCTAGGCCAGATCTGAGACGAGACACTGCCGAACTTACTTGATTTTCACGAGAAAGAGTGTGCCTTTAAGGGCGAGTGCTCTCAGCATGGTGTCAACGTACCCTGGTGAACTCGCTGTACAGAATGGCCTGCTGGATCCCTTGGAAGATGAAGAGCGGCACCAGCAGTATGATCTCCGTGCGACGCAGCGTCACGAACAATGACGTCATAGTCTCCTTCGTTGATGTCACAACGCTCCAGTCGCTTTTGGGGAGCGGCATGACGAAGAAATACGTCACCACGATGCCAATGACGTTGCATGTGACGTAGAAAGCCAGGAGAACGTCGGTGACCCAGTCCTCGGGTTCTTCGAAGTCTGTGGCGTTGTCCGAGGCAGGACAGTCCCCCCTCCCGCACTGGAAGAAGTTCATCTCCTCCGAACGGTTACCCAGACCGTTCTGCAGAACGAGCGAGGCCACGAGGTTTCCTGAGCACGAAATAATAGACGATGTTCGGAGAAAAAAAACACCTCCGTTTGGTTTGTATGGGTAGTGACACAGTGAATACTCTTGCTTTTATTGAAGCAAACTTTCCCACGTGATATTATAGGCCAGTCATTAGCGAGGGTGTGTCTGAAACACGTGGACAAGGACCACGTGTGGAAAGTTTGCCTCAATGAAATCAAGAGTATTCAGTCTTGCACAAGCCATACAACCCCGACAGACTTATTATCGGAGTTCGTCTAGTATGTGATGGCACATTTTTAGACAAGATGTGTTTCGAATGTCATAAAATAGAGCAACGGATACTTAGTTACATAAAAAAGGTTCATTCTATCTTTCTTATTTTAGACATTTCAAGCTTGTGAATGCACAGGGTCCTAGTAAGGCTAGTCAGTAGCGGACTTAGGGAGGGGGGGGGGCGAAGGGAGCCCGGGCCCCCCCCTTCAGGGAAGAAAAAAAAGAGAGAGAGAGATGATTAAATGACAGTTTCTGAGCTCAGGTGGCCCTTGATTGCAGCATTTTGCTTCCTTGAAAAAAACTAATTCCGGGGGGGCATGCCCCCGGACCCCCGAGCATGTTCGGGCGCTTTGCGCCCTCAATTCAGGCGCTTCGCGCCTTCAAGTTTGTGCAAAAAAGTTTAGGTGTGCCCCCCCTTCCTTAAGATCCTGGATCCGCCCTTGCTAGTACGTAGCTCCTTGGTTGTTGGTTTTTGTTGGTTTTTTTCGTTTATTTTCAAATATAGCAAACCTCCCATTTCAATGTTTAAAAACAAATCATGTCAACTTTGTATCACCCAGCAAGCCAGAAAATACTCTCAATTTATCCACCCGCCGTATACCTGTGATCTGCGAGGTCTCGTAGATGGCGAAGAAGATGCCATTGAAGCGGCTGAAGACGTGATAGGGGTTGCTGACCGCCGTCTTGGCGTGCGAGTAGCCACAGGCTGTGATGTAGAGGGACTGCGATGTCCAGAGCGGGCCGGACACTGCCCCCAGCAGGAGGGAGGCGGGTATCAGCAGCTCCCAGGCCGGGTAGAAAGTGGCCGTGGTGTAGAGAACGTGGGCCAGCCAGGCCAGTATGATGGAGCCTGGAATGAAGAGATGGAGGTTTGTTAGGATAAAAATAAAATAAAAATGAACGTAGAGCGAAATAAACGAATGAACGAATACTCAACCATGATGGAACCTGTACGGATGATGGAGCCTGTGCGGAGAGATGGAGGTATGTTAGGCCCCAAAACAAACACATGAACGTGGAAAGAAAAGAACGAATACACAAAAGATAGAAAGTGGCCGTGGTTTGGAGAACATGGGCCAGCCAGGGCAGCAGATGGAGAAGATGGTGTGTTTTGACCAAAAACAAACACACACTGACAAAAACTGATAAACACACAGAGGAACAACAACCCCCTCACCCCCCCCCCCCCCCACACACACACACACAAATGATAGGAAAGGGGGGGGGGGTCAATGAGAACCTACCTTTGGCGGCCAAGAACCGAATGAAGGTAGGCATGAAGATGCCAAGGAAGACCTAGGCCCCGTAGAGAACGCCCAGAGAGATGACCCGGGGGAGGGGGGGGGGGGGGCACCGAGAACCTACCTTTAATGGTCAAGAAACGGATGAAGGTGAGTGTGAGGATGCCAGTGAAGATCCAGGCCCCGTGGAGAATTCCAAGAGAGATGCGCCGCAGGGGGAGGGGGGGGGGGGGGTTCTCTGAGAACATTCCTTCCTTAGATTTTGTTCTTTTTATATTTAGTCAAGTTTTGACTAAATATTTTAACATCGAGGGGGAATCGAAACGAGGGTATGGTGTATGTGCGTCTGTCTGTGTGTGTGTGTGTGTGTGTAGAGCGATTCAGACTAAACTACTGGACCGATCTTTACGAAATTTGACATGAGAGTTCCTGGGTATGAAATGCCCGAACGTTTTTTTCATTTTTTTGATAAATGTCTTTGATGACGTCATATCCGGCTTTTCGTGAAAGTTGAGGCGGCACTGTCACGCCCTCATTTTTCAACCAAATTGGTTGAAATTTTGGTCAAGTAATCTTCGACGAAGCCCGGGGTTCGGTATTGCATTTCAGCTTGGTGGCTTAAAAATTAATTAATGACTTTGGTCATTAAAAATCGGAAAATTGTAAAAAAAAATAAAAATTTATAAAACGATCCAAATTTACGTTTATCTTAATCTCCATCATTTTCTGATTCCAAAAACATATAAATATGTTATATTCGGATTCAAAACAAGCTCTGAAAATTAAATATATAAAAATTATTATCAAAATTAAATTGTCCAAATCAATTTAAAAACACTTTCATCTTATTCCTTGTCGGTTCCTGATTCCAAAAACATATAGATATGATATGTTTGGATTAAAAACACGCTCAGAAAGTTAAAACAAAGAGAGGTACAGAAAAGCGTGCTATCCTTCTTAGCGCAACTACTACCCCGCTCTTCTTGTCAATTTCACTGCCTTTGCCATGAGCGGTGGACTGACGATGCTACGAGTATACGGTCTTGCTGAAAAATGGCAGCTACTTGACTAAATATTGTATTTTCGCCTTACGCGACTTGTTTTTTTTAGGTTAGGTAACGTTAGACTCTGTGTGTGTTCTTCTGTGCTTATTACACCCCCGGATTAGGGTTGTGTATAGGTTTCACTCGATGTGTTTGTGGCGGTGTTTGTGTTCGCAAGTAGATCTCAAGAATGAACGGGCCGATCGTCACCAAACTTGGTGAACAGGTTCTATACATTCCTGAGACGGTCCTTACAAAAATTGGGACCAGTCAAACACACGGTTAGGGAGTTATTGGTGGATTAAAATTATACAACGACTTATAGACGGACACCCCCGTTGGTCAAAGGGAAATAACCATTCTCACTGCCACCAACTGAGAAGGTTATTTCCCTTGACGGGGGTGTTTTTCCTATCAGAGGAATTTCTTGTTCTCTTCATTTTCTTTCTCTGTCTTCTCTTCTTTTTACTTTGTTGTTTTTCGCTGATGAAGGCGCAGGTTGAAACCGGTCCATTGTGGCTTGTTCGTATAGCTGTATTCTCTGGTGATAAAAATGTTCTTGTTATCTAAGATTTTGTCTTACCTTTGGTGGTCAAGAAACGGATGAAGGTGGGTGTCAGGATGCCAGAGAAGATCCAAGCCCCGTACAGAACGCCCAGAGAGATGACCCCCAGACCGTTCTCCTCGTTCAAGCTGCTCTGAAGGTTCTGGATGGACCTGCAAGGTGTCGATGATAGTGAATACATTGGGGACATTTCTCGACTCCTTTTTTTCGGAAAATTTCGCGAAACGGCCTTCACGTTTTCGGCAATTGAATGGAATGGGGATGTTTCTTGGATTTATTTTCTTCGGCCGAAATGGCCCCACCATTTTCGTCCATTTAAGGTAGTCGTTGCAAAGTGGAACATTCTCCCTCTGGTGAAAACAACTTTTGCAAATTGTATCTTATCAGTATTTATTTCTCCCTCTGTCTGCCTGTCTGTCTGTTAGTCGGTGGGTCTGTTTCTTTCTGTCTCTCTCCGTCTCTCTGTCTGTCTCTGTCTGTCTGTCTCTCTGTTTCGGTGTCAGTCTCTCTCTCTCTCTCTCTCTCTCTCTCTCTCTCTCTCTCTCTCTCTCTCTCTCTCTCTCTCTCTCTCTCTCTCTCTCTCTGTCTGCGCGTCTGTCTCTCTGCCTTGTCTGTATGTCTCTCTGTCTCTCCCTCTCTCTCCCTCTCTCTCCCTCTCTCTCCCTCTCTCTCAACTCTCTCTCTCTCTCTTTCAACTCTCTCTCTCTCCCGCCCCCCTCCCCCTCTCTCTCTCTCTCACCTGATCCAGTGAAGACGGCTCTCTCTCTCTCTCTCTCTCTCTCTCTCTCTCTCTCTCTCTCTCTCTCTCTCCCTCTCTCTCAACTCTCTCTCTCTCTCCCGCCCCCCTCCCCCTCTCTCTCTCTCACCTGTATCCAGTGAAGACGGCATGAAAGGAGATGGCAACGAACACGACAGTCCGCAGCTCTTGACCCTCTAGCTGGGGGGCCAGGGGGGTGGCAAACCTCTGTTTCCATTTGATCGGCACGGTCAGTGGCATTTTCCTCCGCTTGGACCGTCCGTCGTCAACTTTTATAAGTGGACCTCGTCATTCCGACTGGAGGCAGGGACTTTTAAACTTTTTTGGCGCATCATCTGGCAGTTAATGTCCCTACTTTTGGATACCTGTGAGAACGTAAAAGTATTTGAATACACGTACTAACGTTTGAAAATTGCGTTGTATAATCTGCATACAAACACTCTCGCCAATAAAATGCAAAAGATTCATTCACATAATGTCCCTTGGTTTTAGAGACCTGTGACGACATACAACCGTTTAAATACACATACTAACGTCAAAAACGATTGTTGTATAAACATTTCACTGCATACAAACACTCGCCATTAAAGGCACAGTCAGCCTCCCGTAACTTGAACCGTGCATCACAGACTGAGACTGTCAAGCTTTTACACACAGTACAAACACCCTTTCATTTGAACACTCACCGCTTGAGAACATCCTAGGTGCCCTCCGTAAAGAGCGAGCAATTTTTAAAGAATTAATTTTGCAGATTGTCTCGAACACTTTTTGGACCCATCCTGAACTCAGGTCAAAAATGAGTTACTTCCCTTCGCTTGAGAACATCCTAGGTGCCCTCCGTAAAGAGCGAGCAATTTTACAGAAACTCAGTGCTAATTAAAGCTCCGTTCGGCCAGCTTTGCGAAGCATACTTCGCGTAGTCGACTTCGCCCAATTAATGACAGGCTGGTATAAGCTCTGCTTTGCCCTAAAAGTCATCACTTTTGACTGAAGGTGGGCACTTTTAAAGTTGTTGGCTCATCAGCAGTTAATTTACCTCACAGGTTAGGGGCCTTGTCTTGACCGTAATGACGTAGTGAATCACTACTTCGTCTGGTGGATGCGACTGCCAAATGTTTACGACACCCGTAAATGGGGTTGTGTAGGTTTTACTCTGTATGTTTGTTTGTCAGTTGAATCTGCAATGCACAACTGAAATCCAAAAACAAATAGACTGACAAAATTCCAAAACTCAGTATAAAAAAAAACCAGAAAGATATGCCATTGGAACGTTATATATAAGGCCCAAAAAAATAGGTCTGTTTACGGTAACATAGGCCAAAACAATAGGGTCGGTAGGTCGGGAATTTTTTTTTCTCCAAAAAACCATATTTTTACGTTTGTTTGTTTTTTTTTGTTTTTTTTCCCAAATGCCAAAAAAAAGTCTAGGGTCGCGCGAAAAAAATAGGGTCGGTCGGGTTACCGTAAACAGACTATTTTTTTTTGGTTGCCTAATTATACTGTTCAAAAAAAGAAACGCATAGTTGCTACTTCCCAAATTTGTTTTATTTTTCGAAAAAATTAACAGAAAATCCAATATTTAGATTATTTGTCTGAAATTTGGTATGGACACAGTTGAATGCACACACAGTTCATTTGCATCTTCAAATCAATCAGTCAATCAATACGATTGGGTGCTGAGGCTGTCAAGTCAGTAGGGGGTGTGACTGCCTTGAGCAGCAACAACTGCCCGGCACCTTCTGGGCATGGACTGGATCAGATGCCGGATATCTTGCTGTGGGATGGTGTCCCACTCCTCCTGAAGTGCCTGCAATAGATCGCGGTGATTTGCCGGCGCTTCTTCTCGCCTGCGCACACGTCTGTCCAATTCATCCCAGAGGTGTTCTATCGGGTTCATGTCTGGCGACATGGATGGCCAGGGAAGCACCTGGACATGGTGGTCGGTGAGGAACTGAGTGGTGAGTCGTGCTGTGTGCGGGCGAGCGTTGTCCTGCTGGAATATGGCATCCTGGTCAGCCAGAAGAGGAAGGGCGTGTGGGCGCAGAATTTCCTCCACGTATCGCTGGGCAGTTATGCGCCCTTGGACGTGCACCAGGGTGCTCCTTCCAGCGGTATTGATCGCCCCCCACACCATGACGCCTCCACCACCTAGAACGGGTGCCTCATCCACACAGTTGGGCGCGTAACGTTCGTTTACTCTCCGGTAGACCCTCCTCCGACCATCATGTCGCTGAAGTAGGAAGTAGGACTCGTCGCTGAACCACACGTGTCTCCAGTGATTCCGGACGGTCCAGCGAAGGTGCTGGTTGCCCCACTGCACTCGGTTCTGGCGATGGCGGCGGGTGAGGACAGCTCCTCTGTGAGGTCTGCGAGCTCTCAAACCAGCTTCATGCAGGCGGTTCCGCACGGTCTGGTCCGATAATCGGTGTGGCCCGGGGAGAGCCTGGACAGAAGATGAGGCCGACAGGAAACGATTCCGGAGGTGGCGGAGCCGTATGAAGCGGTCGTGAGCAGCAGTTGTCGCCCTTGGTCTTCCCGCTCGTGGCAAGTCAGCAACGGAGCCAGTGGCTTGAAACCTGACCCACAGTCTACTGATGGTGCTCTGGGACACGTGGAAGTGCCTGGCGATTGCACTTTGACTTTGGCCTGCTTGTAAACGACCCAATGCAATTTGGCGGTCTTCTCTGCTCAATCGGGCCATCTTTCGTCGCTGAATTGTCGTCTGATTTCTTTGTGGCGAACAATCCGCTTTTATGGGTTTTGGAAGACATGGTGAGAGCTCAATATTCCCCGAGTTTCACGAGATTACACTGAAGCATGACGAGTGGTCATGCCAAATGAGCAATTTTGACATTGTAGCCACTGATAACGCATGCGTCACGTGCAGAGCTCACTTGTGGCAATGGACGAAAGGTCGACGACCAGATAAACATTTTCTGCAGTTTGGTGGATATCCTTGTAGCCATATAACTAAATTAACCAAATATTACAAGCTATGCGTTTCTTTTTTTGAACAGTATATAACAAAACAAAACGTTACGTTCACTGATCTTTGTCCCAGCGGTCTTTTAAACGGACAGACAATCACTTAAAATACAGAAAATAAACTTATCTGACAAAATTGTCCAGAAACTCGCTCGGAAGACAATACAGCTTTGTGTGTTCAACACTTATTCACATACTTTACATGTGCTTCCCCATTAACCAACCCGACCATTTACAATAACCATATCTGATATTTTACAAAAATCCACTAAATCATGCCCGTAATTATTTACTAACACATCTTGCGAATGTCTCTTCGGGATATGAAAATTGTTGTCACCTTCGTCATTTTCTCTGCACATATTTAGTGTTTCACAGGGCATATCAAAATCAACATCAAATAAATCTTCAGTGGTATCTATAAGTAATCCTGTTCTTGCATTAAAATCTCCAAGTAAGCACGCGCCTTCATGTTCAATAGTGAGGAATGCATCGTGTAATTCGGTATAAACATCCTTATTCACATAATGGTGAACCTTCTGGGGGAATGTACACAGCGCCAAAAAGTATATCTTGTTTTAAAAACTCCCGTACTGAATTTAAAAAACATCATATTTTCACATAATTCTGCTTCACAAAACGTATAATATTTTCTTAGAGAAACATCAACCTTGGATTTTCTTTCTTTAGTTTCATAAACTGTAATAAACTGTACAATATCATCCTTGACTAACAACAAAATTCCTCCTGATTTACGTTTAAACTTGCTTCTGTTTTTATAGAGGGACACATAACCCGGAACATCAACTGTGTCAATATCATCCAACTTACTCTCGGATAAGGCAATAATATCATATTTACAAATTAGCTTAAGAAAATCTGGGTGTTTTAATTTAGATAATACGCCACCAACATTCAACGCAATGCACGATAGCTCGGATCCTTTGTAATCACACGCAACACTATAATTACTTAAAATATTTACATCAGCAAAAACCGTAGTTAGGCCGCGAAAGACCCATCAGAGCCTCGCGTCGGCTTCGAGAGCAAGCTGAGGCAACGTCCCCTACTTTAATCTTGCCCGCTGGCGGTCAGCCCGACACCCCCTCCCGGCCGCCCACTCGGCCTCCTCCCGCCCCAGTCCTTGAGACTGAGCAAGTTGCACCAGACCGTGACAAGGACGACGACTGTGGGATACCTAGCAGTGATAGCAGTGCCGTTATCTCCTCTGATCCTTCGCCCTCACCGTCTGTTACTGTGCGACCCCCTGAGGTCGGAAAGCTAGTGTGAATGACCCTCAGATCTCACCACAGCCGTTCAGGCGCCAGAGGCAACCACCGTGACGTCACAGAAGCCCCCACCTTTGTTTCCCCCTAGCCTCCCTAGCTGATAGAAACAGCAAAAATGCAGGTTAAGGTTGAACTGAAGCAGCACATGAAGATGAAATTTGACAAGATTCTTGAAATCACGGAAACACTTCAGAAAGAGAATAGAATATTCTCCAAAGAAATTCACACACAACTAGGTGACTGCAAAAAGCAACTGCAGGAACAAAGAACTTCACACCAGAAGCCAGAGACATCTTCCGTGCAAACGGAAACCGACAGCCTGCCTCCAACCAGCACAAAAGATTGTACAACTGCCAAAGCCGTTGATGTCTGCAGCGTCACAGTTACAGGGTGACCCAAAAAAAAGAGTACCCAAACAAAACGTCATAAATTGAACAAAAATAAAGCAATCTCCATAAAATTTATTTACACACACCAGTAGCCTCTGCATGGTTTGCACAGAAAATTTTAGTGTTCTAGCTTGTCTTTCAGGAAAGTTATGCTCATTCTACAGAACATGCTCCAAATGGCCTCCCCCGGATTTAAATCCCCCAGATTTCTATCTTTGGGGGTTCCTGAAAGACAACGTCTACAGGAACAACCCACAGACAATCACAGAACTCAAGAGAGCCATCACAACAACCATTCGTGGAATCTCGCAACAGGAGTGTGTGCGGGTGATTGATAACTTTGCGCGGCGAGTTCAAGTTTGCCTGCAGCGGTGCGGAGGCCATTTGGAGCATGTTCTGTAGAATGAGCATAACTTTCCTGAAAGACAAGGTAGAACGCTAAAATTTTCTGTGCAAATCATGCAGAGGCTACTTGTGTGTGTAAATAAATTTTATGAAGATTGCTTTATTTTTGTTCAATTTATGACGTTTTGTTTGGGTACTCTTTTTTTTGGGTCACCCTGTACTAACAAATCAATCAATCAATGAGACAAATTGTCTGTGCTGTCGGATTCCGACGGAGATAATCTGTCGACATGCACACGCAAAAAAGATACACAGTCAACAGTCCCGCTACGAACAACCAGCTGCGCCAGCACCCCGAGAATGCGTGATGTACTGTGTAAAAAAAAATCCATCTCACACGGCATAAATAAATCACTGCGCCTTGAATTGCATAAAAAAAATTAAAAAAATTAAAAAGATTAAAAAAAAATCCCCGCGCTTAGAACTGTACCCACGGAATACGCGCGATATAAGCCTCATATTGATTGATTGATAACGGTGCAACACCGTTTTTTCGGCAACACTACCCCAAACCCGGGTAACGTACTAAACAATGATGAGTCCATATGCTTGCTGGGAGAGATGTATGTATGTATGTGTGTGTGTGTGTGTGTGTGTGTGTGTGTGTATGTGTGTGTGTGTGTGCGCGCGTGCGTGCGTGCGTGCGTGCATGCGTGTGTGTGTGTGTGTGCGTGCGAGTGCGTGCATGCGTGTGTGTGTGTGTGTGTGTATGTATGTGCGCATAATGTGCAGGTATGAAAATTACTCTTACGCGTGCATACCCGTGCTTACGTACGTGTGTGTGTGTGTGTGTGTGTGTGTGTGTGTGTGTGTGTGTGTGTGTGTGTGTGTGTGCGTTCGTTTGCGTGAGAGACAGAGAGAGAGAGAGACACATGCAGGAAACAGGAGTCCTACGTTATGCCCTACGTACGTCCACTTCCTAGGCGGAACATAATTATGTAGCAACTAGCATTGAACTCTAATGCTCATGGCCACTTGACTCATGGAGATTTCTCGTGAATAAATATAGTTATCTGTGCATTCTCCTGCAAAGGGTAAGATTCCCTCAGCCCAGGAGTGCAAGTGTGTAGATCGTGTACTAATTTGTTATTTGTGCGCCCGTTCGTGTCCTCGGCCCAGGAGGGCGAGTGTCTAAATCGTTCACTACCTTGATATTTTGTGCGCCCGTTCGAGTTCCTGAACTCAAAAGGGCAAGTGAGTTACCGTGACGATTCTGTGTGTCTAAACTTATCACTACCGTGATTTTGTGCACAGGTTCGTGTTCTATGACAAACTGGAGTTGTGAACCTACGTTTAAAACCCCTTTTGTTTTTGCTTTTTAGCAAAACCCG
Organism: Littorina saxatilis; assembly: GCF_037325665.1. Classification (NCBI taxonomy): domain Eukaryota; kingdom Metazoa; phylum Mollusca; class Gastropoda; order Littorinimorpha; family Littorinidae; genus Littorina; species Littorina saxatilis. The sequence goes on along the minus strand of NC_090253.1, from coordinate 15,494,762 downwards.
TGAGAAGAGAAAAGGTGGACTGTGTCTTTAAGGATAGATCTACAACTGTGTGCCAGCCCAGCATAGTGTGTGAGCATAATCGCGCGGCCTTCATCATATTAAAGAATCTTCAAGCTAACTTTGTTAACTGTGTTCTACAGCTAAATTCGTGACCTGACTTGGACGTGCTCGCTTCTTATAAGTGCCTCAGGTCGGTCACGCTATAGGGACGGCATTGTGTGTGTCGTGCCCTGAAGCCATTGGCTTATTTTCATCCGCATGGAAAGCGGCTGGTGTTTCCACGATATTATATTCTGAACACGTGATGCATAATTGAGATTCTACTTCTCTGTGCAAGACTTGTGTTAAGAACCTTTTACAACATTAAAGGCACAGTAAGCCTCCCGTAAACCATCACAGAGCTCCCCGAGCGTCTACATACAGTACAAGCATACTTCCATTTGAACGCTCACCGAACGGGAACATCCTGGCTGCTTTCTGTCGAGCGTGAGAAATTTTCAAAGAATTTATTTTCGTGGACTTGCTCCTCTACAACAATGGCGCCTCGTTTTGGTGCTGGACGGCTGTTATGAATATTCAATACCGGAAATCACGCCCGGACAGTAAGCCTCCCGTAAACCATCACAGATACTGTCGGGCTTTTACACACAGTACAAACACCCTTCCATTTGAACGCTCACCAAACGGGAACATCCTAGGTGCCCTACGTAAAGAGCGAGCAATTTTTAAAGAATTAATTTTGCAGATTGTCTCGAACACTTTTTGGACCCATCCTGAACTCAGGTCAAAAATGAGTTACTTCCCTTCGGGTCTCATTCTATCGATGTAAACTGGCGATAGCCGTGGATCGATGATTATCAGAATGTTTTTGGACCGTGGTGCGTTTTTGCGCTAGACCTAACTTTTAAAATCTAAATAATAAATTGACAGCTTGTTACACAAACATTCTTTAATCATAAAAGAATTCTTTTTTCATCAAGACAAGATCAGTACAATTCGAAGTTGTGAAAGTTTGAAAAAAGAAAAGCCCGGAAGCAGGGTCACGCAAGGGTCGTAGCAGACGACGGTTTCATTATTATCGCCGTTCCTCTCAACAGTCAAAAGCCATCGCTAGAGTTCTTGTGAACCACAGCCGTTTGTTTCGTGCGTAAACACGTGCTATTGTAGATAAGCTCACATCGAGTCGTATTCAAATGACTAACTGACGACTATATTGTGAAAAGGGGAAACTGGATCACACGGGTTCACGACTGCTCAGGGGTAAGATAAACCACGCACAAATAAATTATTTGAAAATTGTTCGCTCTTTACGGAGGGCACCTAGGATGTTCTCAATCGGTGAGTGTTTAAATGAAAGGGTGTTTGTACTGTGTGTAAAAGCCTGACCGTATCTGTGATGGTTTACGGGAGGCTTACTGTGCCTTTAACTTTGACGGTGAGCTACATATTTGCATGAACTACTGGCTTTGGGCCGAATTTGTGAACTGTTCAGCCTCAACTGAATTTCACCAGGGCTGTTCAGCATTAACTGCTTTTAAGCTTGTGTCTCCCTGTTCTCTGTGAACATTTTGTTCATCTTGCATTTAAGTTTATATTATCTAGTATCCCGTTGTTTGTTGTGGGATTTTCTTTACCTTTTGTTCGGTCACCCTTCATTTTTAAGCAACAAATTGTTTCTTTATTTTTGATTGCATACCTTTGTGTGCTGCTATTTCATCATGTATCATCCTGTTCTAAATAGCAACTATAATTACTCTGATTTATCCCGGGAGTGTAAGTGGTGAATGCCACTTAATCCGAATCGTGTGACGTTTTGTCGTGTAGGCCAAAAGAGAAAGCTTGTGTGTCTGAATGTGCATTGTCAGCGCTCGCTTTGTGTTGTGGGAATCTTGACATTTACTTGGAGAAATCCTTGTGCGTTTATGATATACTAGAACTGTTGTCTTCGACTGCTCCGGATACTCATATTTTCGGATTGTGCTTGCTTTATTATTTACTGCTGTTTGTTACAATATTGTACTTCGTCCTAATGTCAACAACATCAAACACTGTTCTCCGTATAGGGCATGTAAATATTTATCATTTAGTCAACAAAGTACATGATGTCTGTGTATTGCTAAACCAGCAACCAGAGCTGCATTCCGAATTATTCGGTTTTACGATGGGACAACTGAATGCACGAGTAGGCCAAACAGGCATCGCTCTTTATGTTCATCAGTCCATTGCTGGGATTGTCAAACGTAGAACTGATCTTGAAGATGAAAATGTTGAATGTATGTGGTTGGAACTAAAACATGACAACTCCTCTCCCTTGCTTATTGGCTATGTGTATCGTAACCCTGCTGAAACGTCAAGGTGGATTGATGATTATGATGGACATAGTGAAGGCTCGTGACGAGAATGTTGTATTGCTTGGAATTTTAACATTAACCTACTCAGGCCTCAAACAACGTGGAGCTCAACCACTGCTCTGTTTGGTCTTCATCAGCTGGTTAAAACCCATACAAGAGAAACAAATACTTCATCAACCCTGATTGATCATATATACACTGATAGCAGGGGTGAGTTTTGGCGCTCGCCCGCTCACCCCCGGAGACTTCAAATCGCGTCGGGCGGGTTCGAAATTCCTCTAAAATCGCCCGCCTGGCGAGTTCAAATTTCGCTGAAGCACAAAGTTGTTAGGCAACGTAGTCAATCGGAACGGCCGGCGAACAAATATCTCTGCGGGCGATCTCAAAATCTGTCACTTCTCTACTGCCCACTCATCCCCCCCCTTCCCCCACTTTCAGAAGGACTCAGACTACCACCAATCAAGGCCAGACACATTGGCTAGACAGCTACCCCCCTCCGCCTCACTTGACCGTGTCATCACCCCTCCAGTGCCACGAGCCGCTGGCGATTGCATCAGCAGTCAAAATAGTTAAACCCCCCTTCGTCCCCCCTCTTTGCGCTATTCACTTCACCCCCTCTCTTATATCTTATTCTGCGCTCACCAATCCTTCAGAGACTTTCACATGTTGTAAAACAGTTTCCTCTCAGATAAAAACTCGGTCATTGACCCCGAGTAAGAAGGTCAGTGTCTCGACAGGCAGCTGTGTTCAGATTGCAAGTACCGGTCATTGACCCAGGTCTCAAGGCCAACCAGCTTTTACAATGCATCTGCCTTTGATCTGACCGCCCATCCAGAGCAAACATATTCCCCCTAGCCCGCTGTATTTTTCCTTTGATGTGCCTGCTATGTACCACTGATCCAGTGTCTGGGAAATGTATAATTATGTCATTGACTGCAGGGATACTCATTGAGACCATTTTCCAAAATATGTTAACACCAGCTTTGCTGACCAACTTAGTACAAGTAGTGACAGTACTACTGCTGTCAATTATTTCCCTTCAACTAAGGAAGTAAAAAAAAAAAACCCGATCCACTATTATATGTGATAAAGAAGAAAAGACAGACCTTCAACAATAGGACAAGGGATGCAACTCTGCTGAATCAAAAGCATAAAGATCACCTGTGAACAATTCTAGGATCAGGAAATCTGAACATCTGTTTGTTTTCATTAGGAAATAGAAATGAAATATAATGCTTTTGATTATTTATGACTTAAGCTGTGGTAAATTTGGCTGGTATGCAACTTTTATACTTCTGCTTGATCTAACAGTAATATTAATAACACAGACAATGAGACATAAAGAAAAAGAAACAAAACAAGAAAGCAACTTAGAATTTTTTTTTTGTAGTCAGCTTTTTATGCTTGGTTTTACACAACAAAAAACATAATTTAAATTAAAAATGATTTACTCTTTTGTAGTGTGTGTTTATGTGGTAAGTAGAGTTCCATAGTAAATTACTTTGTAAATTGTGTGGTAGGGGGTACATAAAGGGGGTAACTTTTAGTGAGGTTTAGTGTGTGATTGTGTGACAGGGTGTGAATGTGGTTTTGATTTCTTGTTTCTTTGTGGCGGCTTTTATTTTAAATTCTTTATAAAAACAAGGTTAATTATCATTATATTAAAACATAGCACTTTAGTCATCAAGTTTTGTGTGTGTTTGTGGTAGTTATTAGTAGTGCAAATCCACATGTATGCATTATAAGTATGAATGTACGTCTTTTGTGTATGTGGTTAGTACACGACGAGCCGCTGGGGCGGTTGTAAGAAATCCCGCCCGGTTGGGGGCCGGTTGGGATTTTGGGGGGCCGGTTCAATTTTTGACTTACCGGCCCCCCTGGCCGGTAGCAAAAAAAGTTAAGGTACACCCCTGTGATAGTAAGAATATCGTTGCAAATGCGCAAGTAGTGCATTCCATTTTTAGTGACCATCATTCTGTTTTTTGCTCGATTAGATTGCCAAAATCACGTCATGAAGGCCACACAACAATCGAATACAGAAGTTTCAAGTATTTTGATGAATCTGCCTTTTTCTTTGACCTTAACCAAGCCCCATTTTATAGCGTATTCAATTGCAGTGACGCAGAGGGCGCTTGCATTATTTTTCATCATATTTTGTGTTCAATAATTGATAAACACGCACCACTACGTCAGCATAGAGGGAAACATCCCCAGCTCCCCCCATTGGTTAACCTCAGACATTATCGAGGCTATGGCGATGCGTGATTATTTTAAAGAGCGCAACATGAAAACAGAATGTAAACTGCAAAATAATAAAGTTTTGGACACAGTGAGAAAAGCAAAGGCAGAATATTTTAATAAACTGATTTCGGAAAAAAAGGATACAGCTACAATCTGGCGAGCAGTGAATGAAATTCTTGATAAATCTAGGAAGGGATCAACCAATTCTCATTCACAAATGTGACCCTCCACCACGAAATGAGTCGCATGTCACCTCGCGCGGTTCTGCGCTAGGCTTAACATAAGTCCGGGGAGTGTCTGGTAACAGTGTGAGGGTCACCTTAGTCACAGGCTTATAACTCAAACAGTTTTCGCTCTTTTCTAAAACGGTTTTCACCACTGGATAGAGCATAAAAAACTCTTTAGGAAAATGTAAAAATATGAAAATCATGCAAAGGTGACATGCGACTCATTCCGTGGTGGAGGGTCACAAATATCTCCAAATGATTTTAACAAACACTTCATTTCGCAAGCAGACAACCTAAAATCTTGTCTCAATCAGAATGATTCCCTTAATACGGATGATTGTTTTGAAAAATTAAAAACATTCTGTGGACAAAAGTTGACTCAAACTGACACGTTCTCTATTCCTCCAATCTCAGTGACACGTTTTCTATTCCTCCAATCTCAGGTAGAAAAACTGGTAGAACAAATGGCGAATAAGAAGTAAATGGGTCCAGACAAGATTCCAGTCAAGTTGCTAAAACTTGCTTTACCAGGCCTTACATTGACCGCCCTTATATGGCCCTTCGTGGTCGGCTGGGCGTTAAGCAAATAAATAAACAAACCTTACATTGTCGATTCCCTAACTTATGTGTATAACCTAAGCATACAACAAAACGTGTTCCCTTCTATTTTAAAGTGTGCAAAGGTATTACCACTTCCAAAAAATAAGGATCTTACAGACCCAAACAACTTTAGACCTATTTCCCTCTTACCTGTTCTTTCTAAACCCTTAGAAAAGCACATACAAAAACACCTACTGGCATATGTGGAACAAATGAATCTTTTTCCTCCTTTTTAGTCTGGATTTCGCTCAGAGCATTCCTGCCACACCGCCTTAAGCTCTTTATGCGAGACTTGGCTGTAAGCAATAAACAAAGCAGAAATAACGGGAGCGTTGTTTTTGGACTTTAAGAAAGCCTTTGACCTAGTAGATCACTCACTTCTACTAAAGAAATTAAAGTGCTATTTAAAAGACGACTTTGCCTGTGCCTTTTTTTAATCGTATCTTTCAAAACGGAAACAGTATGTATCCATTAACTGTAAAACTTCGTCAAACGAGTTTGTTAGTTAGTTAATTAGCTGTTGCTTTTCGGGTCCAGCGGACCATAATAGGCCAAATCAGGACCCCAAACGAGTTTGTCAGGAGTGGTGTCCCTCAAGGGTCTGTATTAGGACTTATATATCTTGTTCTGTATTTATATAAATGACTTACCCCTGCATGTGTCCGATGAAAAAGTTAGATGTGAGTTCTTCACGGATGACTCTTCTGTTCACACCAGTCAAAAATCTTTGGAATCCGTCAACTCTTCTCTTCAAACAAGTGTGGATGAAATCACTGAGTGGTGCGTTTCTAATGCAATGATCATTCATCCGATTAAAACAAAGAGTATGGTGATAACCACGAGACAAAAACACCAATTAAGTCTTTTACAATTACAACTGTCAGTTGGTTCAACTCAAGTGCAGCAAGTTAGGGAACATAGATTATTGGGTGTTACCATTGATCAAGAGTTGAAATGGAAAACTCATTTGAGTAATATTTGCAAATTAGTATCAACAAATTTGTACCTGTTATCAAAATTAAGGCATTACGCAGATTCTGCAGCACTCAAAATGTTCTATTACGCCCACATAATGCCTCATATAAACTTCGCATCGACACTTTGGGATAACTGCAGTGATATTCATTTAAAAAGACTTTCCCTGCATCGCCGAGCTGCAAAACTTATTCTGCATGATTTGAATAGGTCCACGGATGATAAACTAAAGCTCCTAAACTTCCTCCCCTTGAAAGATCAGTTGACGTTAAACAAGGCTGTGTTCATGTATAAAATTCTAAATGACGACTGTCCTAAATATTTGCAATTACATTTCAAACATACCACAAAAAGATATGGGTCCCAAAAATTCATCCCTCCTATACCTCGCATAGACCTCTACAAATCGAGCTTAGCCTTCTCGGGAGCGTTTCTCTGGAACTCCTTCCCCCAAAGATAAGAAATGCAACTTCAGTGAAAAATGTTTAAGAGACAGTCACGTTCACACATCATTCGTGAATGAAATGTCTTGTTCGATTGTTATTTTGTTAAACATTTTGTACTAGTGTTAACGGATGTGTAGCTGATCGGAGCAACTTTATTCCCAAATGAAAGCTATAACTATGTCAATGTAATTTTGTAATTTTTGAGTTCTCCTTATGTAATTCCTTAAATGCACATTGTGTTGCATTCCATACAATGTATTTCTGTATTTTATAATTATGATTGACTTTATATTTTTCATGTGCGTTCTGTCTTTATGTGTTGTATAAAGGACAGGTTGGAAGAATAGGCTTTGCCTAAAACCTTTATCCTTGTGTAATAAAGTTCTGAGTCTGAGTCTGAGTCTGAGTCTCTCTTCCTCTCTCTCTCTCTCTCCCTCTCTCTCTCTCTCTCTCTCTCTCTCTCTCTCTGCCATGTTCTATTTACCTTTAGGACATATTCTTTCGACGCTGACGTCATTCCCTTTCTACGTCATTCATTTCATCATACAATCATTCATTCGCTCGGCTTCTTGACGAGTAGACTTGAAACGGAGAGAAATATCAAGATAAGTGTTGTTTAACTATCAAGATAAGTGTTGTTTTAATATCTTACCCCCCCCCCCCCCCTCGCGGGTTAGAGGGAAGAATTTACCCGATGCTCCCCAGCATGTCGTAAGAGGCGACTAACGGATTATGTTTCTCTTTTTACCCTTGTTAAGTGTTTCTTGTATAGAATATAGTCAATGTTTGTAAAGATTTTAGTCAAGCAGTATGTAAGAAATGTTAAGTCCTTTGTACTGGAAACTTGCATTCTCCCAGTAAGGTAATACATTGTACTACGTTGCAAGCCCCTGGAGCAAATTTTTGAATAGTGCTTTTGTGAACAAGAAACAATTGACAAGTGGCTCTATCCCATCTCCCCCCTTTCCCCGTCGCGATATAACCTTCGTGGTTGAAAACGACGTTAAACACCAAATAAGAAAGAAAGAAATATTTGTTTGTCTGTTGGGTCGAAATATCTGAATGGAGGCTTATTGCTTTGTCAATAACAAACGTTCCAACAACCTACCTTTCTTGTTTTTTTATTATGTCCTTCCCGTATACACGCCGGCTCATGTAAACCGCCTCATATCTGTTCAGGCTTTTACATGCGCTAAATATAAGCCTGTCCCTAAGACACGTACAGTCAACAGCCTGGCAGTGATTTCTGTGGAATTGCTTGCTGAATAACTTTGATATCTGACGCGTAAAAATATCAATCTTCAAAATTATTTTAACAAAAACATTCTAGCTCTGCACAGGAAGCAGCTAGGCTGGTGAATTTTGGTATGATGTCTGAGTCGAAGGATGTTTTATCTCATGTATAAAAGCCTGTCAACTTCTATGATGGTTTTTATGAGCGTTTACGCGAGGAGAAAACATTTCCAACTGAATTTTGGTATGATGTCTAAGTCGAAGGATGTTTTATCTCATGTAAAAGCCTGTCAATATCTGTGATGGTTTATATAAGCGTTTACGCGAGGAGAAAACATTCTAACGGAATTTTGGTATGATGTCTAAGTCGAAGGGTGATTCATCTCAAATAAAAGCCTGTCAATATAATTATGTGATGGTTTATATATAAGCGTTTACCTTTGCTCGTCAAATTTGGGGGCGAATTACAACAGAAATAATTGCACAAATCACTAGGTGTGACACTTTCACTCGAAGCGAAGCGCAGCAAAGCAGTGTAGACCAGCTGGAACGATTTACACACAGTGTGGAGCTTAGACTGAACATGCAAGAGGCACAAAACACAACCACCCTATCTCAAAACAGAACAGTTGTCACAAACGAAGGTGAAAGAAAAAAGATAACGGAGCGAAGAGCAGTCAGTCAAATTAAGACCTGTCACGCGTGCAGAAAAAACTTTAGATTTCTTTCTTTCTTTCTTTCTTTCTCTACCACAACTGCCAATAATCGACTGAAGATGGTCAATGAGTTCAAAACCTGAAAAAGACTCGTTTTGTGCGAGCGCTAGCATGTGTGTGTGTGTGTGTGTGTGTGTGTGTGTGTGTGTGTGTGTGCGTTCGTGAGTGAGTGCGTGAATATATATATATATATATATATATATATATATATGTGTGTGTGTGTGTGTGTGTGTGTGTGGGCGTACGTGCGTTCGTGAGTGAGTGCGTGAATGAGTGTGTGTGTGTGCGTGTCAGTGTGTGTCTGTGTGTGTGTGTGTCTGTGTGTGTGTGTGTGTGTGTGTGTGTGTGTGTGTATGTTTGTGCGTGTCTGCGTTCGTGCGCGAGTGAGTGCTTAAAAAAAGAAGTGAAAAACACTTCAGATCGATGTTCCACGGATAGAATCCCTCCAAAGTGCCGTTCCTGTTTTACCAGGTGAAAGTGGCATGCCAGGTGTGTTTTGTGCAAAGTCTTGTGCAAGTGAGGATCAAGGTATTTAAACACAGACGCACTTTGGCTTGGCCGGGTCAGGGTAGTGTACTGTGAATGTATGGCACATTTCTAATGTACATTACAAACAATTTTTGTTCTCTCTGTCTCTTTCTCTCTGTCTCCCCAAACAATAACATAATTATGTGTTCAGTTTTGTTGTTGTTGTTGTTGTTGTTGTTGTTGTTGTTGGTGGTGCTGTTATAGTTGTTGTTGTTGTTGACTTTGGCTTTATGCTTGCGTTTTGTTTTATTTCACTTTGCTTTTGTGTCGTTAAACGGGGCCATAAACAGGCTGTTTAGTTTCAAAAAGAAGGGAGAGGGGGTCAAGGAAGTACGCATTCAGATTCACTTCACATGCATATAAAATAAAATAAAAACCTTAAAAGCATTGCATACATAATCAGAATACTCAATAAAAACAAGATTTCAAGGGGCAGTTTATATTGTCATCAAGTGTGTGTGCACTCGCCTTTTAAAGGCTTTTAAAGATGTGGATCGTTTGATTTCAATTGGTAAAGAGTTCCACCGAGATGATCCTGAAAAAGCAAAGCTTGATTTATAAAGATCTATACGAGGAATTGGTGGGAGTACATTGTGAGACCCATACCTCTTCGTAACGTGTGTAAAATAGTTGTATTACATAAAGGCGGCGTAAAATTGTTACGACAATCATAATTATTCAGCTTTGCACAAGTCGCATGAAACGCATGTTAGACGTCGGTTACTTCAAATTATGCATTCATCGCACAAAGACCAAAACATTGAATTACCATTTACGTGGCTTTGATCGAAAGAGCATGTGGTTTTACACGATCCTTCTCCTTCTTCGTTCATGGGCTTAGACTCCCACGTACACTCATGTTTTTGCACGAGTAGATTTTTACGTGTATGACCGTTTTTACCCCGCCATTTAGGCAATCATACGTCGCTTTCGGAGGAAGCATGCTGGGTATTTTTGTGTTTCTGTAACCCACCGAACTATCGCACGGGGAGTTGCGCGTGTTGTGGTCCGTGCTTGTATGTTGTTGTGCGTATTGTTCTGTGTGCGTGGCGTCGTCATGGTGTCTGAAGATGTTTCGTTAACTACACTATACTTTTCTTCGTGCTACAGTTATTTATTTCAATGTGTTGGGTTAATGTGTTCTTAAGAAATGAATGTATGTTTTTTGTGTTTTTGTGTTTTTTTGTTTGCTTAACGCCCAGCCGACCACAAAGGGCCATATCAGGGCGGTGCTGCTTTGACATATAACGTGCGCCACACACAAGACAGAAGTCGCAGCACAGGCTTCATGTCTCACCCAGTCACATTATTCTGACACCGGACCAACCAGTCCTAGCACTAACCCCATAATGCCAGACGCCAGGCGGAGCAGCCACTAGATTGCCAATTTTAAAGTCTTAGGTATGACCCGGCCGGGGTTCGAACCCACGACCTCCCGATCACGGGGCGGACGCCTTACCACTAGGCCAACCGTGCCGTTGAATGTATGGTGCATGGTGACTACGTGTGGTGGCTAAGTGCCGTTGCTAAGAGTGTGTCATGTTTGGTTGCCATGTTTGATAGGTGTGCCAGTCTTGGCAATCCACCACAGAAACACATAGAACGTATAACAGTGGGCGTACACACATACGTACAATGATGACGGACAATTTACAAACAAACGTGCGGTTGAACCGCGGATACGCTCATTGCTGACAGCACCGACATCACACCGGTTTAGACTAGAGAGAAAATAACATTTCACATTCAAAACCTTTAGACAAGAAAGAATCTTGAAGCATACCACATACAATTCAGGAAAACAATTTAAGAATTTACTTTAAGAATAATCACAACATATTACCAAATATACATCCTATTTCCCTATCCTATTAGAGTTAAAGTCGTCATACCTTGGCTATTCGTTGTCCGGGTACTACTTGAGACGGATGTATTCTTATTCAGTGGTCAGGGCATAGAGCAGAGAGCAGAGAGAGCGAACATTTAATTTGTAATCCTATATATCCGTTTCTGTCTTTTCTTATTCTTCCGTTTGATTGGCTATTCGTTTGATTAACTATTCTGCGTTTCGTGACCTTCTGGTGTCAGTCTACCTCTTATTAAACCGAATCTGTCATAACGTTCTTCATAACTCCTTATCATCAACAACTTTGGCCTTGTTGGCTTTAATTCGTATCTACATTATTACTTAAACATTGGAACCTATCTTTCATGTACTAAGTGACCCCTTGGCTGCTAAATTTATTCTTCAATCTGACTGTACAACTCGTTACTATTAACTAAATTCCATATATAATATTTACGATTATCGTTAAAACCTAAATCCCTGTTAAACTCTAAAATCCTAATTTTCACCGTGTGATAGAACTCTGACATGGATTACAGGATCTTTTCCGTGCGCACTTGGTCTTGTACCTGCGTGTACACACGAAGGGGGATAAGCCTCTAGCATGACTGCACATTAGTCGACCTGGGAGATCGGAAAAATCTCCACTCTGAACCCACCAGGCGGCCGCGGCCGGGATTCGAACTAACGACCTTCCGATTAAGAGGCCGACGTCTTACCACCACGCCACTGTGCCCGTCTTACACGATCCAAAACGGCAAAAAGCCGGCTAGTCAGCAAGTCACTATAGACGATATCAACACTGTTATCTTTTTGTACATCTCAATGCAGACATAATTATCAGTTATCACTTGTAAGGCTTCAGTTATCACCACTTACATAGATATACGTCGATAGATGATGACGAATTAATTCCATATTCCCTTGACAGATAATTATATCAAGCGGCTTAAAAACAAAGTAAAGAATAAGAAAGAAAAATCCCTTGAATTGCTAGGTTGGCTTGAAAGACAATTTAAGCTTTAAATAACTTTTTTTTGTGTGTATTTGTTTGTTTGTTTGTTTGTTTGATATTTGTTTGATTGTTTTTTTGTTGTTTGATTTTTTTTTTTTTTTTTTTTTTTTTGCCACGGTTCATTCATATTATTTTTTTGGACTGAAGCGAATGCAAATTTTCTGAAAATTACGAAGTTAAGGATGTTGCATTGCTAATAGTGATTTTTTTCGGCGAATGCGCCGAAATGAAGAGTGCAGGTACACTCCTTCCCGTGAAAACAGCTGGGCTCACCATCTCAAATCTGACCCAGTGTGTTGCATAGGTTAAGACCACCCTTCAACTCGGACACTCATACCAAAAGTCATAGGTTAAGACCACCCTTCAACTCGGACACAGTCATACCAAAAGTCATAGGTTAAGACCACCCTTCAACTCGGACACAGTCATACCAAAAGTCATAGGTTAAGACCACCCTTCAACACGGACACAGTCATACCAAAAGTCATAGGTTAAGACCACCCTTCAACTCGGACACAGTCATACCAAAAGTCATAGGTTAAGACCACCCTTCAACTCGGACACAGTCATACCAAAAGTCATAGGTTAAGACCACCCTTCAACTCGGACACTCATACCAAAAGTCATAGGTTAAGACCACCCTTCAACTCGGACACAGTCATACCAAAAGTCATAGGTTAAGACCACCCTTCAACACGGACACAGTCATACCAAAAGTCATAGGTTAAGACCACCCTTCAACACGGACACAGTCATACCAAAAGTCATAGGTTAAGACCACCCTTCAACTCGGACACTCATACCAAAAGTCATAGGTTAAGACCACCCTTCAACTCGGACACAGTCATACCAAAAGTCATAGGTTAAGACCACCCTTCAACTCGGACACAGTCATACCAAAAGTCATAGGTTAAGACCACCCTTCAACACGGACACAGTCATACCAAAAGTCACGGTCATAGGTTAAGACCACCCTTCAACTCGGACACAGTCATACCAAAAGTCATAGGTTAAGACCACCCTTCAACACGGACACAGTCATACCAAAAGTCATAGGTTAAGACCACCCTTCAACATGGACACAGTCATACCAAAAATCATCAGCCTGTGTGTTCTTAGTGCATTGTGGGATTGTTATACGAACAGCACTTGCGGATTTTTAAGAATTTGATTAAAGGCAGTCAGGCTTTTACACACAGTACAAACACCCTTTCATTTAAACACTCACCGCTTGAGAACATCCTAGGTGCCCTCCGTAAAGAGCGAGCAATTTTCAAAGAATTTACTTTTGCGTAATTTTCAAAGAATTTATTTTTGCGTGGTTTACCTTACCCCTGAGCCATTGTGAATCCGTGTGATCCAGTTTCCTTTTTTTTCGCACAATTTAGTCGTCAGTTTGTGATTTCAATGCGACTCGCTGTAAGCTTATCTGCAATCATGATAGCACGTTATTGTGTACCTCTGAATCTAAAACGCAACAAACGGCTGCGATTCACACGAATTAGAGCGGTGGCGGTTGACGTTCAAAGGAACTGCATGGCGCTATGCAGAACCGTCGTCTGCTACGAGAGAGTTGTTTTGCGTGACACGTTTCCGGGCTTTTCTTTTTTCAAACTTTCAAAACTTCGAATTGTACAGACGCGTGTTTCTTTCAGTCGATGTATTCTTTCGGCTAGCCACTCGCGAAGCTATATAGGAGGCGAGAGTTTCTATGAAACGGTTTAATGGCTAGCTACGCAAGAATTAAACACCATTGGTTGATTCCGAAAAGGTCGTCTGCACTGGCTGGTCAAAAACCATGGCCGAAAGCCAATCGGATGGGCAGCTGCGTGGCAGCCATGTTTTCTCGCCAAGCGAGCAAGCCTAAAGCTACCTAGCGTTCGAGGCGAGAATTCTGGCGTCACTCGCGACGAGATGTGCCCAAGAAACGGTACTTCCTCGCCCCACTCGCCAATCTCGCCTGTAAGAAACAAGGGACTGATCTTGTCTTGATGAAAAAGAATTCTTTTATGATTTAAGAATGTTTGTGTAACAAGCTGTCAATTTATTATTTAGATTTAAAAAGTTAGGTCTAGCACCAAAACGAGGCGCCTGATAGTCCGTTCGGATAGTCCACGAAACTGAATAAATTCTTTGAAAGATGTCTCACTCTCGACAGAAAGCAGCCACGATGTTCCCGTTCGGTGAGCGTTCAAATGGAAGTATGCATGCACTGTATGTAGAGGCTCGGGGAGCTCAGTGATGGTTTACGGGAGGCTTACTGTGCCTTTAATCGGGGATATAGCTCAGTTGGTAGCGCGCTGGATTTGTATTCAGTTGACCGCTGTCAGCGTGAGTTCGATCCCAGGTTCGGCGGAAATTTATTTCAGAGTCAACTTTGTGTGCAGACTCTCTTCGGTGTCCGAACCCTCCCCCCGTGTACACTACATTGGGTGTGCACGTTAAAGATCCCACGATTGACAAAAGGGTCTTTCCTGGCAAAATTGCTTAGGCACAGTTAATAATTGTCTACCTATACCCGTGTGACTTGGAATAATAGGCCGTGAAAGGTAAATATGCGCCGAAATGGCTGCAATCTACTGGCCGTATAAAATTTCATCTCACACGGCATCACTGCAGAGCGCCTAGAACTGTACCCACGGAATATGCGCGATATAAGCGTCATTGATTGATTTAATACATTTAAAAAAAAAGTCCAGCTCCTTCCAATGATCAGTCAGTGTGTTGATGTTTGTTGAGTGACCAAGTGGAGGGATGGTCTTCACCCCTGTAAAAGCCTGGCCAGATCTGAGATGGTGAGCCCAACCGGGCTGGTTTCGCTGGAAATAGAGACTGCTGCATGTCCTACAGGCTAAATATTTCGCCTCTTAAAGGCTGCCATACTTGTAGCGTTCATTAATTAATTCATATTGTTTACATGTGCCAATATTGTTATAAAACTGTACCTAAGGGAATATAATAACGATTGGCTGTAGCTTTCGAACACAGAAAAAATTATTTCAGTATTGCAAAGTGGTGTTGATAGTGTCGAATGTAAACAGATCGAGCAGTCTCAAACGCCATCTTTGGTTTACGAAACGTCACGAAGTGACGTCAACGGTCTAAAAATAGCCCAAGTCCTGGAGAACTGTTGCTAAACAATGCAATAAAGAATTAATTATTTCTCGTAATTCAGTGGTAAGGACTTCAAACCTAAAACTTTGCAGGAAGCTTAATTTATACCGCAACGATGGGAAAAACCCTGGAAGTAATTAAACTAATTAAATAGGACTATGTCAGCCTTTAAGGACTAGATATGGGTTATATGATAATTCGAGTTTTGCGCCCTCGCGGCTTTTGATGAGATACACAAGTGAATGCGTGTTTAGGTGGTATCAGCCATCTGCACTTATGGCAGAATGACCGAGGTCTTTTACGTGCCACTGCGGTTACACAGGGCCCCCCTTTCGCTAGAACAGAAGGAGGGTGCCTTTCATACAGTTCTTGTCGTTCTCTTTCTCTTACCGTCAACAAGTTAAAGGCCGTCCTTAAATGAGCGCAAAGTCGACTTCTCTAAGACTTCGCGAAGTTGTTTTTGTAACCGACTTCGCCCAATTCATGAGAGGTTTCAAACTTTTGTCGATTTTTAAATCGTTTTGCCGACTACTGACGCCAAACGACATCTGTGGTTGAAGTTGTCCCATTTCGGGATGACACCAGAGTTCTAACGAATGGAAACGCGTCTGCTTGCTGACAGCTAGCGTACCGTAACAGCGTATTTTCCGCTCAACTTGGAACAGTCAGGAGTCAGAATCGGTCAAAGAGCTAAACAGTTCGGATTCGTGTTATGCTACTCTTACACTGTGCCAAATTGCCCTTGCAAATAGAATTCTCCAACAATTCGTAATGATCGGGACATGGTCGCAAGACATTCGTAGTGTTCTTAACCACTCGCCAAGGCTTCGAATTTTCAATATTTTTCCTGTCTATTCGTCTCTCTTTTTTTTCCCGAATACAACATGTTCATATTCGCAAGGATATTCGGCTAGTGTAAGACAGGCATTAGGAAGGATGATAACACCACATGCGAGGACTACACTTTATAACGAGCGTTTGACAGTTTAATCGTTCCAATCTGTAATGCTGGGTTGGTTAGTCGGTATATTTACACCCCCGGTATAGGGGTGTGTATAGGATTCGGTCGATGTGTTTGTTTGTTTGTTTGTGTGTTTGTGTGTTTGTGTTCGCATATAGATCTCAAGAATGAACGGACCGATCGTCACCAAACTTGGTGAACAGGTTCTATACATTCCTGAGACGGTCCTTACAAAAATTGGGACCAGTCAAACACACGGTTAGGGAGTTATTGGTGGATTAAGATTCTACAAGGACTTATAGAGGGACATATTAATGGTCAAAGGGAAATAACCTTCTCAGTTGGTGGCAGTGAGAATGGTAAGGACGGGGGTGTTTTTCCTACCTCGGAGGAATTTCTTGTTTTCATAGACTCTGTCTTTTACGCTTTGCCTTAATCGTTTGCCACCGACACCAGTGACACGTGCTCGAATTTGCTACATTGCAGATGTGAATTCCCGAATCAAACGAGTTTCGTCTGCCAAAACGTATGCGTACCCGCCAGTACTTAACAAGATATAACGATGAAGAAGAAAAAATCGGGTTTTTAATCTGAATTCCCGAATCAAACGAGTTTCGTCTGCCAAAACGTATGCGTACCCGCCAGTACTTAACAAGATATAACGATGAAGAAGAAAAAATCGGGTTTTAATCTGAATTCCCGAATCAAACGAGTTTCGTCTGCCAAAACGTATGCGTACCCGCCAGTACTTAACAAGATATAACGATGAAGAAGAAAAAATCGGGTTTTTAATCTGACACAAGATTTCCGCTCTATTCACGTTCATTTAATTTGCAGGTACATGTATAGTCAGTCATTTGCGTTCATTTAATTTGCAGGTACATGTATAGTCAGTCATTTGCGTTCATTTAATTTGCAGGTACATGTATAGTCAGTCATTTGCGTTCATTTAATTTGCAGGTACATGTATAGTCAGTCATTTGCGTTCATTTAATTTGCAGGTACATGTATAGTCAGTCATTTGCGTTCATTTAATTTGCAGGTACATGTATAGTCAGTCATTTGCGTTCATTTAATTTGCAGGTACATGTATAGTCAGTCATTTGCGTTCATTTAATTTGCAGGTACATGTATAGTCAGTCATTTGCGTTCATTTAATTTGCAGGTACATGTATAGTCAGTCATTTGCGTTCATTTAATTTGCAGGTACATGTATAGTCAGTCATTTGCGTTCATTTAATTTGCAGGTACATGTATAGTCAGTCATTTGCGTTCATTTAATTTGCAGGTACATGTATAGTCAGTCATTTGCGTTCATTTAATTTGCAGGTACATGTATAGTCAGTCATTTGCGTTCATTTAATTTGCAGGTACATGTATAGTCAGTCATTTGCGTTCATTTAATTTGCAGGTACATGTATAGTCAGTCATTTGCGTTCATTTAATTTGCAGGTACATTTATAGTCAGTCATTTGCGTTCATTTATTTTGCAGGTACATGTATAGTCAGTCATTTGCGTTCATTTAATTTGCAGGTACATGTATAGTCAGTCATTTGCGTTCATTTATTTTGCAGGTACATGTATAGTCAGTCATTTGCGTTCATTTAATTTGCAGGTACATGTATAGTCAGTCATTTGGGCAATAGAGTAAGAGAATGCATGTGTGTTTTAAATATTGCAGCACAGCGAATGTCCCGTAGACTGTTCAAGCTCAAATTCGCCAGGAAACTGACGGTATCTGTTCAAACTCTTAAAGCCCATAAAAGGCACATCAGGAAGAAAACCCTCTCAAAACAAAAACAACAACTAAACAGCCACACCAGAGAGAAAAATCAACTCACCAATTATTAATAACACAAGGAAACATGGTTGTTGATGCGAGTAATTTACTTCTTGCGCTCTCGTGACACCGAGAGATAAACCACGTGGAACCAACTAGCTTGGGATGGGCAGCTTGGTCGGACTTCCATTTTCCAACGTTCTACATTCAGACGGATTTCTCGCTTTCAAGCACACACAAAGTACTCAATCATACACAGAGTTTAAGACATAATCAGTATTCATATCTCAAGTAGAGTTCTTGTCTTGCTATCTCGCCCCATAAGCACTGAAAAGGGTCTATCGTTGTCACGTTCCACAGGCACTGAAAAGGTGTATATTATAATCGAGTTATTCTTCTGTTATCAAAAATAAAAACAACAGGAAAGGTTAGTTATGAATTGGAATATTTATTTTTTGACAAAAAGAAACATTCACAAGTACGTCAACCTACTGGTCTTTATAGTGGACAGATATGTACACATAATTATGAGACAAAGAACAGATCGGGTAGAACGCTGATACCTGCGATGAGTTGATAATGAAGTTTAGAGCAAAATTATGAAGATGGCATTATGTTATCATGATTCGCATAAATATATTAAATTATAAAAATAAAAAATAAGGGTTGCAGCCATGAAAGACAAGCAGAAATCCCCCAAAAAGATAGCTTGCTAATGTTCCAAAAGTGGACAGCATTTTGTCACATACAATGTCAATCCCGTTTTATTGCTCGTGACGTAAGTTTGCTTCCTACCAATAAACAAGTCGCGTGAAGCGATATAAAAACATTTAGTCAGTCGTTATCAAACTATGAAGATCAATAACCAAACAAACAGTCATTGCCAAGACTACCTTCAGATAGTCTCGGCTAACCCGAAGACCGAGACGGGTCACGCCCGTCTCCGCGAAGTATGGGTGAGACATGAAGCCTGTGCTGCGACTTCTGTCTTATATGTGTGGCGCACGTTATATGTCAAAGCAGCACCGCCCTGATATGGCCCTTCGTGGTCGGCTGGGCGTTAAGCAAACAAACAAACAAACAAACAAACTTCCCTTCAACCTCTCTAGATATGCTGAACCGTCAGTTATGTGTAACCAGGTTTTGATAAAATCTTAGTGTCGCGCACGCGCGTGTGTGTATGTGTATGTGTATGTGTGCGTGAGTGTGTGTGTGTGTAAATAAGCGTGTATGTGTATATTTTAACAAGAGTTTGAACTTTGATTGATTTACTCAGAACGTGGTTCACTGAGACATTTTCAAAAACCTCTTTATCTATGTGTGTGTGTGTGTGTGTGTGTGTGTTCGGGGCGGGGGGCTGAATCTTTGATTGGATTTGTGTGTATGTATGGTTTCGTTTTGAAGCAATTCATTTCTTCTCCCTTAACCTCCACATCGCTCCAAACATGTTCACCATAAACCTTTAGAAAGCTGAAGACAAGCTGTCTTGAATTAAACAGCACACAAACAGCTTACAAATTCAACTTACACATTTTATTTCGTTTCCGACAATTTTGCAAGACATTACAAAATCAATCACAAACTGGAGAGAGAAAAAAGAAAGACGAAGACATCACCACGTACCGTTGTGTGGTGGACATAATACAAATATATTATTCATATCATAACATTCTGTACACCGGCAGGAGATAATAACATTGCAAATAACCAGCATAGTTTGCAGGACCGAACATGAAGGGCCCGTAATTCTGCTTTTTGGCTCACGTAAGTGTAGCCTATGCGATGCTAACTTTTGTCTGTCTGTGCGTGCATGCGTGCGTGCGTGCGTGCGTGCGTATGTATGTATGTCTGTGGTAGAAACTTTAACATTTCACTGAACACCGAAATACTAATTTTACCTGGTTATTATTCAAGCAACAGCTTCAAAGTATTGAAGCAATGATCAACATTTCGTCGGCACGTATGTAGTTAAAGTGTGTATCCAAAGAAAACGGGTGGTGGGTTTGGTTTTTTTTTTTTTGGGGGGGGGGGGGGGGGTAAAAACAGGTGACTGGTTTGCGTCGTGTGTGGTATGTAGACCAGGTCAGGGGTCAAGGTTAGGTCAGATCGCGTGAAGGATTGTGGTATAGATACAGTTATCACCGAGCTGCAGTTCGCTGATTCGGAGAAGACGACTCATGATTTCACATTGTTCGGTTTCGTAGCTCCAGAAAAATAGATAAAGAAGATACCAAAGGAGATTTCCTACAGATTAATCTGCACAGCGTGTTTCCAGTGTCTGCGCGAGGAAGCGCTGTCGAAAGCGCAGTGTCGATCTGGCCATCTGGCAGTCGTGTCCCCGTAAGTAGGCTACAGACAGACAGATCTAGATCTAGTGTCTCGCACTCTTCAAGTGTACCGTGTCACCTATGCTTACTGTGTGTGTGTATGTGTGACGGAGTGATTGAGTTTGTGTTACTGTTAGTCGATTTCTTACGTGAGCCTTGAACTACCGGGCTTCGCCTCTTGTTTTATTACAGCTCTTACTTCTCTAAGAATGAAAAAAATAAAAGAATATTTCGGGAGAAATTCTCGGAGGAAGACTTCCCAATTTCGTCCTATACCCGCCCCATTTCATCCCAAACACTAACAGCCCCCTATAACCCCTATCCTCCCAAAATGTTCACTTTAATAGGCGAATCCCGGAAATAACTCTGTCAAGTTTTTATTGGCAGCAAAGGGTTGCCTTTCCTTGGAAAAAAAGAGGGCTAACAAAACCACATGACAAAATAGGCCAATCATTATTTAAGTGTGTGTCTTTCTTTCTTTCTTTCTTTCTTTCTTTATTTGGTGTTCAACGTCGTTTTCAACCACGACGGTTATATCGCGACGGGGAAAGGGGGGAGATGGGATAGAGCCACTTGTCAATTGTTTTTTGTTCACAAAAGCACTAATCAAAAATTTGCTCCAGGGGCTTGCAACGTAGTACAATATATGACCTTACTGGGAGAATGCAAGTTTCCAGTACAAAGGACTTAACATTTCTTACATACTGCTTGACTAAAATCTTTTAAAAAATTGACTATATTCTATACAAGAAACACTTAACAAGGGTAAAAGGAGAAACAGAATCCGTTAGTCGCCTCTTACGACATGCTGGGGAGCATCGGGTAAATTCTTCCCCCTAACCCGCAAGTGCGTGTCTTACACTCGTGCTCGCTGACAACGTGTAGTGCTCAACAAGCCGCTCGCTAATGATTGGCGTACAATATCACGCGGGTTAGTTTGCCCTCCTTTTTACATTTAGTCAAGTTTTGACTAAATGTCTTAACGTAGAGGGGGAATCGAGACGAGGGTCGTGGTGTGTGTGTGTGTGTGTGTGTGTGTGTGTCTGTCTGTGCGTGTGTGTGTGTAGAGCGATTCAGACCAAACTACTGGACCGATCTTTATGAAATTTGACATGAGAGTTCCTGGGAATGATATCCCCGGACTTTTTTTCTTTTTTTCGATAAATACCTTTGATGACGTCATATCCGGCTTTTTGTCAAAGTTGAGGCGGCACTGTCACACCCTCATTTTTCAATCAAATTGATTGAAATTTTGGCCAAGCAATCTTCGACGAAGGCCGGACTTCGGTATTGCATTTCAGCTTGGTGGCTTAAAAATTAATTAATGACTTTGGTCATTAAAAATCGGAAAATTGTAAAAAAAAATAATTTGTTTTTAAAACGATCCAAATTTACGTTCATCTTATTCTTCATCATTTTCTGATTCCAAAAACATATAAATATGTTATATTCGGATTAAAAACAAGCTCTGAAAATTAAAAATATAAAAATTATTATTAAAATAAAATTTCCGAAATCGATTTAAAAACAATTTCATCTTATTCCTTGTGGGTTCCTGATTCCATAAACATATAGATGTGATATGTTTGGATTAAAAACACGCTCAGAAAGTTAAAAAGAATAGAGATAAAGAAAAGCGTGCTATCCTTCTCAGCGCAACTACTACCCCGCTCTTCTTGTCAATTTCACTGCCTTTGCATCGAGCGGTGGACTGACGATGCTACGAGTATACGCTCTTGCTGTAAAAATGCAGTGAGTTCAGTTTCATTCTGTTAGTTCGACAGCTTGACTAAATGTTGTAATTTCGCCTTACGCGACTTGGGTTTTTTTTCACATCAAAAGTTATTTCCAAACATTGTCTATTGTGGCGGGGATAAAAATCATGCCCCCCCCCCGACTCAAACACACAACCTCGCTCCCCTTCCCCCCTCTCCGTTCTCTTTAATCTTTCACTTCAAAACTTACGCAGATGAACATCATGCCCCTCCACTCCCACCCCATTTTAAGGCATTCTGTAATGCTAAATATTACAGCCCCAAGCTTAAAAAACAACCTGTGGTTTCAACTCTTTCAGTTCTTATTACACAAATCTGAAAGAATCAAGAAAGTATGCAAGTAAAGAGTATTGTTTTGTCAAAGGAAAATCTTCTCTGATGGTTAGGTGTGCATGTTTGTGTGTGTTTACATGCCTGCGTGTGTGTGTGTGTGTGTGTGTGTGCGTGTGTGGAAATGAGTGAGTATGTGCATGTGCATGCGCACGCATGTGTGTGTGGTTGCTTAAAAACATGAACAGGCGAGGTATATTGCAAGGTAAAATCTCCCTTTCAGTGAACTTCACAAACTTCTTCAAAATCACAAGGAGGTTTACAGAAACTGATAGACAAGTTGCCATCGAGAGTGTTTTGTACAAATCAGATATTTACAAGCCTGAAAACAGTGTACCTGTGCAGGAAGATTGAGGAACAGACATAAGCATAAACATGAACAGATACTAGATGTGTTTAATGCACATGTTAACCTTATTATTCATATGTTGATTTGGGGAATTCACTGATTCACCCTGAGAATTGTGTTGCTCTCTCTCTCTCTCTCTCTCTCTCTCTCTCTCTCTCTCTCTCTCTCTCTCTCTCTCTCTCTCTCTCTCTCTCTCTCTTTATTCATATATAACATATTGTACACAGGTAGGTGATAATTACATTTGAAATAACCACCTCTATCTCCCTCTCTTTCTCACACACACACACACACACACACACACACACACACACACACACACACACACACACACACACACACACACACACACACACACACACACACACACACACACACACACTTGAACATAAATGCAGGCATGCACAAAAACACAGTCTTAACAAAGATGCAAACAGAGATCACAGAGAACTGCTACAAACACAATTGAATGAAAGCATCTTTAGCAAAACTGATTCAGCAAAAATACACAATCAACGCAAAAGAAGCACATAAGTTTTGATACTTAAACTTCAACACACCACTGGGTGGAATTACTTGTACCCTTTACAACGTAAAACAACTGTGTAGAACAAAAACAGTTTCCATGATTTACCAATCTGAACAATACCACCAACACATCTTTATGCACTGTTTTTTGCAAACTTGTCCATGCGCACATATAATTTATTATTAATATTAAGCGAGTAAACTTCTGCATCTACTGTTTTGTATTCAAAATGCCCGAGAACATGATTACAAATTGTTTAACAAACCAAAATAATACTAAAAAGAAAATATAAAGAAATCCACATCTCTGTTTACATTCACTTGCCTGGCCCCTATCCACTACCCACCCTGACATATCTACACATAGCATCCATACCACAAAATGCTGTTGTTGGTTGGGCTGAACTCAATTAAATTGACAAGGTCAGCTCACACACACACAAATCACAATAGCGAAGATAATCACCAAACCGTAGCAGACCTTCAACGGTTCAAAAATGCCTTCCACGCTGCCATTACCAGTATACCAATTGTGGCAAAAGATAAGTTTTCATCCACGCTGCCAGTACCAGTACACCAACTGTGGCAAAGGATAACAGTTTTCATCCACGCTGCCAGTACCAGTACACCAACTGTTGCAAAGGATAACAGTTTTCATCCACGCTGCCAGTACCAGTACACCAACTGTGGCAAAGGATAACAGTTTTCATCCACGCTGCCAGTACCAGTATACCAACTGTTGCAAAGGATAACAGTTTTCATCCACGCTGCCAGTACCAGTACGCCAACTGTGGCAAAGGATAACAGTTTTCATCCACGCTGCCAGTACCAGTACACCAACTGTTGCAAAGGATAACAGTTTTCATCCACGCTGCCAGTACCAGTACACCAACTGTGGCAAAGGATAACAGTTTTCATCCACGCTGCCAGTACCAGTATACCAACTGTTGCAAAGGATAACAGTTTTCATCCACGCTGCCAGTACCAGTACGCCAACTGTGGCAAAGGATAACAGTTTTCAGTCAACAATATAACAAACATTAAATACCAGTCAATACAGACCCACATACATGGCCAATGTCCCATTTGGAGCTGTGCCAAATTGTACAACTTCAAATTTCAGTCTAGGCAGGAAACAGACCCACTTTAGGCACTTACACTTCAAGTTCAAGCTGGCAAAATGTACACACAAGTAATGTTCCCCATCCCTGAAAGGCACATTCCTTCTCATGAAAACAGTCTTTCTTTCTTTATTTGGTGTTTAACGTCGTTTTCAACCACGAAGGTTATATCTCGACGAGGGAAAGGGGGGAGATGGGATAGGGGAAAGGGGGGAGATGGGATAGAGCCACTTGTTAAGTGTTTCTTGTTCACAAAAGCACTAATCAAAAAATTGCTCCAGGGGCTTGCAACGTAGTACAATATATGACCTTACTGGGAGAATGCAAGTTTCCAGCACAAAGGACTAAACATTTCTTACATACTGCTTGACTAAAATCTTTACAAACATTGACTATATTCTATACAAGAACCACTTAACAAGGGTAATAAGTGAAGAATTTTATGGGTGAGAAAAGGAAAGTAAAAGGACTTTGGGGAGGCAGAAATAAAGAAACAAGAAAAAGATCCTAATTAGGTTCACGGCATCGAGAGTGATGCGACCTTCTCTCAGAAGTTAGTAGAGAAGGCTCCCCCATCCACCACCCGGGGGACGCGCCTCTACGCCCATTAGGGGGCGCGAGGCATGAAAACAGTCTGGCTCACGATCTTAGATCTGGACAGGCTTTCACATAGGATAAGATCATGCCTCCTGGGGGCTCCACTTGGTCACATACCAAAAATGAGCAATTCGGGCACTCTCCACACACAGTGTGAAGTTGCTTATAAATTAATTCTGTAAAACTAAAAGCTACCAGTGGCTGTGGCTTTATCAGAAAATAATTCATTAAAAAAAAACTTTAACTCGTCACAGCAAGCAGTCAGGGTGTTTACTTTACTTTATTTGGTGTTTAACGTCGTTTTCAACCACGAAGGTTATATCGCGACGGAGAAAGGGGGGGGGGGGGGGGGGGGGGAAGGAGATGGGATAGAGCCACTTGTCAATTGTTTCTTGTTCACAAAAGCACTAATCAAAAAATTGCTCCAGGGGCTTGCAACGTAGTACAATATATGACCTTACTGGGAGAATGCAAGTTTCCAGCACAAAGGACTAAACATTTCTTACATACTGCTTGACTAAAATCTTTACAAACATTGACTATATTCTATACAAGAACCACTTAACAAGGGTAATAAGTGAAGAATTTTATGGGTGAGAAAAGGAAAGTAAAAGGACTTTGGGGAGGCAGAAATAAAGAAACAAGAAAAAGATCCTAATTAGGTTCACGGCATCGAGAGTGATGCGACCTTCTCTCAGAAGTAAGTAGAGAAGGCTCCCCCATCCACCACACGGGGGACGCGCCTCTACGCCCATTAGGGGGCGCGAGGCATGAAAACAGTCTGGCTCACGATCTTAGATCTGGACAGGCTTTCACATAGGATAAGATCATGCCTCCTGGGGGCTCCACTTGGTCACATACCAAAAATGAGCAATTCGGGCACTCTCCACACACAGTGTGAAGTTGCTTATAAATTAATTCTGTAAAACTAAAAGCTACCAGTGGCTGTGGCTTTATCAGAAAATAATTCATTAAAAAAAAACTTTAACTCGTCACAGCAAGCAGTCAGGGTGTTTACTTTACTTTATTTGGTGTTTAACGTCGTTTTCAACCACGAAGGTTATATCGCGACAGGGGAAGGGGGAAGATGGGATAGAGCCACTTGTCAATTGTTTCTTGTTCACAAAAGCACTAATCAAACATTTGCTCCAGGGGCTTGCAACGTAGTACAATATATTACCTTACAGTCAGGGTGTTGAATTTTGGTATGTGACCAAGTGGAGGGATGGTCTTATCCCATGCAAATGCCTGGACAGATTTGAGACGGTCGGCTGAATTGTTTTCACAAGAAGGGGTGTGCCTTTAAACTGTTTATTTAAAGGTACAGTGGGACCCTCCTATTAAGACCAGCCTTTCCTAATTTCTCCAGAATGTTTTCTACAATTCACTGTTAATTTTGTTTGTTTGTTTGTTTGCTTAACGCCCAGCCGACCACGAAGGGCCATATCAGGGCGGTGCTGCTTGACATTTAACGTGCGCCACACACAAGACAGAAGTCGCAGCACAGGCTTCATGTCTCACCCAGTCACATTATTCTGACACCGGACCAACCAGTCCTGGCACTAGCCCCATAATGCCAGACGCCAGGCGGAGCAGCCACTAGATTGCCAATTTTAAAGTCTTAGGTATGACCCGGCCGGGGTTCGAACCCACGACCTCCCGACCACGGGGCGGACGCCTTACCACTAGGCCAACCGTGCCGGTTTCACTGTTAATAACCTCAGTAAATTTACCTCCATTTTGAAGACTACCTCACGTTTTTAAGATAAGATTTTTATTCTTCAGATTCCACACGGTCTTAAAAAAAAAAAGGAGGTTCCACTGTATCATACATCTTGACTAAAAAGAAAAGGGTAATCATACCTCCTGCACAAAGTTAATAAGGTACAAACAACATATTACATCATTTATAACTTCAAGTCACTACACTGAATCATCAGAATGACTTTCTAAGATGCTTAAACTGAATTTTATAGTTTATGTTTCGATTGAACACTGGATTTCCCATCTCTGAGCCATGTGACGTCAGAGGCCGACAAAACTTCATATTTAGGCGGCCAGCCGAGACTACAAAATAGTGCATGTTTGTGTGCGTTCAATCATAAAAACTAAAAGGAATTCTAAACAGAATCGATCGATACATAAATGTTATTTGTATTTTTGACCAAAATATGACATATAACACAGATCTCGAGTCATTGTTCACCTTGACCGCTAGCACGGTCTCGGAGGAACACTGACTGTCTCGATTTGTGTAAAATATCATATTTTGGTCAAAAATACAAATAACGTATAATAACTCGAGGCTTCACTGAACGACTTTCGAAACTACCGACGCTGAAACAATCTGCAGTCGGAAATAAATAGGAAAGACCAAGTACTTTTTACACATTTTTGTTATCAGCTTTTCATTCCTTCTAATAATGGTACAGGAGATGTGTTTATTAGTGCGAGTGTGATGCTCACGTCAGTGAGATTCACAGGTCAAGCTTCATAGCTTCTAAAGAGCGAACTATACCTCCAATTTTAAGTGATTTGGAACATTGCTTGAGTGTTAATCTTGGCTCGTGGCATGCACATGCGCATGCCCGCACTCACACAAATACACACACGCACCATCGCACGCACGCACACCCAAACAAGCATTGTAGCAGTTATCTATCCAACGGGAACCAGTAGCTGGCAAATTTACACCTAAGTGTCCATTTTGGCATGCGAAGACTTCACACAAAACACTGGTGGTTGTCGTCTATCCAAGTCAGAAACGGTAGCTGGCAAAGTTGTTTTATGTTCCATCCACTAAAATGCTGGTTTTCCATTGAGACCACAGTGTCCTATTTTTGGCATGAAAGAACTTTGTTTTCACAAAAAAGTGGTATTTTTTCCACCAAAAGCTAATCACCAACCAGAAGCTGAAAATGTTAACTCAAGCAGAAGCGTCCATTTTTGGCCGACTAATACTTGCTCCTGCCCCAACCCGCTCCAAACTTTCTTCACACATGGAAAGTACAGCACTCCCATACATACAAGACTACCCAACCCTCCTCACACAAAGGACTAAACCCTTCTCACATTCAGGAGTAAAACCCTCTTCACGCTAAGGAGAAGTGGTTATCAATTATTTTTGTGTGTGCACCGTTTCCTCCCATGATACGAGTACTCCGCCCTCATAAACAAAGTAGCAGTGGTATCATTCCCTCACACAGAAAGAGTGCAGCTTCTTCCTCGCAAAAAGGAGTTGTTGTTATTGACCCCGTTGTCTACACACTAAAGAAAGTAGATCTCTTCAGAACATGAAAAGACGACAGATTCCTTCTCACACAAAGGAGTTAAAACTTCCTCACACAAAGAGTTATCTCTCCTCACACAAACAAGTTAACTCTCCTATTACAGGAAGTTAACTCTCCTCATTAAACAGAAGTTAGCTCTCTCACAGAAAGGAGTTAACTATCCTCATAAACAGAAGTTAACACTTCTCAGACACAGAAGTTAACTCTTCTCACACAAACAAGTTAACTCTCCTATTACAAGGAGTTAACTATCCTCTTAAACAGAAGTTAACTCTCTCACAGAAAGAAGTTACCTCTCCTATTACAAGGAGTTAACTCTCCTCATAAACAGAAGTTAACACTCTCACAGAAAGAAGTCTGCTCTCCTCACAAAAGGAGTTTTACTCTCCTCACACAAAGATATCTCCCATCATAAGGAGTTAACTCTCGTCCTCATCTCTTCTCACACAAAGAAGTTAACTCTACTATTACAAGGAGTTTACCCTTCTCATTAACAGAAGTGAACTTTCTTCACAGAAAGGAGTTAAATCTTCCTCATACAAAGAACTTGTCGTTAATCGTCTCCTGTACTTTTGCACACAAGCAACATCACTCTCTGATCCCAAAGAGGGCACACCTCTCGCCCTCACACGAAGGAGTAGTGGTTATCAACCGCCCGTGCCCCGTGCTGCTGGGCTCCGTTTGTCTGTTCTCGAACAACGTTCTCAATGGACGATGTCCTTGACCTCACCGACCCACTCACAACCACCACGTCCCGATTGTCAATGCCGTGGTGCGCAGACAAAGAATTCCGCATGGCCCCTGCCCCTCCTGCTGCTCCTCCCCCACTCCCGCCACCAGAACTGCCGCGGCTGCCGTTGCGTGAAGTGGTGGTGGGCGTGCGCGGTCTCTCCATGGCCACGATGTAGTCGGTGAGTGTGACGTCGGAGGTGCCGCCAGACTCGAGGGGGATGGGGTGGGTGCGGAAGTGTTCCAGCATGTCAAAGATGGTTTCGAACCAGAGGTGCTGCACGCGGCACTTGCGGTCGCTGTTGATGGTCATGCGCAGGTGCTGCAACAGTTTAGGTTTATATTATACAGTGAAGCCTCTCTTTTTCTTCTTCTTCTTCTGCGTTCGTGGGCTGAAACTCCCATGTACACTCGTGTTTTTTGCACGAGTGGAAGTTTACGTGTATGACCGGTTTTTACCCCGCCATTTAGGCAGCCATACGCCGTTTTCGGAGGAAGCATGCTGGGTATTTTCGTGTTTCTATAACCCACCGAACTCTGACATGGACTACAGGATCTTTTTCGTGCGCACTTGGTCTTGTGCTTGCGTGTACACACGGGGGGTGTTCGGACACCGAGGAGAGTCTGCACACAAAGTTGACTCTGAGAAATAAATCTCTCGCCGAACGTGGGGACGAACTCACGCTGACAGCGGCCAACTGGATACAAATCCAGCGCGCTACCGACTGAGCTACATCCCCGCCCAGATCTTTTAAGACCTCCCAATTCAGACTCCCTCCCTTCTAAGACCCCGGTTTTTTTCAGACTTTTTGTTCATAACTTCTGTAAATGTACCCCGATTTTAAGACCCCCTCCCTTCTAAGGCAAAAAAAAAAAAAAAAATAGGTGTGGTTACGGTAACATAGCCTCAAAAAATAGGGTAGGAAGGTAGGCAATCACTTTTTTTTTTAACTTTTTTTTCTAATGTGTACAAATTAAACCTACTTGACAGGGAAATAAGTGTGCGACTCGGGCGATTGTGCTTTCATTGCGTTTTCTGCACTCGTTTTTTTTTTGTTTTTGTTTTTGTTGACAAATGTAATAAAAAGTTATAGGGTCGGCCCTTAAAAATAGGGTAGGTCGGGTTACCGTAACCACACCTATTTTTTTTTTTAGGCCTAAGACCCCGGTTTTTTTTCAGACTTTTTGGTCATAACCTGTGTAAATGTACCCCGATTTTAAGACCCCCTCCTTTTGAAGACCCGGTTTTCTCAGATTGTTTGAAGTCTTAAAATGGGGAGTCCACTGTACATACGATAATAGGGACATCCAGATTCAACCTTCGTCAGACGAACATTCGTCGGTGGTGGGGATTTCCTCTCTATTTTTAACTTTGTGCCTCAATGCGCATGCGCTTGGTTTTTCGCGCCCACCACTGCTTGCCGAAGACCGGGATCTGCGTGGTGAAAAAGGCGTGTTTGACGAACCTCAATCAGCAATCTTCGTGAGTACTTTTAGTCCTTTTCAGAATGTTAAAAATATGTTTTATGTGCGCAGTGTTAAAGTTTAATATCTTTACGACGCTTCTGTGGACTGTGCATCTGTAAACTGTTCATTTTGGAGGCCTAGTGCATGAACACGGGTACCCACACAAAACTCAGAACTTGAGTCGACGGGCGACATATCCTGCCAATTATCTCCCTTGATCTCTCTTGCACAAGACATTTGTTTCCACTAGGCCTATTTGTGTTGGGAGATTTTACAGGAATGAATCTAAAAATCGAATTTTTTTTCAGTATTGCTTGTGTACCCAGCATATTCAGATGTCTGGAATATTCCGATAAAAAAAGATTCGTCATATATAACACTACTCGTCATCACTGTTTCGAAAAACAGACGAACGCGCACGAAGAACTTCGCGTAGATCTGGACCGAAATTGGAAAGTGGTGACCGTGACGGGATGTGACATCACAACTTCAACAAACTCGCGAAGATCGGAACTCACGAACATTTGACGAAGGCAAATCTGGATGTCTCTAATGTCACACGCTTTCCTTCTTTGCCACTACTAAAGCAAACGTGTGCAAGATTGTATGTTACACGCTTTAGGAGCATGGCAAGAACGGATTCAAACTCAAAATCATCCCTCCGAAAGCCCCAAAATGCACACACGACTTTTATTTCTCCTGCTGTTATCGTTTCTTCTCTTTACAAATTCTTCAACGCTGAGAATACTGAAAACGGCATCCCAGACGACAGTACTGTTTTCATACGCGAATTTAGCTTCCCTTGGAAAGTGGCTCACTCAGGAGGCCTGTTAGTCTGAAACTGGAAGGACAGAGTTCTGAACATAGATGACAAAGATCCCGGAAAGAACAAACATTTCGCGGATGCAGACACAGAAAGACGTCATGAAGAATGAGATGCTTCAAAAGATACAGACTGTGACGATGACTGTGACGTCATTCACATATACCGAGACGTCATGTCATTCATAGTTGTTCGGTCACTTCCGTCAAAAAGTAGATCTCTCGACAATGGCTGCTCCTGTGTTTAGGTTTGTCAAGCTTGAGTACGCAAAACGTGTTTGTTCTCTCCTCTGTTGAAGCTGTGAGACATAAATGCTATTTCGACTTGGTCGTGTGATAGAGTTTTCTTCCACACTCGATTAGCTGATGACTAACTCAGCCTGACGGCTTCGTTAGACAATCAATGTAATCTCGTGTGGAAGAAAACGTCTGTCACACGACCAAGTCTGAATAGCAGGTACTGACACATGCACATCCTGGTGGTGACCTTACCACAATAATCTTTAACCGCTCATATGAATAAAGTAAAGTGACACAACGGACTGATTTGTAAACAAAGATTGCTGCAGTACAAACCAGCAAGAAGGGAGGTAACCTTGCTGCTTCAAAACCGATGATATGTTTGGTCGGCCACCAAGAGCATGGCACTTGCATTTTCTTTAGCACATATATACAAAGAAACTAATGGTGCTCTGCCAGCCGCGCGAGAGGTCCCGGATTTTAATCCCGGAGGGGAGGGGCCCCCATTTGTCACGCTCTTGACGGCTCAATCGCACCTTTCAAACCAAAGTTCTCAGCTCTCTCTCTCACACTTCACAGAAATTTACAAACGTTTCAAAATTTACATTTATATACAAACGACGACACTAGATAATAACACGAAACGAGTCGTGACTCATCATCGACAGTTCCTTGAGGTAAATGTTAACTTTTTGCCCGCCTGCGCATGCGTGCATGCATGCTGTGCATGTGTGTGCATGCTTGCACGCATGTGTGCCTGCATGTGCATGCATGCAATGAACAATTTGTATGTGTGTGTGTTCGAGAGTCAAAGAGAGAGTGAAATAACCCAGAGAGTAAGACTGGAATAGATGATACTGACCTTTGCTCTCCCCTGGAAGTTGAAGGTCAGGACGTACTCTCCAGTTCGTGTTTCACTTTTACGCACGAGAAAGACGCCGTGGCCAGACGGACCCTGTTGCAAAACCAGCTGAGCGGCGTCGGCTCGAGAGAGTGTTCCATGGAACCATGGGTATTCTCGAAGCCTCACGTCGATGGACCCTTCCCCGTTTGTGTCTTGTTCTGGTTTGGCGGATACAAAAAAATCAACTTGAAAACATGGCGAAGAAAGTATCACGAACAGGAATAAAGTTCTAAAATCTACTTTGAATGAACTTTTTACAACATCTGATTTTTTGCGCTTATTGAAATAAAACAATATGTATTCTGATTCCTTTTTCTGCACCAGTGACTGATATCCTAATCATCAGTGGAATAACTGGCATTACAAAAAACAAAAAACAAAACAAAAAGTACTTAACAAATTTAAAAATCAATACTCAATTAACTACTGTATACTCATTTGACCATTTCAACGTTTCTACACATACAATAGTCTTTCTTTCTTTATTTGGTGTTTAACGTCGTTTTCAACCACGAAGGTTATATCGCGACGAGGGAAAGGGGGGAGATGGGATAGGGGAAAGGGGGGAGATGGGATAGAGCCACTTGTTAAGTGTTTCTTGTTCACAAAAGCACTAATAAAAAAATTGCTCCAGGGGCTTGCAACGTAGTACAATATATGACCTTACTGGGAGAATGCAAGTTTCCAGTACAAAGGACTAAACATTTCTTACATACTGCTTGACTAAAATCTTTACAAACATTGACTATATTCTATACAAGAACCACTTAACAAGGGTAATAAGTGAAGAATTTTATGGGTGAGAAAAGGAAAGTAAAAGGACTTTGGGGAGGCAGAAATAGAGAAGAAACAAGAAAAAGATCCTAATTAGGTTACATACAATAGTGAAAGAACAATAAAACAAAAGCGATGAAGAGAAGACGCAACAGTGGGTTGGGGTGAGGGGTGGGGGGGGAGTCCAACTGTACAGTCGTATGATAGCTTTCCTACAGTGTCATAATTTTTTCCATTACTGTATTGTCCAATCGCTGTGAAAATGGGGTTTTCTTAGGGTCTCTTCCTCTCAGTGGTAAGCTAGCAGCAACAGATCTGGTCACGCTACCCAGGTGTCTGCTTGTTCGGGTGCTTTTTCTTCAGCGTTCAACAGTTCTGTCGCTGTTTAGGTACAGTCAGCCACCTACACTAAGGGCAGAATGATGGAGGTGCTTTAGGGGGTGGGGCATGGATACCATCACTAGATCTTCACATAAAGTTGAACCAATCACAAGTTGAATGCTCTACCAGCTGAGCTACAGGTCCCCTTCAATGATGGAAATCAAAAGTTGCAGGCTTACCAAAACTACTGTCGTATCTGGGCGAGCCAGCCACGTCGGAGTTGCTATGGTTATGAGAGGAAAGAAGATCATGAGAGTGGACCATGCTCCAGGGGCGACCGGTGGGGCGAGGGGGGATGTCGGGGGTGGAATTACCCAGACTGCCTTGTGACGAGCTGCGCTGGGCTGGAGTGATCTGACTGGTTTCTGCAATGACAAAGAGAGCATTTCAACTTTGAGTTCAAGACACAACACAATTGACGATGTTCTTCTTCTTCTCCTCCATTTATGGGCTGAAACTTCCACGTACGTGCACTTGTGTTTTGCATGAGTGTTTTTATGTAAAGGACCGTTTTTACCCCGCTATTAACACTATAGTGACTAGCATTGCCACGGCGTTAACGTCCTGCCTGCCCAAGCTTGCCACCAAGAAACTTCTCAAAAAACAGTAACTGTAAAGAAATCTGTCTAGCAGTAGCAAGCTTGAATTAAGTCCAATCACCACCACATTTTGTGTACTAATTAAAAAATGGATGCCCAGTTCAGCCGTGCTATTTATAAGTTTGTCACGCAATTTGTTTTAGCAAAGGGGGGGTGAAAGGGGGATAATTTGTGTTTTTAACGTTTTTTTGTGTGTGTTTTCTTTTCCACTGCTTTTTTAAAAGTTATTTTTTAACAGAAAGTATTATAAATAATTTTATAACCAAACAAGGTGTAAAACCTATGAATTAGCTGAAATATTGTTAAAATTCTACACAGAAATAAGGAGACAGTACAAAGAAAAAAACAAGCAAATCCCGCATTCACTCACAGCATCCTGACTCAAATGAAACAAAACTGTGACACTCACCAAATGATGTCTAGGTAATCCATATTGAATATAAGTCACATTTTCACAACAAAGTCCCAACTGTACACCTATGAACATTTCCAAAAGGATTAGGCTCCAGCCATCCATTGTTATCAGTGCTGCCACGCCCCCCTTGCAACTACACATTCGAAGATTCATGCAGTACCACCCTAACACGTGTAGTTTGCCGACTCATACTAGCAGCAACAACAGGACTGTTTCATCCTCAATATCACTGCTATTATCGCTTTCTTGAGGCGAAAACAACACGTCGGAATCATGATCTACAGGGTCCTCAAGATCCAACATCCGGAGAATCTCCTCCCGTGACAAGGCTCGCCTTCGATTCATTTTTTTCTCTCGAAAAAACCGCACAAATCAGGCCAATATTGCATATGGCGGAAGGGCACACCAAGTCTGTCAAGGGAAACAACTCAATTTACTGCAAGCTTCAAAAACCGGGAAGCAATCACGAGTCGTGTACCTTGTATGTCTAATACTAAAATAGTCACTTCCCGTCCGACGTCCGTGGGCGTTGCAGCGTTATTACTAATATAGTCACCTCCCGTCGCGAAAGTGTTAAGGCAGCTATAACCGATTTTGGGGGAAGAAGATATTCAGAAATATTTGACCAAAATGTCACTTGTGTGGTTTTTACTTGCTGTGGCAGAGTTGCAGCCCTTGGAAACATCAATGAGTCAAATGATCGCCTCTGATTTGTGGCCTTAAATGATCATGACGTAAATGACCTCCGATGTGCATGTTGTGCAGTGTTCGCTCGATATGATGTTGCTTCTTTTCTTCTGTGTTCATGGGCTGAAACCCCCACATACATTCGTGTTTTTTGCACGAGTGGGTTTTTACGTGTATGGCCGTTTTTACCCCGCCATTTTGGCAGCCATACACCGTATGTTTTATTGTTTTTATGTTTAGGGTTGTTGTTATATGTTGTTTGGTTGTTTTAAGAGCAGATGAACCACACGTTTCCATCTATTGTTTTATTGTATGGACAATAAATTATCTTATGTCTAATGCTGGGTATTTTCGTGTTTCTATAACCCAACGAACTCTGACATGGATTACAAGATCTTTTTCATGCGCACTTGGTCTTGTGCTTGCGTGTACACTCGAAGGGGATAAGGCACTGGCAGGTCTGCACATAAGTTGACCTAGGAGATTGGGAAAATCTCCACCCATAACCCATCAGGCGCGACCAGGATTCGAAACCACAACCTTCCGCTTATCCACTAGGCTTTCTTTTGAAAACATGACCATGGGAGCTCACTATTTACTGAAATGCTATGATTGACGGATTGCATCCACGTGTTAGCTGCCATTGTCTGCAACACTGTTTCAAAGGGGTTCAACTCTTCAGGCGAAAAAAGCTGAGTTATTCATAAATTCCTATATTTGCCTTAACAATGCACGACACACACACACAAAAATTACAAATTGAATCATTTTCCCCCCGATACAACGCATTTATAATTTCTTGAATCAAAAAGAGGATGATTCAAACTGAGACAGACAAAGACAGACAGACAGACAGCCTGAAGGTGAGAACTGAGATAGACAGACAGACAGCCTGAAGGTGAGAGACAGACAGACAGACAGCCTGAAGGTGAGAACTGAGATAGACAGACAGACAGACAGCCTGAAGGTGAGAACTGAGATAGACAGACAGACAGACAGACAGACAGCCTGAAGGTGAGAACTGAGATAGACAGACAGACAGACAGCCTGAAGGTGAGAACTGAGATAGACAGACAGACAGACAGATTGTTCTGGCTCAAAATTGTCACACTACCTTTTCTTTCAATGGATCCTGACGGTGCAGTTGGCAGCCTAGGCCGCCTGTGACAAATCAAAGAACAACAAATTCATTGACTACTCCCTTCTGCAATTAGATCTATAATTCTTCTTTTTTATAAATCAAATAAAAATCTTGGGAGATGGCAAGTGAACAAAGAAAGAAACTCAGTGAACATTCTAACGTGTTTAATTTTTGCGACAAAAACAAACATGGAAGAATGAATCAAACATCCCCAAAAGGGTGGCCGAGTGGTAAGTGCACTTGCCTCGGAAGCGAGAGGTTGCGAGTTCGACCCTGGGTCGGGGCGTAAGCAATTTTCTTCCCCCTTTCCTAACCCAGGTGGTGGGTTCAAGTGCTAGTCTTTCGGATGAGACGAAAAATCGAGGTCCCTTCGTGTACACTACATTGGGGTGTGCACGTTAAAGATCCCACGATTGACAAAAGGGTCTTTCCTGGCAAAATTGTATAGGCATAGATAAAAAATGTCCACCAAATACCCGTGTGACTTGGAATAGGCCGTGAAAAAGTAAATATTCGCCGTCATGGCTTGAGATTTACTGGCCGATGTGAATGCGTGATATTTTGTGTAAAAAATTCCATGTCACACGGCAGAAATTAATATGTAAAGCGCTTAGAGAACGTCAAGCGCTATATAAATCTCCCATATAAATAAATAGATAAATAAAACGGAGCTTTACACTTTACAGGCGAACCTCTATCTCAAGGAGACCAAGCCTTATCATAGTACATAGAAGGCCAGAGAGCTAAATTTAGCGTTGCCAGTACGAGAAACAAAATCTTCATCTGCCGCACGACAATGTTGGCCTTTAAGGGTGGGGTAAAACACAAACAAGTCGCGTAAGGCGAAAATACAATATTTAGTCAAGTAGCTGCCATTTTTCAGCAAGACCGTATACTCGTAGCATCGTCAGTCCACCGCTCATGGCAAAGGCAGTGAAATTGACAAGAAGAGCGGGGTAGTAGTTGCGCTAAGAAGGATAGCACGCTTTTCTGTACCTCTCTTTGTTTTAACTTTTTGAGCGTGTTTTTAATCCAAACATATCATATCTATATGTTTTTGGAATCAGGAACCGACAAGGAATAAGATGAAAGTGTTTTTAAATTGATTTGGACAATTTAATTTTGATAATAGTTTTTATATATTTAATTTTCAGAGCTTGTTTTTAATCCGAATATAACATATTTATATGTTTTTGGAATCAGCAAATGATGGAAAATAAGATAAACGTAAATTTGGATCGTTTTATAAATTTTTATTTTTTTTTACAATTTTCCGATTTTTAATGACCAAAGTCATTAATTAATTTTTAAGCCACCAAGCTGAAATGCAATACCGAACCCCGGGCTTTGTCGAAGATTACTTGACCAAAATTTGAACCAATTTGGTTGAAAAATGAGGGCGTGACAGTGCCGCCTCAACTTTCACGAAAAGCCGGATATGACGTCATCAAAGACATTTATCAAAAAAATGAAAAAAACGTTCGGGGATTTCATACCCAGGAACTCTCATGTAAAATTTCATAAAGATCGGTCCAGTAGTTTAGTCTGAATCGCTCTACACACACACACACACACACGCACGCACACACACACGCACGCACATACACCACGACCCTCGTTTCGATTCCCCCTCGATGTTAAAATATTTAGTCAAAACTTGACTAAATATAAAAACGATAACACGCGTAACACCCTGTTACATCCACAAACTTAATAATTATAGCCACACCCTACAAACTTACATAGCCACTTCTTCAGACGACACCGATTCGGGCGGTGGAGCGATGACATGTTGAATGGCGTGAATCCACAAGCGCAGCTCCGTTGCGTCTGGAGCCTCGATTACATACTCCAAGGGGCCCTCACCCTTGAGTACCAGAGTATTCTCCCTGTCTGGCATCTCCAGTGCCGACGTTTCGCGTACTTGCTGAATCAGCAGGCAGAATAGTCCGTTCTTTGGCTTCACTGACTGCAACAGGTCCAAAGAAAAGAGGAATGCATGAGAACAAATACATTATTAATATGAATCTGCATAAAGTCCCTTCTTTGGCTTCACTGGCTGCAACAGTTTTCAACAAAAGAGGAATGCATGAGAAAAGACTGTGCTGTACTGTGTAAATCTGCAAGCAGAATAGTCCGTTTTTTGGCTTCACTGACAGCAACAGGTCTAAAGAAAAGAGAGAAAACGTGAGAGATAAGAA
This sequence comes from Littorina saxatilis, assembly GCF_037325665.1. NCBI lineage: Eukaryota > Metazoa > Mollusca > Gastropoda > Littorinimorpha > Littorinidae > Littorina > Littorina saxatilis. The sequence continues at coordinate 15,456,051 of NC_090253.1, read as the reverse complement.
GTGAATCAGCATACAATACTGCAGTTTTTGGCCTCACTGACTGCAAGAAAAAAAGAAGGGAAAAATGCGTGAAATACAGGAATATATATATACATATCTCATTGGATTTGAGACTGAAAAACATCCAATCACTATTTTGATATCTTTCTCTCTCTGATGTGAGATTGAGTACATGTAATGATGTATAGGTATATTCTGACACAAGCCAATCAAATAACCTCAGGAAATGTACCTCCATTTTAAGACTCCATCCCTTTTAAGATTTTATTTTCTGATTCTAACATTTCCTCATTTAGGTTCACATGCACTATACTGTAGCTTTTGGCACAAAAACACTGACAGTGACACACACACACACACACACACACATAGCTTTTGGCTCATTCACACACACACACACACATACTGACATAGCTTTTGGCTCAAACACACACACACACCACCCCGACCACACACAAGACAACTAATTCCTACAGGCCAGCCCAACAACTAATTCCTACAGGCCAGCCCACACCAGATTTCATTCCCGATACCACAGTTGAATGATTAAGCCCTCCAGCTTTTGACCAAAATGTCACTTTGTTTGGGCAAAGGTCGCAAACATGCCCAGACCTTTGGCCCACAGCATTTTTAGAGGAGGGCACAGGGTAGGGGGGATCAGCCCTGTGAAAATACCCCCAGGACCTCATTTCAGCTGCTTCAGCTTGGCAAAATCTGCAAAGACAGGTAGGTGTATATTCTTAACATTTGGTGCAGGGGGGGGGGGGGGGGTTGTTGGACTCACTCACTGTTACCTACCCCTTATGTATGATGGACCAATGTGGTTCAACCAGCCACCTGTAAAGTACACACATTTTCTGATGGTTACAACCGTGTCCTTTCATCACAGCTACCACTGTACAAGTCTCTGTCTCTGGACAATATGTACATGCATACCTACCACTTAGTATTAGTAATCATTCTGAAGTCATGAGAAGTTCAACTGACTGATGTTCATACCATGTAATTTCTGGCTGGGGGGGGGGGGGTGAGAAAGAAGGAGGTGGGGGGGAGGGAGGGAGGGAGGGAAGGCCGTGTGTGTGTGTGTGTGTGTCGGTGTGCGTACGTGTATGAGCGTGTGTGTGTGCATGTGTGTCTGTGTGTGCAAGTGTGTGTGTGTTCGCGTGTGAGTGTCCGTGTGCGCGTGTGTGTGTTCGTGCGCCGAAGTAAGAATTCACTCAAAAACACATTAAACCTACTACCTCCTAGCAAAACGTGAGAAAGAGTACCCTTGAAGTGCAAAACAACGGCAGGTTTTCCTCACCTAACGTGGAGTCACTTTTTCATAACTCTTTGTTGAATGTGCTAAGCTGTCTGGGTTCAAAGACAAGCATTTTGTCATCAGCTGAACAAATTGTTGTGGCAGATTTAGCAAGGCTGCAAAAACAGTTCTCCTACGTGCGTTCCCCCCTTTTCCTTTCTTATTTTTCTCTCAAAACTTTGACCTGACCAGTATATGCGCAGCAGAACTACTAGACCACGTAAGATGTGTGTGTGGGTATTTGTGAAAAGAGAGAGAGAGAGAAAGAGAAAGAGGGAGGGAGGGCGGGAGGGAGAAAGAGAGAGGGAGAGAGGGAGGGAGGGAGAAGAGACTGAGTGTGTGTGTGTGTGTGTGTGTGCGCGCGCGCTTGCGTCCAGTGAAAACATTCGATTGACAACAATAAACAGCTGTCAAAATTTAAAAACATGCAGTTGTGATACTTTTTGAGAAACGTGTAATCAAACAGCTCTCTCTCTCTCTCACACAACACAAACACACGCTCGCGCACGTGCCACCCACTCGTTATTTATCAACTCAACAACAAAAACAGGAATGCGTGTATCCGGTGAGATAAAACCACATGTCTTCCCTATTAACCATGCCGCAAAGCTAGGAGCAAAACAACATGCACCCTTTTTGTCCCCAAGCTGTCTGAAAATAGACTGAAATAAATGGCTGTATGGAAATGCACAATACAATAACACCCCTGCGTCCTTCCGACTTCCTTGTTCCAATGATGCTACGTTTACACTATGTTCCTTGTTCCGATAATTCTACGTTTACACTATGTTCCCGGCGGCCACTGCAGCCCCGTTTGCCCGAAACGCAGTGCGCCGTGTGATTTTTTCCATTTTTATATTTAGTCAAGTTTTGACTAAATATTTTAACATCGAGGGGGAATCGAAACGAGGGTCGTGGTGTATGTGCGTGTGTGTGTGTGTGTGTGTGTGTGTGTGTAGAGCGATTCAGAGAAAACTACTGGACCGATCTTCATGAAAGTTCACATGAGAGTTCCTGGGTATGATATCCTCAGACGTTTTTTTTTTAAAAAAAATTCGATAAATGTCTTTGATGACGTCATATCCGGCTTTTTGTGAAAGTTGAGGCAGCACTGTCACACCCTCAGTTTTCAATTAAATGGATTGAAATCTTGACAAAGCAATATTCGACTAAGTCCGGACTATGGGATTGAATTTCAGCCCAGCAGCGTAAAAATCTGTTAATTAGTTTGCTCATTAACGTTGTCATTAAAATCGAATTTTCACTTACAGATTTAAAACTGATTGCGGGGCGGGGATGTAGCTCAGTCGGTAGCGCGCTGGATTTGTATCCAGTTGGCCGCTGTCAGCGTGAGTCAGTCGGTAGCGCGCTGGATTTGTATCCAGTTGGCCGCTGTCAGCGTGAGTTCGTCCCCACGTTCGGCGAGAGATTTATTTCTCAGAGTCAACTTTGTGTGCAGACTCTCCTCGGTGTCCGAACACCCCCGTGTGTACACGCAAGCACGACCAAGTGCGCACGAAAAAGATCCTGTAATCCATGTCAGAGTTCGGTGGGTTATCGAAACACGAAAATACCCAGCATGCTTCCTCCGAAAACGGCGTATGGCTGCCTAAATGGCGGGGTAAAAAACGGTCATACACGTAAAATTCCACTCGTGCAAAAAACACGAGTGTACGTGGGAGTTTCAGCCCACGAACGAAGAAGAAAAAGAAGAAGAAGAAAACTGATTGCATCGTATTCCTCAATTTCTCCTGAATCTATATATATACATATATACGACTTGTGTCTGTCTGTGTGTGTGTGTGTGTGTGTCCGCGATGCCAAGCCAAAGTTCTCGGTGGATCTTTTTCAAATTTGGAGACCGTATTCAGCTACACCCCGGACACAACCTCATCGATGAGATATTTCAACACGTGCTCTCAGCGCGCAGCGCTGAACCGATTTTGGTTTTTCTCTGGATCCATTCCCAGTAACTCTTCCTTATCTTCTCCAGTGTTTTCAGCCGCGTTTGTCTCCCTTCCTCCGTGCGGTGCGCCGGCAAAGCCCCCGGCGCAGCCGGGTATTCGGCTCGACTTCTTCCCGGCGCAGCCGTACCCGGCGAAGCGGGTATTCATCTAGTTCAAAAATATATACATATGTCATGTTTACTCTAAAAATGGGCTCAGAATTACAGGAAGTAGGTCAAGTAAGTACTGCGTTTGCACGCAGCGCGTAGACGAGCGTGGCCCGTCTCGGTCTTGATATGGTTAGTCGAGACTATCTTAGTAACTATAGTCTCGGCGATGACTGTTCTTTGGTGTTAATCTGTTACTTTGATGCCGACAGCTTGACTAAAATGTTTTTATATCGCTTCACGCGACTTGTTTATTTCTGTATTCAAGTTTTGTTAGGTCCTGTCAAGTTTTCTCACGGTCTATCACAGTATCCATGTCAGGCTGTGGGGGGGGGGGGGGGGGGGGGGGAAAGGGGCCGCTGTAGGATCCGGTCCGGTCCCCCCTCTGAAGTAGTCCCCCGGGGGACCAATTCGTGGCAAAAACTGCTCTATAATGGTCCCCCCTTAGACATCCAGCCTCGTTTTCGACTGGTCCCCCTGGGCGATTTTGGTCCCCCCTCGCATCCAAAATAGGCCCCCTCTCGAACTGGTCCCCCTCTTTTCTAACCAATGTAGAGCTATGTCAGTATTTATTTTTAACTTTATTGTTACAAAACTTTATTGTCCCCACAGGGCCATAGGAACATTTTTTTTAAATATTTTTTTTTATCTCTGGAACCTGGCTCCTCTTTGCTACGAGGATTCCGTCGTGGTAGAGCACATCCTCTCGAATTGTGTATTTTGCAGCAGTCTTTCTCAACTGTCTCTTTTTAACTTTAGTCACATCACGGTTTTCCCCTTTCGCGGTCAGAGGGTAAGTGCCATTTTTCAAATAGTTCAACACGTTGTCATACAGAGTGTCGTCCATGATGATAGTCAATGAAAAACGAAGACTGGCTGACGGAATGAATTGTCGTGTACTTATAATTATAGGCATGTTTGACACGAGTCACGTGACGTGTCAAGAAGCGTGGCGACCGTTTTCTCATTCCACAAAAAAAGAAAAGAGAAAATAAAAAACAAAAGTATAGGGTACATAGAACGGCAAATCTACGAAGTTAAATCACTTTTAAAAGTTTAGATTTGACACTGTAACCTTCACCCAGTTCAAGATCATCTTGAATTTATTCTCTGTACAAAAATGAAAATAAGTATACATATAACGAAAGAGGTGTGTGTGTGTGTGTGTGTGTGTGTGTGTGTGTGTGTGTGTGTGTGTGTGTGTGTTTGCGTGCGTGCGTGCGTGAGTGAGTGTGCACGCGTACGTGCGTGCGTGCGTGCATAATGTGTGTGTGTGTGTTTGAGAGATGGGGGGAGGAGAGAAAGTGTGGGGGGCGAGAGAGAGAGAGTGAGAGAGATCCAGAGTCACGTTTTCTACTGAGTTGACACACACTATAACAATAAAGTTAAAATAAATACTGACATAGCTCTACATTGGTTAGAAAAGAGGGGGACCAGTTCGAGAGGGGGCCTATTTTGGATGCGAGGGGGGACCAAAATCGCCCAGGGGGACCAGTCGAAAACGAGGCTGGATGTCTAAGGGGGGACCATTATAGAGCAGTTTTTGCCACGAATTGGTCCCCCGGGGGACTACTTCAGAGGGGGGACCGGACCGGATCCTACACCGCTAGTCCCGGAGGCTTCAAGGCGCACTGCGGTTCGGCCAGCGGTCTACCACGGATGCCAGTACGTTCCCTCCCGGCGCGTTCTGATGGGGTGCCTCACGTTTCTCACGTTATGATCAAGGTCTGACACGTTTTCACGTTCTGTCAAGACTTTGTACGGATGAAACGTGGACGCCGGTGTAGGCACCGGGCCCGCAAACCGTCACACGCCGGGACGCGCCGTGATTGAACGCGACGAAACGGCTACCATACACCCTAGCTTGCCGTGAGAACCGTGACAAATCGCGCAGCAACCGTGACAAAACGCACACTAAACGCGGCAGAACGCAACAAAACGTTAAGGGACCGTGATATGCCGGGTAATACACGTGCTTTCCGTCCCACTAAGGACTGCCTCCAAGTTTTGTTAAGGCCTATTGCGTACTGTCACGCTTTGTTGCGTTTACTCCGTTTCGCTACGGCCTACTAGGTTTCTAATCAGCACGGTCTCACGGATTTTTAAACGAACACGCACACTTTCTCATGGTTTCTCTCTCTCTCTCTCTCTCTCTCTCTCTCCCTCTCTGTTTTCCTCACTCTAACATTTACAAGCGCGCACACACACGCTCTCATGCAGTCTCACGGATTTTCAAACGAACACGCACACGCATGGTTTCTCTTCGTCTCTCTCTCATGTCAGTCACACACACACATTCACACACACACACACATTTACAAGCACAAACCCAGATTTACAAGCTCTCTCTCTCTCTCTCTCACTCACAATTTTATTTACAATCACACACACACATACACACACACTCTCTCTCTCTCTCTCTCACACACACACACACATTCACAAGCACACACCTAGATTTACAAGCAGACTCTCACTCTCTCTCTCTCACTCACAATTTTATTTACAATCACACACACACACACTCTCTCTCTCTCTCTCTCTCTCTCTCTCTCTCTCACACACACACACACACACATTCACAAGCACACACCTGGATTTACAAGCAGACTCTCACTCTCTCTCTCTCTCACAATTTTATTTACAATCACACACACACACACACTCTCTCTCTCTCACACACACACACACACACACACACACACACACACACACACACACACACACACACACACACACACACACACAAACGCACGGGTAACACCCGTATCCCTTCCCCTCACGTTGAAAACATGGGGTTGAAAACTCAGAGCACATGCGTGAGATAAGTGTAGCAAGAATAGTACGCAGATAACACGAACAGCCACGGGCCACGGAGATCAACAACAGCCTGGGAGTGTCAAGTCACACTGTCAGGGCCCTTTGGACTGCCACAGGTACACCAATCAATATAGTCTGTTTTTGTCTCTTTCACCCAACCCCTCATCTGTCTCTGTCACTAGCACTCAATGCAAGAACAAGCAGGCAATGCAACATTGCAATCAAAATCAACACTGTCTTCTTCTTCTTCGTCTCTCTCACTAGATCAGTCTCTATCTTTCTCTTCCTCTCTCTCCCCCTTTCACTGCAAGGGTCCTTCTTGACTACCACAGGCACAGGAATCAATATTTTCTAGCCCCATTCACTGCCAGGGTTCCTCCTATCTCTCCCTCTTTCACCGCAAGGGTCTTTCTTGACTATCACAGGCACAGGAATCAACATGTTCTAGTCCTCTCACTGCCAGGGTTCCTCCTCCCTCACCACAAGGGTCCTTCTTGACTACCAGTACAGTAGAATCCGCTTAATAAGGCCATGTTTAATAAAGCCACCCGCTTTTTGAGGCCCATTTCTGACTGCACGGATTTTACCTTATGTTTTATGCTTATGCTTTTATTAAATCCACCCGCTTAAGATAGCCACTTTTGTCATGCACCGAGGTGACCTTATTAAGCGGAGTCTACTGTACCACAGGCACAGGAAATTGAGGAATCAACATTTTCTTGTCCTCTCTCTGCCCGGGTTCCTTGAGACTACCAACGGATCCCGAATGATTTGACAGGGTTGTATGGACTTTCAGATGCACATCAATCAACATATTATCTTCTTTCTCTCTCTCTGTCTGTCTCTGTCTGTCTCTGTCTGTCTGTCTGTCTCTGTCTGTCTGTCTGTCTGTCTGTCTGTCTGTCTCTCTCTCTCTCTCTCTCTCTCTCTCTCTCTCTCTCTCTGCCAGAGCTCTTTTGGACTCTTCTGTAATTTTTTCAATTTTTTTCTTTAGCCACCAATGTCATTCGTGGGTTGTTAATGTTACCATTTAATTTGTTCAGATTTGCATTTTCTTCTGGCACCCACCCACCTCGGCACCTGCCCTTTTCAAATTGCTGGAATTCTTGGCTTCAGGCATCAAAAGCTATTTGCACCCACAACAGGAAAGATGAATGGATGGAGGGGGAGGAATTGTTGTCACATCTGACTCCCGCAAGTCTATAACTGCTCAGATGAGGGAGAGAAAGAGGAAAAACCAAAAAATGAGAATAATCTAGTATATTTTAGAGTGCAATTTCCAGGGTCTGCTAGGAGTGGGAAGACATGTAGGTCAAAATCTATTACTATACTACATGCAGTAAACAAGAAGGGAGTGCACTGAGGTCACTGTTATTGTTGTTGGTGCTCTCTCTCTCTCCCTCCCCCTGTCTTACACACACACACACACACACACACACACACACACACACATTTTGGCATTGGATACTATTGGGTAGATATAGGGTATGTGTGGGTTTGCATGTTTTTGTCTTTACATAGGGGGAGGGGGGGGGAGGCAGGAAGGAGACTGAGATCATAAAAACAAATAAATGTACTGCGTCTTGGTAAGAGAATCTGTATCTACCTCCTCCTCCCCTCCTCACAAGCACATTGTCTCTTTTCGACCCCCCCCCCCCCACCACAAAGCAAGCATGAGTGACAGAAACTTACAGAGTGATTCATGTGCACTTTAAAGAATAAATCATGGATTCCCTCAGTTCCTACTGCGCACTGACAACAGTGTATTTTTTTAAATTATTGTTTTCACCGTCGCTGTGAAACACATAGCAGAAGACGAAGGAGCATCACCACAACGTAACTCTGTCCTGCATAAATCATTCAGGTTTATTTCCTGTAATGGCCTAGAGTGCAAACACTATCGGTACACCTGCACTCACACAGGTGGTAAGCAAGTTCACAAAATGGGACAAGAGCCGGAAGAGAAAGCATTTTCCAATGAACATCGCACTTAACCAAGCCATTTTCAAAACACACCTGGTTTCTCTCTTACGCAGCCACAAAATTACAACCAGACCATAACTAAAAATATGCAATGATTGGAGAATTAGCTGTTAAAAAAAACAACAATGTACCTGTTTGTCTCAAAGTTGGACGGTTTTGTTTCCAGATTTTTTTTTATGTCAATGTTCTGGCGTTTCCGAGGAAATCTTCTGCCAATGCAGTCGCTGAAGTGAATTGACGCGTCATCCTTCTTGGGTATAACTATATATATATATATACTAGATGAATACCCGGCTTCGCCGGGCTGAATCGCGAGACAGAGACAGAAAGCGTGGCGGTTCACCACAATCACCTTTGAAAGCGAAGTCCTCTCAAACGGGATTGAGAATTTTTAGAGCTTATTTCTGAGCCCTATATTATCTGTTATGGCTTCTCAAATGCCAGAACATACAGACAGACAAAAGCCGCCAGACCCCATCACAAACAGAACGGTAGTCTCCCTGTCACACTCGACCCCCTTTGAATGAACTTTGTCCCCAAAGTTCCAAACTATGGACCCGCCAAGCTTAGGTCCCTCCCAGGTGGAATGGGATCAGCACGAAAATGATTCAGTGGCCTGAACATTTCATGTCGAGTCCCATCGCAGTCGACGACACCAAATGTAACCGAGTGCCGAAACACCACAATCAGCTTTGAAGGCAAAGTCTACTCAAACGGGATTGAGAATATAAATGTTATGGCTTTTCGAAGGAAGGCCTGAACATACAGACACACCAAAGCCGCCAGACCACATCACAAACAGAACTCTACAACCCACAGGTGTTGCCCACACACACAGACACACACACACAGAGAGAAGCCGTATAGGTATATCTATCTATAAATATATAGAGATAGATGACAGTGTATTTTTCGCGTGGCTATAAATTGATTCGACCTTTTCACTTTTACACTAAGGACAACTTACGGGTGCAAGGAAAGCGTTCTGGACAGTGCAGTGACATTCTAAAAATAGTAACGTAGTAACGGGAATATGGATTGACGCCACACGAAGGAAGGGAGGTAAACGCTGAAAACACTGGAGAAGATAAGGAAGAGTTACTGGAAATGGATCCAGAGAAAAACCTAAAAATCGGTTCAGCGCTGCGCGCTGAGAGCACGTGTTGAAATATCTCATCGATGAGGTTGTGTCCGGGATGTAGCTGAATACGGCCTCCAAATTTGAAAAAGATCGATCGAGAACTTTGGCTTGGCATCGCGGACACACACACACACACACACACACACACACACACACACACACACACACACACACACACACACACAAGTCGTATATATATATATATATATAGATAGATATACTATCCATACATAGTGATAGTATGTATTATGTACACGGTACACCACCACAAACCTGTCCAGGCTTTTACATACATGTAATACCGGCACGGTTGGCCTAGTGGTAAGGCGTCCGCCCCGTGATCGGGAGGTCGTGGGTTCGAACCCCGGCCGGGTCATACCTAAGACTTTAAAATTGGCAATCTAGTGGCTGCTCCGCCTGGCGTCTGGCATTATGGGGTTAGTGCTAGGACTGGTTGGTCCGATGTCAGAATAATGTGACTGGGTGAGACATGAAGCCTGTGCTGTGACTTCTGTCTTGTGTGTGGCGCACTTTATATGTCAAAGCAGCACCGCCCTGATATGGCCCTTCGTGGTCGGCTGGGCGTTAAGCAAACAAACAAACAAACATACATGTAATAAGGACGTCCATCCACTTGGTCACATACCAAAATTCAACATCCTGACTGCATGCTTTCAGAGTTAAATTTTGTTGCTAAATTTATTTCGCAACTGACATTTAATGATTTACATATGTACTGCAGGGATGGCCAAATCTAAAAAATGTTAACTCGCCAACTGGGCGAGTAACTTCAAGAAAGTTCATCCCACAGTTGCTGTATCTGCAGTGTTTATACCATATGCCGTATGGCTTTAAAACTTGATATTACAACCAAAAGTGTTGCGTTGGACCAGAATGTTCACTGGCCAGCTGGGCGATTTGTCAGGCCGTTTCTACTACTAGTACTAACCCGGCAGATTTTTTAGGCGATCAGGCGGACGATTTTGCCATCCCTGTACTGTATGTCAATATATATGCAAATTCAATCTCGGCAAAAATTCCCATACTGCACAAGCAGCAGCCAGGTTGTTGATTTCTATGGTGATTGGCATACATGTGTCAAAGTGGAACTGGACGGATGATCTTGTCCCATGTAAAATCATGGGGAGATTTTGGAGTGAGCTGGTGTACATGATCACATTCACCACAAGGAAAACTTAGTTTAAATTAAATTAAGTCAACAAATTCTCACTTGCCTAGATACAATCACATGAATGTGCACCTGCACACAAACAAACACAGACAGGGTTCGTACAGTTTTTGTGTTTTAAAGTTCAAGGACTTTTTCAAGGACTTTTTCAAGGACTTTCAAGACCTTCTGAAGAGAAAATCAAGCACCTTCTAAGCTTGCAATGAAACCCTCTTTGGTTATTATGCCCCCGTCCCGCACGCCCGATTTAAATCATTGGATGTTCAAAAAGGAATGATTAAATTTTTGTCAAAGGCGTTAGGCGACAGATTTGTAGCAGACGATCGTTTTGAAGCAGACAGACTCAAAAGCCTAGGACTGTAGGTTACTGTTCAACTTTTTCTTTGAGGTTATCAAATACAAAATCATAGCAATTGTTTATTGTGGGTGGTTGTTGTGTAATCAGTTTACAGCATTAGGAGTTTTTAAGGACTTTCAAGGATCTTGTCAATTTTTTAAGCACTTTCAAGGCCTTGAAACTGACCCCTCCAAATTCAAGCACTTTCAAGGATTTCAAGCACCTGTACAAACCCTGCACAGAGTTCAAACATAATCCTTTTTAAAGCCTGGGGAAGGACTACAGAGATAAGGACAAAATGACAGAACACTGATAAAAAAAAAATTTAAAAGCAGACCAAAGTAACAAACCAACAAAAAGTTTTTTGAAAAAATGTTTTAAATTTAAAAAAAAATATGAAGAAAGGGAGAAAAAAGAGCCATTGAAGTTGAGGATTATCAATAACAGGTAAAGTGAAAGCCCATATTATAAGCATGCGGCCTTCCTCATGATGACTCATCCACACTCACTCACAAAGGTTTTCAAAACATAGTGGGCTTTCAATTTTCTGAAAAATGCATGCACCAAGCTGAGAAAGTCAAACATTAACTACTGAATCTGTTGGTGTCTGAGTCACAAGGGCTGAACAAATAAAATAAAAACTTGGTCTGAAATGAGCTGATTCAAACCACTTCAGAGACACTGTCCCAGGGTTTCATTTACTAGTGCGCCCTGCTCCAGTGGCGCATTAAATCTGAAAATGTCCCATCACAATTTGCGTCAGTGCGTCAAAGGGCGCATTGAGATTACGTTCCACTGCACCAGTAAATACTAAATGTACACTTTACATCGGATTACACACACACACACACACACACACACACACACACACACACACACACACACACACACACATATACACGCACACACATACAGAGATAACACAATATAGCGGCTAATTCTCAGATGGCACCATATTGCACTATTTTGCATCTTTGGTCAAAACGCGTACAGGCCTCTTTGGCGCTTCTTGCCTTCGACTACGTCCCATCGGAATTTGGTTGAGGGGGACAAATGTCCCATTGCCTTTTTCTCCCAGGTTAAACCCTGCTCTCCTTCTTTCTTACTATTTTTCTCTGGACTTCGAGAGCCATGATGGTTTTAATGGTCAGAGTGATTGCCTCTCAAACAAAACAGAACTGCTTAGATCCCCACCAGGCCAGCTGAAGAGACCATGAACAATAATTAACAAGAGGCGAAGCCTGTCAAGGCTCACGTAAGAAATCGACAAACAGTAACACAAACTCAATCACTCCGTCACACATACACACACACAGTAAGCATAAGTGATACGGTGCAAGAGTGTGAGACACTAGATCTAGATCTGTCGGTCTGTAGCCTACTTACGGGGACACGGTTCCTGATTCCAAAAACATATATAGATATATATATCATATGATATGTTTGGATTAAAAACACGCTCAGAAAGTTAAAACGAAGAGAGGTACAGTAAAGCGTGCTATGCAGCACAGCGCAACCGCGCTGAACAGGCTCGTCACTTTCACTGCCGGCGGACTACGGTCATTGTGAAAAAATGCAGTGCGTTCAGTTTCATTCTGTGAGTTCCATAGCTTGACTAAATGTAGTAATTTCGCCTTACGCGACTTGTTTTCAGTTTGACTTTGAAACTGTTACCCTCAGTGACTCACTAAACCCTGTGAATAGGGTTCATACAATTATACAGTGAGTAAATAAGTCATTGGCTGATTGAGCACTTTGCAAGATAAGATTTCAGCGAAATGTCAATAGGATAAGCAACATCTTTTGATACCAGGAAAACGATGTGAAGTAGACACTATGACCTTCCCTTTGAGTTTCCCTACTATTGAAAGAGAGGTTGCTATGTTGGACTTACAGCCGGATGATGCTGAGCAGATGTTTAAAATGTTTATTTTATTATATGCAGATGATACAACCATTTTAGCAGAATCCCCAGAAGCATTACAAGACTCGCTAAATGTGTTGTCCGAATACTGCGATCTGTGGAGTTTGCGGGTGAACGAAAAAAACCGAAAATAGTTGTTTTTTCAAGAGGTAAATTACGAAAATTGCCATTATTTAAATACAAAGATGAATTAGTTGAGGCCCTGTTTGGTTTTCAATATTTGGGTTTATTTTTTAATTATAATAATAAGTTTAATAAATCACAAAAGTTGTTATATGATAAGGCCTCTCGAGCAATGTTTAGCTTGTTAAAGAAGTGTAGAAAATTGTCGTTGTCCATAGATATTCAAATTGAATTGTTTGATAGAATAGTTGCACCGATTATGTTATATGGCTGTGAAGTATGGGGACCAAATTTGGTAAATTTAGCAACAAAATTACAGCTACGTTTTTATAAGATTATTTTGAAATTGAGAAAGTCGACCCCAACGTGTATGGTATTAGGCGAATTAGGCAAATTTCCACTAGATGTCCTCGTAAAAAATAGAATATTTAGTTTTTGGTTTAAATTGGTGGATTGTAATAATAGTAATAAGTTTTCAAATGTATTGTACCGTTTTCTGCATCGCCTCTATGTAAATAACATAATTATATGAAGCACCCTATTTAAAACATGTTGAAACAACTTTAAATGCTCTTGGTCTTAGTGGTTTTTGGCATGACCAGTTTAATTTACGATGTTCCGAAAAATGGTTTAAATTGAAAACGTTGCAATGCCTAAAAGATCAATATACAATCGTGGTTTAACCGTTTTCAGAATTAAATGAAAAAGAAACTTGTTTGAATTATAGATTGTTTAAAGATACATTTATATTTGAAAATTATTTGAACATTTTACCCAATAACCTATCACTCTCTTTTTTACGCTTTAGAACATTAAATCATAAATTGCCAATACAGACAGGCCGAATGTTAAATATACCACATAACGAAAGAATATGTGTTAAATGCCAGTCTGGAGAACTCGGAGATGAATTTCATTATATATTTCAGTGTCATTTTTTTGAAAATGTGAGGAAAAGGTTGTTACCATTGTATTTTCGTAGAAATTCAAATGCAGTCAAATTTAAACATTTATTTGAATTAACAAAGAAACGAAAGTTATTGCATAATATATTTTATTAAGAGTATTTTGAAAAAGTTGTTCTGATTATTTGAGTGGGTTTTTTTCTTATTAAAACAAAAACAAACACAGAAACATATATTTTCCTGTAAAAAAAAAGAAAAAATGGATGATTACAATTATTTTGTTATGAATTAAGCTTGATTTATTTTCGGTTAATTAGAAGTGTTATGTCTCATTATTACATATATTTAATTTTCAGAGCTTGTTTTTAATCCGAATATAACATATTTATATGTTTTTGGAATCAGCAAATGATGGAGAATAAGATAAACGTAAATTTGGATCGTTTTATAAATTTTTATTTTTTTGTACAATTTTCAGATTTTTAATGACCAAAGTCATTAATTAATTTTTAAGCCACCAAGCTGAAATGCAATACCGAAGTCCGGGCTTTGTTGAAGATTACTTGACCAAAATTTGAACCAATTTGGTTGAAAAATGAGGGCGTGACAGTGCCGCCTCAACTTTCACGAAAAGCCGGATATGACGTCATCAAAGACATTTATCGAAAAAATGAAAAAAACGTTCGGGGATTTCATACCCAGGAACTCTCATGTCAAATTTCATAAAGATCGGTCCAGTAGTTTAGTCTGAATCGCTCTACACACACACACAGACACACACACGCACATACACCACGACCCTCGTTTCGATTCCCCCTCGATGTTAAGATTTTTATTTATTTTATTCATGTAACCCTAGGGGTTTTTTGAAATAATATTGACTTGACTTGACTTGACTTGTCAATCCCCGCGTGAAGGAAATCGCTCACCTCCCACGTGCAAAACGTAGTGATATTGACATGCCAGATTAGCGCGGTAGCGTATTGTGCTAAGCAGGAAAGCGCGCTTTTCTGTATTCTTGTTAACTTTCTGAACTTGTTTTGAATACAACCTATCATATCTATATGTTTTTGGAATCAGGAAATGATAAAGAATAAGATGAAATCATTTTTGGATCGATTTCTTACATTGTAATCGTAAGACTAATTAATCTATTTTCGTTAATTGTGATCACATTTTAACTTTAAGAGTATACATGACATATGTATTATATTTTTAGATTCAGAATGTGATGAAGAATACGATGCAATCAATTTAAAATCTGTTTGCGAAAAATCGATTTTAATGACAACTTTAATTAGCAAACTCATTAATTAATTTTTAAGCCTCCAAGCTAAAATGCAATACCAAAGTCCGGGCTTCATCGAAGATTACTTGACCAAAATTTAAACCAATTTGGTTGAAAAATGAGAGCGTGACAGTGCCGCCTCAACTTTCACAAAAAGCCGGATATGACGTCATCAAAGACATTTATACCCCCCTCCGGGTTAGGGGGAAGAATTTACCCGATGCTCCCAAGCATGTCGTATTAGAGGCGACTAACGGATTCTGTTTCTCCTTTTACCCTTGTTAAGTTTTTCTTGTATAGAATATACATGTAGTCAATTTTTGTAAAGATTTTAGTCAAGCAGTATAAATGTTAAGTCCTTTGGCTTTGTACTGGAAACTTGCATTCTCCCAGTAAGGTAATATATTGTACTACATTGCAAGCCCCTGGAGCAAATTTTTGATTAGTGCTTTTGTGAACAAGAAACAATTGACAAGTGGCTCTATCCCCTCTCCCCCCCTTTCCCCGTCGCGTTATAACCTTCGTGGTTGAAAACAACGTTAAACACCAAATAAAGAAAGAAAGACATAAATTTATCAAAAAAAATTAAAAAAACGTCTGGAGATACCATACTCAGGATCTATCATGTCAAGTTTGATGAAGATCGGTCCAGTAGTTTTCTTTGAATCGCTCGACACACACACACACACACCACGACCCTCGTCTCAATTCCCCCCTCTACGTTAAAACATTTAGTCAAAACTTGACTTGACTTGACTAAATGTAACAAGTCGCTTAAGGCGAAAATACAACATTTAGTCAAGGTCAGTCGAACTCACAGAATGAAACTGAACGCATTGCATTTTTTCCGCAATAGACCGTACTCTCGTAGCATCGTCTGTCCACCGCTCGTGGCAAAGGCAGTCAAATTAACAGTCCAGAAAAGCGCGGTAGCGGTTGCGTTGAGGAGGATAGCACGCTTTTCTAGATACATGTATCTCTATTCTGTTTAACTCTCTGAACGTGTTTTTAATCCAAACATATCATATCTATATGTTTTGGGAATCAGGAAACGACAAGGAATAAGATGAAATTGTTTTTAAATTGATTTCGGAAATTTAATTTTAATCATAATTTTTATATTTTTAATTTTCAGAGCTTGTTTTTAATCCAAATATAACATATTTATATGTTTTTGGAATCAGAAAATGATGCAGAATACGATAAACGTAATTTTGGATCGTTTTATAAAAAAATAATTTTAATTACAATTTTTAGATTTTTAATGACCAAAGTCATCAATTAATTTTTAAGCCTCCAAGCTGAAATGCAATACCAAAGTCCGGCCTTCGTCGAAGATTGCTTGGCCAAAATTTCAATCAATTTTATTGAAAAATGAGGGTGTGACAGTGCCGCCTCAACTTTTACAAAATGCCGGATATGACGTCATCAAAGACATTTATCGAAAAAATGAAAAACACATCTGGGGATATCATACCCAGGAACTCTCATGAACAATTTCATAAAGATCAGTCCAGTAGTTTACTCTGAATCGCTCTACACACACACACACACCACGACCCTCGTCTCGATTCCCCCCTCTATGTTAAAACATTTAGTCAAAACTTGACTAAATGTAAAAAAGCAGACGCAACACAGAACTGCTTTTTTTTGTCTTTTGTGTTCTTGTTTTTCCTGATGAAGCTTTCATAAGCGAAAATTCGTATCGTCTTGTGTCGTTCTTGTATCGGTGACTGAGTACAGTAACAGTAATCCTTTTGTTTTTTTAACTTTGTTCATCTTACCACAGTCACTTCGTTGTTTAGATATATATATGGTACATCAGATGAATTAACAAACAGCATGCTTTATTCTTATATTATAATCTTGTGTGCATGTTCAGATAATTTCTGAACCAGCCTGATCGAATCGACAGTGCAGACTTTCAGTCATTAAAAATCATTAATGAATAAATGATCATGCAATTTACTAAGCCTGTCACTAACAGACTAAGTCAATGAGTGGTATTCCTTGCTACTTCGCTACTTGCCTCAGTCAGTAAGATTAAAGATACCACAATAATATTACTATTTACTAATTTAGTATCAGTTGTTCAGACTGTGAGAGGAAAATAAAAATCAGCCGAAAGTGAAGCACTGAATCAGTGAATGCAATCAAATGCAATCAAAGTAGCATAATTTCCAAGCAACCAGACCACCAAAATGACAGTACAGCCTAACAGTGTTGTTGGTTTTTTTTAGCCCTGTAGAGCAATGTCAATAATACTTAATAGAAAACAAAATTAACATGACTCATGTCATGAGTGACTTGTTTTGATAACTATTTGGCAGTTTTCCAACCAACACCTCTGGATGAGATAATGCATAATGAGGGTGTCACAACAGGGTTGGCACTTTATACACTAATTATGCTCACTATACTTCCTAGTTAAAAGAGTAAACCTGATGAAGAGAACTTTGATGTAATAACTAATGCACCTTCATTTCTGGAGATTGCCAGGAAGTATATATAATATATATTTTGACAGAAAACTGAAAGTGAAATTGTAACAAGTAGTGCATACTGCCATAGTTAGTGTTATTTGATAGTGCATGACAATTTTGACATACATGAAGTCGATCTGACTTATAACTGAGAATCATGTATACACAGTAAGACTTGTGTAACAGTACAGTGTAACGCTAACTGTAACACTAACAGTCAGCTGAGTTATTCCATGGTAACTGATGTCAGCTGAGTTATTGCATGGTAACTGATGTCAGCTGAGTTATTCCATGGTAACTGATGTCAGCTGAGTTATTGCATGGTAACTGATGTCAGCTGAGTTATTGCATGGTAACTGATGTCAGCTGAGTTATTGCATGGTAACTGATGTCAGCTGAGTTATTGCATGGTAACTGATGTCAGCTGAGTTATTGCATGGTAACTGATGTCAGCTGAGTTATTCCATGGTAACTGATGTCAGCTGAGTTATTGCATGGTAACTGATGTCAGCTGAGTTATTGCATGGTAACTGATGTCAGCTGAGTTATTGCATGGTAACTGATGTCAGCTGAGTTATTGCATGGTAACTGATGTCAGCTGAGTTATTGCATGGTAACTGATGTCAGCTGAGTTATTGCATGGTAACTGATGTCAGCTGAGTTATTGCATGGTAACTGATGTCAGCTGAGTTATTGCATGGTAACTGATGTCAGCTGAGTTATTGCATGGTAACTGATGTCACCATTAGGGTCTCTCTTATTATTCGGCTGAGCTGTAAATGTATGTTATCTATTTCAGTTGGTGTATAAAATTGTGGCATGATTTAGGCCTCTCTTTAGTGTCTGGTGTTCACCGCCACAGGCTCACCCTGATGACTGAATGAATCTTAATATTTTCAGTAGTTCACTGTTCATTTAGTAGACATGCATGTGTGAACTGTCATGTGACAATGACATTACATCTGTGCAGATAATTAAGGAGTATTCACTATTAGCCGGTCCGACTAAACTACGCGCCAGCACGCGCTAGCACGCTCTAGCACGCGCCAGCACGCGCTACCTTGAACCATAGCACTTATATACTTTATTTTTATATTTCTAGTTAGTTCATCATCCATTCTCACATAATACAAAATTTCAAACTTCAATGATGAAAAATACGGAAGTTATGACGAGTTTAAGGAGAGCTAATGCACTACTCTCAAATCCGACGATTTCTCTATGATTGACTAAACACTGAGCGTGCTACCACTTTAAAGTAGACGCTACCCAGTGATCCATAACACTTACATAATTTATTTTTATAGTCTATATAGTTCATTGTCCATTCTTACATAATACAAAATTTCAAGCTTGAGTGTTGAACATTTCAGTAGTTATGACGGGTTTTAGGCGAGCTAATGCGCTACTCTCAAATCCGACAAAATCCGGCAGTGACTAAAACTGCGCACTACCAATTTTAAGTGGACGCTACTGAGATTCATAGCTGTTATATAATTTATCTGTATGTTTCTAGTCATTCCATCGTCAGTTCTTACATTATACAAAATTTCAAACTTCAGTGATAAAATTTACGATAGCTAAGACGCGTTATAGGAGAGCTATCCTAAGGCCGTGGCTCCATGTCCGACAATCGTCGGATAAAGTTTGAGAGTAGTGCATTAGCTCTCCTTAAACTCGTCATAACTTCCGTATTTTTCATCATTGAAGTTTGAAATTTTGTATTATGTGAGAATGGACGATGAACTAACTAGAAATATAAAAATAAAGTATATACGTGCTATGGTTCAAGGTAGCGCGTGCTGGCGCGTGCTAGCGCGTGCTGGCGCGTAGTTTAGGCGGACCCCTATTAGCCTATATTGTAATGTCAATGCCAATTTGTTTTTTGAATGTTCAGCTATTCATTTGTTTACCTTTGGTGGTGAGAAGAACTCGAGCAGATATCCCCCAGTTGTTTTGAGGAGCACCAGACGCGTTTTATCCCACCTGGACTTCCCTCTAGAATCGTCCCCTGGCATAAGCACGTTAACGATCCCTTCTTTCTTTATGAAGGAATGTTCACTATCACCCAGGGCCATTCTGGCCCTGTCCTTCTTGTCCTTGTGTTTGGTGTGTTTACGGTTGTGGTGGTGGTGGTGGTGGGGGTCTGACCCGTCCATCTCGTCTGACGTCTGCTTGAACAGTCTCGACTTACGAATGTTTTTGAACGAAAACCTGCGCAGGATTCCTTTCGTGTTTTTGCGTGCTGGACTGACCCCTCGTTCGGGACTGCTTTCCTGATCGGAATAATCGTCCGTCTCACCATTACGCGTCTCTCTTATTGTTCGGCTGACCTCCTGGGCCCGGTTCGTCGGTTCTTGCTGAGTGGAGTTATTTACTTCCGCAAACGAATCACCTACAAACGACGATCGCTTCAGCTCCATGTCGAAATGGTGGAGAAAGAATTCCGTGAATTTATTGGCATAATCGTAAGGGTCTCTGGATCTGCCGACAGCTGGGGTATTCCGATCGAATGCTAGAAAATCACGAACAAAATTCTGAGCAGAGCTGGAGGCGTGCCGTTCGCAAAAGTCAGCAGTGGCAAGCTCACCCGCTCTCTCCCCGTTTACTACAGTAGCCATTGAGTGCATTGCCCCCCCTCACATTCTCCCCTCCCACTGCTCGCAATGGGTAAACAGACGATGTCAACAACGACGACACACTCGAGAACAGCAGCTACTACTCCGTGTACACCGATGTCAACTCATCGTGGCAGAAGATATTCCATCGATCTGACAAACCACATGCGGCAGTCAATCAACAAGAGGATGCTCTTCACGCGAACAAGACAAACAGACCAGTGACGTGCAAAATAAGCAGAATGTCCGCGCATGCGTACTCGGCCTTGTTCCGCCTTCGCAAGTCCATTCAACTCTTTTTTTCCTTGTGGCAAGAACTTACGCTATCGCTAAAGCACTAACCGCATTTCGTTTCTTTATTCGCCGCAGCATGTCCTTGCATGCACTTTTAAAAAGCGCATGCGTTTTTGTTTTGTTCCTTTTACTGGTGTCGGGTGGTTTTTTTTCGTTTTGTTTTTACGCAGACGAATGAGTCACGAGTTTGTATAGATCTATCTAGTCTAGTTTTGTAAGAGGTTGACTTGACCTGACGCTGATGAGTGCAGTCGGGTGTTTACGGTACACCGTCATTCCAGAGAAACCATAGGCACCGGAAAACTTTATTTACTTTGACTGCATTAAAAAAAATTTAAAAAAAATTCTTGCAAGTTTTACCTTTAATCAGAGACATAGATAGAAGAGATGACATAGAAGTCTGTATGTATGTCTCTGCTTTAATTAAAGACTTCGAAATCCGAATGACCAACAAACGCTAATATTTTGATTGTGACATTTTCTGAGTGTGTTAAGACAATTGTGAAAAAAAATAGAGAAATCAATCAGACAGACTTTATGATACAGAATGTTGAATATGATGACATGCCAAGAATCATATAAACGACTGATTTATGGTTGGGTGTCTGATCAATCATTCAATCACAGGCCTTTTTTCGTAAGTGGTATTAACCCCTGGTTTACGTTTGTTGTAATGATGTGTTTCTATTTGAATGATTGTAACGTGTCTTTCCGATACGGCTCGAAGTAGCGTGACTACTAGACTAGTTACATGACATTTTTCGTGGACTCGAGTCAATTCGCATGAGCATATTTCTTCAAGCCTCCGAGCGATTTTAGCACACACACAAAAAGACGCAATGAAGAGCAGAGTCCATTCAATCACATATAAAAAAATAACAATAAAAAATTAAAACATTGACCGTCACATTTTTACAGGACTGCGAAGCCTGCTTACCATTACTCCTATTTTGAAAAGTGGCACCAGTAGGCCTATAGGTAAAAATGATCGTGCAGACTCTGAAAGCCTGATGATATGCATGTTAACGGGCACAATAAGCCTCCCGTAAACCATCACAGATACTGTCAGGCTTTTACACACAGTACAAACGCCCTTTCATTTAAACACTCACTGCTTGAGAACATCCTAGGTGCCCTCCGTAAAGTCGGAGCGAGCAATTTTCAAAGAATTTATTTTTGCGTGGTTTATCTTACGGCCCTGAGCCGGCCATAGTGAACCCGTGTGATCCAGTTTTCTTTTTTCACAATGTAGTCGTCAGTTAGTAATTTGAATGCGACTCGATGTGAGCTTATCTGCAATAGCACGTTATTATGTACCTCTGACTATGCACGAAACAAACGGCTGTAGTTCACAAGAACTCTGGCGATGGCTTTTGACTGTTCAGAGGAACTGGCGATAGGCACTGATAAACCGTCGTCCGCTACGAGAACCACGACCTTGCGTGACCCTGCTTCCGGGCTTTTCTTTTTTCAAACTTTCAAAACTTCGAATTGTACTGATCTTGTCTTGATGAAAAAAGAATTCTTTTATGATTTAAGAATGTTTGTGTAACAAGCTGTCAAATTTATTATTTAGATTTAAAAAGTTAGGTCTAGCGCCAAAACGCACCACGGTCTGAGAGACAATCCGCAAAATTATTTCTTTGAAAATTGCTCGCTCTTTACGGAGGGCACCTAGGATGTTCCCGTTTGGTGAGCGTTCAAATGGAAGGGTGTTTGTACTGTGTGTAAACTGAAAGCCTGACAGTATCTGTGATGGTTTACGGGAGGCTTACTGTGCGTTCTGATGCCACTTTTCAAAATGGGGGTACGCTTTGCAGGTCTGTGAAAAAAATGTACAAGAAAGGTCCTGTGATTGTAATTGATCGGTCAGATACCCCATTCAATTACCCTTCTTCTTCTTCGTTCATGGGCTTAGACTCCCACGTTCACTCATGTTTTTAGCACGAGTGGATTTTTACGTGTATGACCGTTTTTACCCCGCCCTTTAGGCAGCCATACGCCGCTTTCGGAGGAAGCATGCTGGGTATTTTCGTGTTTCTATAACCCACCGAACTCTGACATGGATTACAGGATCTTTTCCGTGCGCACTTGGTCTTGTGCTTGCGTGTGCACACGAAGGGAGTTAAGTCACTAGCAGGTCTGCACATAAGTTGACCTGGGAGATCGGAAAAAGCTCCACTCTTAACCCACCAGGCGGCAGCGACCGGGATTCGAACTCACGACCTCCCGATTAGGAGGCCGACGTCTTACCACCACGCCACTGCGCCCGTCTTCAATTACCCTAATCTCGTTAATATGATTCTTGGCATGTCGTCATCTTCAAAATCGGTAGCCTATCATAAAGTCCGTCTGGTTGATCGAGTTTCTCTAATTTTTTCACACTTGTTTCAACACTCTGAAAATATCACAGACCGAAAATGATATTAGCAAAATATGAGCGAAGTCGAGTCGATTTAGTTTTGGGGTCAATCGCAATCGTATGATTTTAAACGTTCCATAAACTTATCTTTCTTGCTATTTTATTTTTTCATGCCGCCGGCGAGGAACCGGCCGGTGTGACGATGACATCTTGGTCCCGCCGTCACTGATATTACGTTTTTCGGCCTCGTTGATCTTGTATAAACTCCACACTGAACAAAAAAACACCCTTCGATAGTACTGATGAGCGACCTTGGGTGGCTTACATTCATGGGGCCAAATGTGTCCAACCAATGTTTTGTATTTAACTTAGAAATTTGATTCATTCTAAAATGTTTCCCTTCTCATTCCAGGGACGTAACCACTCGGTACACGTTTTCGAAGAAATCGATTTTTTGGGTGAAATCTATAAAATTTTACCACCAATTTCAGTTCTTCACATGCAAGAAACTGACATGCTTTTCGTCCTTAAATAATATCACTTCTTCAATTTTACCAGGAAACAACATTTCAGTCTCGAATATATATATATATATATATCGAGGGGGTAATATGACGGCGGGGCCAAGATGACATCGTCACACGGCCGGGCAACGCCACTATTCTTCAGTTGCTAGCGGCAGCCCCGCTTGCAATATCGATGTCACAATAAACGGCCAAAACGGATCACAGGTGTTTTTCACTGTGCTCAACCCGTGTTGGAATGGGGTCACGAAACTGACAGCGCTTTCCGTGTCATATGTTATGACGTCGGTCGAGCAACTAATACACCTGTTATACTATGGGGGTCCTTTAGGTCCTCACAGATAGGCCTACTAATATCTATTAGGGACATGAATATAGGTAATGTGTTAGGGGGTGGGGGGAGCGAGGGAGGGAGGATGTCGGAGCGGGTAAGAGTGGTGATAAAAGCTTATTAAAAGATTTCGCTTCGTTTCTGTACATATTGTCTTCAAAAGCGTTTTGGGGGTAGGGTTTGTTTTTTGTTTAAAAGAAAACGTTTATTTCAAAAAAGAATGCTTTTTAAAGAGATAAAAATTTCAGATCCACTTTATAAACCCAAAGGTTAAAAAAGTTGATCCAGCTTTATACAGAGAGAAACTAAGAACCAGTTTTTACAGTACGCACGTCTTGTTATAACGAACATTCATACACACTGGCAAGCCAGGCACTCCGCCTACGCTCCGGCCGTCAGCCAATGGCGCAGCTGGCATGGGTGCCTGTGCCAGGAGGGGGGAATCGAGACGAGGGTCGTGGTGTATGTGTCTGTGTGTCTGTGTGTGTGTGTAGAGCGATTCAGACTAAACTACTGGACCGATCTTTATGAAATTTGACATGAGAGTTCCTGGGTATGATATCCCCGGATATGTTTTTCATTTTTTCGATAAATACCTTTGATGACGTCATATCCGGCTTTTTGTAAAAGTTGAGGCGGCACTGTCACACCCTCATTTTTCAATTAAATTGATTGAAATTTTGGCAAAGCAATCTTCGACGAAGGCCGGGGTTTGGTATTGCATTTCAGCTGGGTGGCTTAAAAACTAATGAGTGAGTTTGGTCATTAAAAATCGGAAACTTGTAATTAAAATTATTTTTTTATTAAACGATTCAAAAACAATTTCATCTTATTCTTCGTCATTTTCTGATTCCAAAAACATATAGATATGTTATATTTGGATTAAAAACAAGCTCTGAAAATTAAAAATATAAAAATTATGATCAAAATTAAATTTTCGAAATCGATTCAAAAACTATTTCATCTTATTCCTTGTCGGTTCCTGATTCCAAAAACATATAGATATGATATGTTTGGATTAAAAACACGCTCAGAAAGTTTAAACGAAGAGAGGTACAGTAAAGCGTGCTATGAAGCACAGCGCAATCGCTACCGCGCCAAACAGGCTCGTCACTTTCACTGCCTTTTGCACTAGCGGCGGACTACGTTCAGTTTCATTCTGTGAGTTCCACAGCTTGACTAAATGTAGTAATTTCGCCTTACGCGACTTGTTCAAATTGTCGTAAAATATGAACCAGATAAGATACATAAAAAAAGAAGACAGATTCGTGGAGGATATTTTACTGGCAGTACGATTAGTGATATTATTTAATCGTTTTATTGTTTTATTTTTTTATAAACTGTGTTATACAGGGTAGTGGTCAAGCGAGTTGTGATTGCAGGCAAACGTGTTACCTTGACATGCTACAAAAATCGTATATATGTAGTGAATTAATGGACGTGAAATGTTTCCATTGTTGGTTTAGGCAGGGTTAGAAAACTGAGTTTCTCAACTCTAAGCCGATGTGGGAATTTTCCCTAAGTCCAAATTCATACTTACAGACTGAATCACAGATACCTCGCTCGCTTTTAATAATCAGACAATGTTCGGAAATAAGTCTGTCGGGATTTGAAAGAGTGAATACCCTTGCTTTTTTCGGGTACAAATCAATGCACACATGCTCCTTGTCTGCGTGTTTCAGAGTCGCCCCTCCCTAGTGATTGGTCCATGCAATGTTTGTCCCCCTAAAAGCAAGAGTATTCACTCTTTCACATCCCATACAAACCCGACAGTTATTTTCAGAATTCGTGTATTCAGTCCCAATGAGATTCTCCTGTGACGAGTTATGTGGTCTGTGAGAATACAACACACACATTCTCAGCAATAAAATGCAGGAGTACCAGAACAATGGCTATAGATTCAGTCAAACATACAACCCCCTCCTTCAAAAGTTATTTCACCAAGCAAACAGAAAAGAAAGCATGCCCAGAAAATTAAGGTCCTCGTGAGTCACGTGAATATTTCAATCTTTATTGTTTCTTAAATAAAAGAGGCAAAACACAAATCACAACATGAACATTTGTCTTGCAGATGACTATACACGGTATAGCATGATACAGAGTAAGCAACTGCACCGATATACACTCATTCCAATCCTTTTCCCTACTGCACATAAAAACGCATATATGCACTAACACACACACACAAAATAATGCATAGGCTTACTCACACACACATGCTCACACACACACACATGATTATGATTTTCACCACACACACAAATGATTTTCACCACACACACACACACACACTCAAATACATAAATTCCATCACAACACACATACACACCAACACACACACACAGACCATTTCCATCACACACATGTATAATATAATTTCACACACACACCAACACACACACACACACACCATTTCCATCACACACACACATATCATTTTACGTACACACACACACAGGCTAGCTCTTAACTTGTTCAGTGAGCATGTCTTTCCCATCTACAATCTACATCAGAGTGAGGTTGACTGCTCTGTGAGGGGTCATGCAGGTAAAACCATGCATCGTAATCAGTTAAAAGTCTGTTCACTTTCCTAGTTCTGTACAAAGGTGATAATTACACTACTGGCAAAAATATGTACACCGGTCGTTCAACTACTGGTTGTTTATGACATTCAACCTCTACACATGTACACATCTCTGGCTCTTTTTTTCTCCTTCATTGCTCTCTCGACTCTCTTTCTCCCCCTCTCTCACTCACACACACTGAAACACACATTTTACTAATGCCTTTCCTAAATGAGTGAAGAGCCCATAAAAACCTCTGTGACAGAATATGATAGTTAATTAAACAATCAAAATCAGTTCTTTTTTTGTCCGTCGCACTGAACCAAACAAAGTCAGTTCTTGTTTTTCCCCATTACATTGAACCAATCAAAGCAAGGTTGTTTTTTTCCTGTTCAATTGTTGATGTCGCTGAAGTCGAGATCAAGTTTCAAGCAGCAACAGACACCACCGTCCTATCAAAGCCACAGCTACTTTCCTTTCCGAGAAGACGATTCGGGTCATCATTTCAGATCTGGCTTTACACAAGGAATAAGATTATCACTCCACTTGGACACCTACCCACAGTCAACAGCGTGTGTTCTCCCTGTGCAGAGTGGGTATTTTTTTTAAATAAATCCAAAAACAAAGAGACTGCCAACGTTCCAAAATTCAGAATTTATAACCTGACGAGTGGACGTAAACTGATAGAACTATCACGATAAGTTTTGTGTGAATATTTGTTTGTCTGTTCACTTAAAAGACCGTTGGGTCGAAATATCTGTGAATGTATTGTTTTGTCAATAACAAACGTTCCAACAACCTACCTTTCTTGTTTTTTGATTTTGGGTATTTTTTAATGAATTTATTTCGCAACAGATCGGGACACTTTAGTGTCAATCTCCAAAATGAAAAAAAAAAAAAAAAAAAAAAAAATCCCAGTCTGAGCTGGAAGCACTCATGCTGGTTGAGTTTTGGTATGTGTCCAAGTCTTCGAAGCCATGGCCTTACCCCAAGCAAAAGGTTGGGCAGATCTAAGATAGTAAGCCAAGTTTTCACCGGAAGGACTGTGCATTTTGAAGTCCAATCAAATGCACAGCAACTGACACCTGAAGGTCTCAAAGAACCGACGTCAGAAATACAGTTTGTGTTCTAAACTATGAAGCCTGTGAAAGTTGTGAAACAAGTCACTTCTTCAACATGCACGCAATTGTGCTTGAGTTGTTAATGCAAAAGAATGTGAATGAGTGCGCCTTGAGTCGCCTTGTGGTGAGATATGTGCGCGTTATAAATTCTGGTATTATTATTATTATTATTAAAATCTAAACAACGAAGTGACTGTGGTGAAATGAACAAAGTTAAAAAACAAAAGATTTCTGTACTCACCGGTATTTCTTTTTATGTTCAAGGCGGAAAAAAAAAGAGAAAAAACAAGTGAAGCAGCGAACACTCTCCAGACGTGAAACGAAAAGCACACCATGAACTACACAAGTGTTGCATTAATATACGAAAGAAACTGCTGGCCGCAGCTCATTGCGAGCAAACTCTCACCACTCAACCCAGTTCTAACACTTGTAAAACACGTTGGAACAACGCCTCCATCGATCAATAAATACTAAAATAAATCCACCATGAGATAAAGAGAGGCTATACAACAACTTTCAACAGTTTTTCAACTGCATATTTCGCTCACACACAATACTAAAACCTAAAACACTTCATCTTCCCCAGAAGCGTCAGAAGTCCTTAATTAAAACACACAGTAGCAAAATCACAAAACGCTTTAGCGTCAATCTTGAGTAGTTTTACGTTTCACCGCGGAAAGTTTGCAGGGTGGGTTGGGGGGCGACGAAGCAGCAAGTCCAAAAGGGGTCCGGGGTTCGTAGGGGGTGGGGGATGTTTTTTTTTTGGGGGGGGGGGGGTGGGGGTGGGGATGAGGGAGTGTCGGAGGGAGAGGCAGACCTCTTCATCCTAAAATCCCTTGCCTCTACTTTCTTAGAAAAAAATCCAGCAATTCTCAGGAGGGGACCCGTAATTTTGGCATGCATCATGATCTTACACACACTATACACAAAACTGTAATTTTTGGAACGCTGGTTTTGCCTTCAAAACTCTTATTTTTTGCACACAAACTTGAAGAAAAGGCACAAGACGTTTCACGCTGGCTTTTATAAGAATGAAGATGCCATGTTCACTGATATTTTGGCAAAACCGATATGATGTTAAATCGACGGCAAAGAAAATCTTGTTACCAAATGTTCTATCACTAAAGTCTACTAACTTAACAATACTCCACGTATTCCTTATTATCTTTCTTTTTTCCATTTCAAATATTTTGTGTGTTATTTACAGACATTTTAAACACTGCCCATAAGAATGATAACAAAACCGTAAAGGTCCACAGGTCTGGAGGATGCTGGGGGTGGGTCGGGCGGTTGAGGGATGGGGCAGGAAGAGGGGGAAAAGGGTAGGGTAAAGGGTAAGGGAGGGGGGGGGGGGAGGGCTGGCTCAGTCGGGCGTGGCAGGAAGCTCGGTGCTGAAGTAGGGCGTGGCGTCCTTGACGAGGATGGTGTGGCAGACGTCGCACACCTTGGCGGGCCTTCTCGTGGGGCCGCTGTTGACGGTCTTGATGGTGCAGTCGGAGCAGAAGATCTTCCCACAGTGGCGGCAGTGGTGCTGCACAGACAAGAGTGTGTTCTTGTAGACACATCTATGCTAGATTCATTTGCTCTAAAAATTTGTAACACATATTTTAAATTCTTTTTTTTAGAAAAAACATAAAGATAACATCAAATTTTCATCTAAATTTGTTCTCTATCTCTTTCATTGCCTGTACTTACTTAGAGACGGGATTGTCATGTTCAAATCAAAAGCCAGTAGAAACTTAAATTTGCTAAAAATGTCTGTCTATTGGCAACAGATCCATGGATGACATTTGGGGTTTTTCTCCATCATTTCTTTCTCTTTGTTTCTACATTTTTTTTGTAACTTCCCTTATTTCATTTAATTATGAGCGCCTACAAAACAGTATAGGGGCACACTGGTCATCATAATTAGTACAGTACAGTGGGACCTGCCATGGACTGGGTGGCCGAGTGGTAACGACTGGGTGGCCGAGTGGTAACGACTGGGTGGCCGAGTGGTAACGACTGGGTGGCGGAGTGGTAACGACTGGGTGGCCGAGTGGTAACGCACTTGCGCTCGGAAGCGAGAGGTTGTGAGTTCGACCCTGGGTCAGGGCGTTAGCAATTTTCTCCCCCTTTTCCTAACCTAGGTGGTGGGTTCAAGTGCTAGTCTTTCGGATGAGACGAAAAACCGAGGTCCCTTCGTGTACACTACATTGGGGTGTGCACGTTAAAAATCCCACGATTGACAAAAGGGTCTTTTCTGGCAAAATTGTATAGGCATAGATAAAAATGTCCACCAAAATACCCGTGTGACTTGGAATAATAGGCCGTGAAAAGCACGATATGCGCCGAAATGGCTGCGATCTGCTAGCCGATGTGATTGCGTGATGTATTGTGTAAAAAAATTCCATCTCACACGGCATAAATAAATCCCTGCGCCTTGAATATGTGTGCGATATAAATTGCATAAAATTAAAAATAAAAAAAAATCCCTGCGCTTAGAACTGTACCCACGGAATACGCGCGATATAAGCCTCATAATCATATTGATTGATTGATGGTGACCATCTCTTAATAACTATGTGCATACACACAATGACCACCCCCAAAGGATCCACAACAAGTTATTTTCTCCATATAATTTATCTTTCCATAGGGACCACCTGTCTACAAAAAACACCTTAGGTCGGTCTGTCCCTTAGGAGGTTGTTACCGACTGGTTTGACTGTACCATCAAACAAGTATTCAAATGCCGACACTGGGTGGTGTGGTCGATACTGATAGGTTTGACCGTACCATCAAACAAGTATTCAAATGCCGACACTGGGTGGTGTGGTCGATACTGATAGGTTTGACCGTACCATCTCAACAAATCCTGACACTAACTATTAACTCCGTCCAGCATTTGCTGGCTCTCTGCGGTGTCAAGACAACCCACGGCTCTAGACATAGACATAGACATAGAACACTTTATTATCTCAACGAGGAGAAACTCAGGTGTGGTGTATACAGCATTACAATAAACAACATAAAACGTAAGAACATAAATAAAATATCGAGGCGCAAATAGTCCACTCATAATAGTCAAGATTAGGACGACAATATCAAAACAAATATCTCTCTCTCTCTCTCTCTCTCTCTCTCTCTCTCTCGCTCTAGACTCACTTTTCTCTTGGTGACGGTGAAGTTCTGTCGACAGTTGTTGCAGTCTTCTACATCATCCTCGTGCTGCCACCGCACTTCATTTTCTGCCTGCCGGATCTTTTCCAGCTGAATCTGAAAGTCAGCGCATGCAGTTTTTTGACTCACATGCGAAGCAAAAGTGAGTCTATGTACTCACCCGAGTCGTCCGTCCGTCCGTCCGTCCCCCCCCGTCCGTCCGGACGTCCGTCTCCCCCGTCCGTCCGTCCGGAAAACTTTAACGTTGGATATTTCTTGGACACTATTCAGTCTATCAGTACCAAATTTGGCAAGATGGTGTATGATGACAAGGCCCCAAAAAACATACATAGCATCTTGACCTTGCTTCAAGGTCAAGGTCGCAGGGGCCATAAATGTTGTCTAAAAAACAGCTATTTTTCCCATTTTTCCCATTTTCTCTGAAGTTTTTGAGATTCAATACCTCACCTATATATGATATATAGGGCAAAGTAAGCCCCATCTTTTGATACCAGTTTGGTTTACCTTGCTTCAAGGTCAAGGTCACAGGAGCTCTTCAAAGTTGGATTGTATACATATTTTGAAGTGACCTTGACCCTGAACTATGGAAGATAACTGTTTCAAACTTAAAAATTATGTGGGGCACATGTTATGCTTTCATCATGAGACACATTTGGTCACATATGATCAAGGTCAAGGTCACTTTGACCCTTATGAAATGTGACCAAAATAAGGTAGTGAACCACTAAAAGTGACCATATCTCATGGTAGAAAGAGCCAATAAGCACCATTGTACTTTCTATGTCTTGAATTAACAGCTTTGTGTTGCATGACCTTGGATGACCTTGACCTTGGGTCAAGGTCACATGTATTTTGGTAGAAAAAATGTGTAAAGCAGTTCTTAGTGTATGATGTCATTGCTAGGTTTAGTTGTTTGACCTTGACCCTGAAGGTCAAGGTCATGTAAAGGTCAAGGTCAAGGATGTGAGTCGTATGGTCTTTGCCCTTCTTGTTTAATTACAGTATTAAGCTTAGAGCTGGAAACGGGAAAAACCCAAGAAAACCAATCCAAATAACCTTGCCCGTTACTGCGTTAGTAGTAAATTGCTCGAGGTAGATTCAGAAACACAGGAGTTGACGGGGAGGATGGGATCCGAGTTGTGCAAGGTGTACATTTTTGCTGTTGTTGGATTTACGTTGTGCTTCCTTTCCGTCTGTCCATTATGTACCCAGCTCACCCCGAACCCCCAACACCCCCAAATAAACGATGATGTAATTTGAACTACACAGTCCGGATGATGCAAGTCGTGGATGACCCATATGGAATTACGTAAGGAATTTTACATTGTTTATCCTTATTCGGATGGCGTGGGTCGTGGACGACCCATACTTTGTACAAAACGTTTATCCCTTTTCGGATGGCGTGGGTCGTGTACGACCCATACTATTTACGTTGAATCCTTCTTTGGAAAGTATGGGTCGTACACGACCCACATCATCCGGACTGTGTAGTCAGAAGCGTGATCCCGTGAAGGTTAACAGACTCACTCAATGAGAAAGAAGCAGAAGAGTATCGCACCAAACAAAGAGCTGTATGTAGCAAAGCCCTACACTATAATACCTGTTACAGCCAATGTGAGAGTTTGACAAAGTCACGCTGCACAACCTCTACTGTTGTCCCAACTAAATCACTCACTCATTCAATCAGTGATCGAACCAACCAGTTAGTTATTTAAAAGGAGAAGCAGATGAATCTCAAAGTAGAGGGAAATCTGCAGTGAAAGCCCTACACTACCTGTAGCGACAGTGAGAGTTTGACAAAGTCGTGCTGCACATTCTATACTGTTGTCCCATTAAACTTAATCAACCACTCATTAATTCAGCGATCAAACCAACCAGTTACTTATTGAAAAGGAGCCTAATCTCAACTAGCAGAAGATCTGCAACAAAAAGCCCTATACTACCTGTAGTGACTGTGAGAGTTTGACACATTTATGCTGCCCATCCTCCACTGTTGTTCTACTTGAAACTAAATCAATCGCTCATTCATTCAGCGATCTAACCAACCAGTCAGTTATTGAGCAGGAGAAGCAGAGGACTATCAAACTAGAGGAAGAACTAAAATCCGAAACAGGTAGACTACTAACGTTTCAAATCAAGAATAGAAAAACAATAAAGGTTTAATTTTTGGGAACGTTTAATTCAGGACAAAACATAACTTTTACATGAATTAAACATTCCAAATATTTCACCTTTTTTGATATTAGAGGTTGCAGCAAAATCCCTGCACTACCTGTTGCTACTGTGAGAGTTTGACAAAATCAAGGCACATCCTCTACTATTGTCCCACTCCAAACTAAATCACTTGCTCATTAATTCAGTGATCGAACTAACCATGCAGTTAGTTAGTCACTAAAAAGGAGAAGCAGACAGCTATCAAATTAGAGATCTGAGAAACAAAGGTATGTAAGTGCTCTAAATGCACATGACAAGATTGGTTTCCCATTATCTCACTTACTCTTGTTGCATATGTGACCCTCCACCACGAAATGAGTCGCATGTCACCTCGCGCGGTTCTGCGCTAGGCATAATATAAGTCTGGGGAGTGTCTGGTAACAGTGTGAGGGTCACCTTAGTCACAGGCTTATAACTCAAACAGTTTTCGCTCTTTTCTAAAACGGTTTTCACCAATGGATAGAGCATAAAAAACTCTTTAGGAAAATGTAAAAATATGAAAATCATGCAAAGGTGACATGCGACTCATTCCGTGGTGGAGGGTCACATATGTCCCTTTTTTATCAGATTTTAGAAAAGCGCTCTGCCTCATTTGGTTACGATGATCAAACTAGAGCAAGAAGTGCAGCTAAAGCCCTACACTACCTGTAGCGACTGTGAGAGTTTGACAAAGTCACGCTGTACAGCCTCACTGTTGTCCAGGTCGACCTGCAAGGACTGGATTTTGTTCTTCAGCTTGTGCGTCTCCTCTTCCGCTTTTGTCTGCAACACAAGATGATTCGCAGGTTTTACTTGTGTTTGCGACATATACAGTTCACACATTTTTTACTTGCGTTTGCAACACTTACAGTTCACATGTTTTTTTACTTGCAACTGCAACACATACAGTTCACACAATTTTCACTCAATTTCTTTTCTGCGCCTCCTTTCTACTCAAAAGTTGAATTTAGCGCATGCTGGAATTTCTCTAACTTTCAATTCTAACACTAATAATAATTATCAACCTTGATTTATTATGTAAACTTGCCCTGAGAAGGAAGCTGGCTTCAAACAGACAGTAACCATCATATGGCCACAAAGCTGAAGCTAGTTCCCTCCCCCTTATGTCCGTGTTGCAAGAATCAGACAGCAGAGCACATCCTGCAGGCTTGTCCATACCACAGTGCTCCGAGGGACACCATCTGGCCAGAGGAGACAGCGCTACAAAAGAAGCTATATGGCCCCAGAGAGGACTTGGAGAGGACAGCACGTTTCGCCCTGCAGTCCGGACTGACGATCTAACAGCGAATGACAAGAAGAAGAAACAGACAGTGTTTCTTGTATCTGACAATAGAAAAACTGTGGTTGTGGGAGAATTCCTTTCCCTTTTTTTTTCTTTCAAAACACTGAGGCAAGCTACATGTGACATTGCAGGCTTGCCTCGGTGTTTCTATGGAAACAAGGGAATTAAGCAACTCTTCCACAACCCATTAGGCAAAAAAAAAAAAAAATAGTCTGTTTACGGTATCCCGACCGACCCTATTTTTTCGCGCGACCCTAGACTTTTTTGGGGGCATTATTTTTTTGGGGAAAAAAAAAAGTCTGTTTTTTGGCAAAATAACTTAAATATGTTTTTTAGAAAAAAATAAAAAATAAAAAATAAAAATAAATCCTGACCTACTGACCCTATTTTTTTTGCCTATGTTACCGTAAACAGACTAATTTTTTTTTTTTTGCCTTAAAACTTAACAGAGGTATGTCTGCACGTCGTCTATTCAGCTGCGGTGAGTGGAAATCCCTACAATGATTAACACAGATGAAGATGAATATAAAATTTCAAAAATAAATTTTGATTTAATTAATATACTTACCAACTCACATAGATAGCATTAACTTCAGTTAAAGTGCTAGGACACTGAACTACGCTTCACCCCAAAGGGGAAGCAACCCCCTAAAAAAGAACGGCATTGACCTATAACCCAAGCTATACAAGAGTCGAGGTCATACCGCCACGTGACCTATCACGCGTGACTCGACCGCCGCCTATGTTAGAAACTCACTCCTACTGAAGTGATCTGTTCATTTTTAGGGAAACCCTAAGCAATAACTTCGTTTTGTGATAAGACATGGAAGCACTCTTACATGGCAACGTGGGGAAATAACTCTGAAACAAAAACCGTATGCCATATAAGGCATGGTCCTTGGTGATTATTTACACTACCGGTGTACTGCGCCTGCGCAGGATGTATACCGGTGAAACTCATTCCGTATTGAAACATATAACCCCTTAAAAAATTTGCGGGGCAGGCTGGGAGGGAATCCAATATGTGAGTTGGTAAGTATATTAATTAAATCAAAATTTATTTTTGAAATTTTATATTAAATTACATATTCTTACGCAACTCACATAGATAGCAGATTGCTAATTTAGGTGGTGGGCAAATGAACTCATAGTTAACATCTTGCAAGTATCTGGCCTGTAGCTACAATAGCTGGCAGACCGAAATTACTGTTCTGCCGAGCACCAGATACGTTCCCAGGAACACATAAAAAGACATCTTCTGCAGAAGATGTCTAGTAGATGTGTATTAAAACAGCGGGTACTTAAAATACCCCGCCGATAGAAAACTCATGACTACGTCCTTGAACGGTCAATAAGCTGCATTCATGACTTATGTAAGTCTCTCAGACTTGAGAACAGATAAAGAAGAGGCCTATACACTCTGACCTCTTGAGCCCGTGCTGCCTGAAAAGGGAGGACTGACTGCCCCCCCCCCCCTTTTCCCTGCCACCACTGTAGGCATGCCTAAACAATGTGGCAGTCCATTTAGCTAAAAGTTGACTTCACTAAATCATTGCCTCTAGAAGTGTTGATGGAAATAAACAAAAGCCTTTGTTCTGGTGATCTAAACAGATCAGTTTGTTTGTTTATTTGTTGCTTAACGTCCAGCCGACTACGCAGAGCCATATCAGGACGAGGAAGGAGGGGATGAAGGGGGCCACTAGTCAAGCGAGTCAGAAATATATTTAAGCTCGAAATGTACAATTGGTTAAATATGGCTCTAGCAGAGCCAAAATATTGCAAATTGGTAGAATTGTATTATCGGATCTGGTTACTCCTGTTTCTGCTTATTTGTCAGAAATTTTGAATTAAACCTAAGCGCTATAGATCAGTCTTTCTCCAAAGAGATGTCTAAAGCAAAAACCAGACAGAAAATGCACTTACTCGCACTTCTCTCAGAAGCTACTAGAGTAAGTATGACGGCTTCCCGTATTTAGAATAACAAGGCTAATTTGTCAAGGATTAAACAATCCGAACTCAAAAACTCCGAAACTGGGAGCGAATCCCAAGCCTGGACTGGAGATTTGCTTTCAGCAAACCAAAGGGAGGTTCCCTTAATCACGCTGGCTAAAAAGAACCCAAGTGAAAAAAATTTTGCGACCTAGCTGTGTCAGTGCAACTGATATCGCATAAAGTCTTAATTCAGAGACGTGGGAGAAAATTCGGAAAGCCAGGATAGGTGGTTCGCCACCCGCATTGAACGGAGAGAAGTGGAGTTCTTTCCGTTAATAGTACGCCAATTGTTCCAAGCCAGTCAAAGTGACACAAAAACGAAGACGCTGAACCCCTATGAAATCTCTAGACCAAATCCAGAGTTGAGGCAGAAGCCCCTGAGCGTCTCAATGATTCCCGTACAGTAGACACCCGTGTGGCTCGAGTGTAAAAAAACAAAAACGGCGCCCTCTTGCCAGCCTAAAGGACTGGCAACCAAGATTGAGTGGGCCCATAATGTGCGACCAACAGGCCGCTCAAAGTAAAATTGAGAGTATTATCCGGGAACGGGGAGACGAACATTTAGCAGAAGGTGATAGTACCGAGAGGCAAAACTTCTACCAGCGGCTTCTCCAAATTCACCAGAAGGAGTAGAAGCGTGTAGCGAGATAGAGTCCAATCCAAGTGGACATTCCTGGCCGGCTGACTAGAGTCTGCCAAGACCTAGAGCCTCTCAGAAAGGTACCTCCCTGCTAATAAGATTTCGTGGTGGTAAAAGCCACATCAAAACCTCGCATGCTCGCTGTGGCAGTGATAGAGAGCGAGATGCCACCCCCTGCTTATTGAGATAAAAGACCACTGTGGTGTTGTCTGATTGAATCAACACATGTTATCCCCTGACAAGGGGAAAGAATTCCACAAGAGACAGAACTGCTTCCCTGGTGGAGAGAGAACCAACGGGAACGCCCTGTATGAGCAGTGGTGTGAGAATCCAAAGATTGGTTGTGTCTGTGAACCAGTCAAGAAAAGACACTAACATGTTCCGGCTCTTCATTTGATTGCTTAGAAAACGAAACCAGAGCCCCGAAGATCTGAATTAAATAAAAAGTAGCCACTTCCGATCTATTTTGTATATCCGAAGGTGGAAGTAAACATAGGCACGATCTATATAAGTGACCCAACAGGAAGGGCCCCAGTGCCTCCCTCAATAAAGTGAGAGTCCTAATCGCCCCTCCAGCCGCTGTGGGAAAACACAGAGGCAGAGAGAAGAGTGGCCGAACGCTAATACTCCAGTTGACAAGTGCCAAGAGTATGCAAGAAAGCGTGCTATTGTTTGCCCACTGAACCCTACCGCTAAATCGCCTCGAGGAGAAAAAGTGGTGGGTATTAACTTTTGGCACCGTGCCACGCCGAGAAGAAGATAATAAACCAAAGCTGAGAAAGGCCAGCTTAGCGCTTTTCTCTGATAAGAAAAGCCGAGGCCTGCCGTGGGCTTTTCCTTTTGCTGTGAGATTCTCTCTGTTAAAGAGCCCGCGTGCAAAGAGGAGGATTCGCAAAGAAAACCCTCGAGCAAGGAAGAGATTTAAGTCTCACCGACAGAACAATACTGTCGGCCGAGGCCTTTTCCCAGACGAACAGTGAAGCTAAACCCTTTGAATATGTGTGCCGACAGAACACAAAGGCATCCCGTGAGTACGAAACCGCACAAGGGAAAGAACGAATCAAAGTCTTGTACCAAGACGATAATAGAAAGAAGTGCGGCCACGATCTTCCACAGCCAGGAGATCATTGTTCTTGACAACAGACAGTTTCTCCTTGCTATGAACCTTAAGATGTATGATCGACAAGTACGGTGCAACCGGAAGCGGTTCCGTAGTACGAAGAAAAGAATAAACTAAGTTCTTAGGCTTGGTGTAACCTAGGCCTACGGATATCGCTCAGCGAGTGAAGCGTTACTTGAGCGGGTGACGCAAGCGAAAGCAACGCCGCATCGCTGCCCACAAAGGAAGTTATAGAAAAGAAGAAACATATGAGAAAACTTCCACAAGTTCAAATTCTAGAGCCAGACAAGAAAGCGTCCCTGCGTGTGTAAACCGCATGTGCGTACAACCGTGCCGCGACTGACATTTGTCCGGCTGAAACCTTAGCCAAAGAGGCCAGGAGTATGAGGACGTCTTTCACGCTAGAGTCGTTTCGAAAATCGAAAGGATTCAACGACCCCGCGACCGACCGCGAAAGAGATCGAAGAAGTGTCTCTGAAAGAGACGCAAGTTCCAACGAGTATCTTCCCGTTTCATCCAAACCAAGTAATGCGCCTTCAGAGTAAGCACAATGTTTTGTCCAAACTATAGACATCTTCCCTGAGATTAGCCAACTCCGGAGTGACCGGAAGCGGTGCACTCGGCAAAGCGTAAGTCTCAATAAGACTGTGATGACGACGGGAGAGAGCAAACTTGCGTGAATGAAACGAAGTGCTCGCTTCCGTAACTGGTCTGAGGCAAACCATGGCTGAGCAGCATCAGGAACCTGACCGTGTGCAGCCAGTAAAGGCACAGTATCCACAGGCAAGCTATTCTCAGAACCCGAAGTTCTAGCCAGCACCTTGGAAAGTTCGTAAGCAACAGAAGGAGACTCGCTAAAACGATATCCCTGAACTTCCGTTAAAGCAGGGCGGAAATCACCCACCACTGAGGGTGGTGGTGCCGCAGAGCTTGCCATAGCTGTCACCCCTTCAGCGAAGTACTTGGCAGACACCTGAGCTGCAGTAACCATAGCTGGTTAAAGTTTGAGTGACAACTTGACATCAACTTCCTCCTCAGAAACTGAGTGAGAATCGTCGAACTCCGAATCTGCTGAGGCTGGACCGTGAAATTCGCTGTGACAAGCTGCGTCACTAAAACGATCCACCACAGGCGAGGCTGATTGCAAAACGGAAGAACCGTGCAAAGCCTGCCCGAAAGCAGCTTCCTGCCCAAAAGGAGGAAGTTGAGACATGTACACATTCACCGAGACATAAAAGTCTGCCCGTGAGTACATCTGTCTCGTTGTCCGGTGTCGACTCCCCGTGAGTTCCGCCTCTTAAAAAGAGCGATAGCCTCCGGGAGAGTCGAACTTTCACTCCCCAGCCTCAGCGGGGGAGCTAC
This sequence comes from Littorina saxatilis, assembly GCF_037325665.1. Taxonomy (NCBI): domain Eukaryota; kingdom Metazoa; phylum Mollusca; class Gastropoda; order Littorinimorpha; family Littorinidae; genus Littorina; species Littorina saxatilis. The sequence goes on along the minus strand of NC_090253.1, from coordinate 15,416,859 downwards.
TAGTTCCGGCCCAACTTGTTGTCCGGTGTTGACCCCCCGTGAGTTCCGCCTCTTAAAAAAGAGCGATAGCCTCCGGGAAAGTCAAACTTTCACCCCCCAGCCGCGGCGGGGGGGCTACTAGTTCCGGCCCAACTGGAACACTTTCACCAGAGAACCTGGCTACCGGTGAACCTGACTAACCTGTAGAGCGTGAACGCTCCTCGTATGAAGTAAACACACTCCTCTGCGTGCACGTCAGCCGAAGAGACTGTGCATGAAGGCGGAACCTCGATGCGTGACAACAAACTGCGTCGCCCACTCCCGCCGGGAGCGAGCGCAAACTCGACGAATGGCAACATGTTATACATTTGGGTCGAAAACATCTCAAAAAGGGAAGCAAACTATCTTTAACACAAGTAATCTCTTTCCCACTGCGTTTGCCTTGGCTGAAGTAACCTAAATTTAACCTGCTTCAGCACTGGCATGATTGGATTCATAGGGTCCAAAATTCACAGACATTCTTTCTTTCTTCTTTATATGTTGTTTAACGTCGTTTTCAACCATACAAGGTTATTTAACAGACGCAAAAGTTAGAGAAGCTGGGTCAAGAACGGAAAAGGTAGTGCCTTTGCCTTTCTCTTTATGCGAAACGTAAAAGGAGAAACCTCAGCAGCTACTGACTAGTCTGTGGTTTCTAATTCTCCTTGTCAGCCATTGCTGACAAAAACCAGTCTGAGTTATGATATTGATAAACAACAATCAGACCGAACAACGGAGAAAGAAAGAAACGCAAGCAAAAGCAAATAAATTAGAACGAGCTCACCCAAACTTGTGCATGAGAAGCAGGGACCTGTAGACGGGGTGAAACACTGTCCAGAAGACAGTAGGCTAAAAGCCTGCAGCGTAGTGTGAAAAGCGTCCGAGCTACTTGGTGGCTGAAGTAGGAGTGAGTTTCTAACATAGGCGGCGGTCGAGTCACGCGTGATAGGTCACGTGGCGGTATGACCTCGACTCTTGTATAGCTTGGGTTATAGGTCAATGCCGTTCTTTTTTAGGGGGTTGCTTCCCCTTTGGGGTGAAGCGTAGTTCAGTGTCCTAGCACTTTAACTGAAGTTAATGCTATCTATGTGAGTTGCGTAAGAATATGTAATTTAATAGATTTATACAAAACACTTAAAATCAAAAATCACAATTACCTTTCCGTTTTCAGCCTCCTCGACGCGCTGCTGTAAAGCACCAATCAGCTGCTTGGATTTGGCCTGGATGCTTTTCAGGGAAGCCTCGGACTCGCGATATTTGGTCTCCACCTCTGCCCTTGCTGCGCTCTCACGTTCTAGATCTGTCTTCATCTTGTCCATCTGGTCTGGGTTGAAAAACGTCAATATTTACTTTTAGAAAAATTGTCCAAATGACTGTACATGTACACCGCTCGATCTCAGCACTGGGTTTGAACCTGGATCAATGCCCTTTAGAAATATTATTGCATTTTCATTATTTTTATTACTAAAATTCTTCTTCTTTATTCTTACATTGGACATTTTATCTATTGCTATTTTTCTTTTGACTTTTGTCTTATCTATATTTATTCTTATTTGAAGATGAGAGTCACTTGTTCATTTCAAAGTTTGTTATTCTAGCCCTCAGGTGCCTGTGGATTGGCTCCGCATAGCTCTTACTAACTCTTTTTGACATCTATGTTTAGAGCCGTTATGTCCCTTTGTGTCTTACACAATTGTCTGATATTTGATTAAAACGCTCCACCCACTTCAATGGACTTGTTACTTCCTGGAGAATCATTATGACACCTGCACGCTGAGTGGTTTTAAGCTGTTGACGTTGCGCTGATGTTTACATTTCCAAAACTGATGATCACTGACAAATGTCTTTTTTACCCTGCATCTTGTCTCTTCCTTTCTGATTAATTCTTGGGCCTAATGCTGCAAACATAAATGGACTGGTCTAAACCAGCAGCATGCTATTCTCCAAAACCTATACTTGATTTTTCATACCCGTTTAGCTTTGTGCTTGGGGGTCAGAATTGTGGAAAAGTTCACGCCTTCACCAGAAAACAAAAACAAAGTAACTTGCAGACCTCTCAAGACAGAAATTGTGAAACAAGTAGGGTCTTAAAACAGGGGAGTCTTAGCACAGGGGGTCCTCAAATGGGGGCTCCACTGTTCGAAGCATCGTAGACACAGAGGAATCCAAGAAATTGCAATTGCAATTGCTATTTTCTGAGATTGGTCTCGCATACCATTCCCTCAGTCCATTGCACATGACGTATGCCTTTAATAGAGCGCTTACTTCCCTTTGGTTATCACATAAGAAATGTGTGTGTGTGTGTGTGTGTGTGTGTGTGTGTGTGTGTGCGTGCGTGCGTGCGTGCGTGCGTGTGTGTGTGTGACTTGAGGCGAGGAAGCTTGAGTGTATACTGCTAGTTTTAGTGAATGTATTTTTACACTTACGCTGTCCAGTGTTGTTTTTACTTTAATGTTGTTGATCAGTTTGTATAAATGATGCGTGTGTTGGTGTTTATGGCTGGATTGAAATGTTTCTTATCCGCTATGTCATCACAAATTCCCCACCTTGGGCAATTAAAGATTCTGTATTCTGTATGTCAAGCATGTACTAACTAGATTTGGCTTGCAGCATGCTGATCTCCTGACTGAGCGTATCCTCCATGCGCTGTTTCTCCTCCTGCTCCGACACCAGCTGCGACCGGAGGAACACCTGCTCGCTCTTCAGGGTCTCCTCCTTGTGTTGCTTGGCCACCTTGGCCTCGATGATCTCCTCCCGGTACTTGAGGAGGAGCAGCTGCATCTCCTGCACACAGAGCCGTGAGTTGTGTACACCTGAGTCAAGGTGGAGGGGTATAGGTGTATGCAGGTATGTTCCGGAATGCAAAAATTATGATTGTGTCATTGTGTCGCATACTCACTCTCTTTTTCTTACATACATGCACAAGCACACACACACACACACACACTCTCTCTCTCTCTCTCTTACATACATGCATGTGATGCACACACACATACACACACGTAGGCACGCACGCACACACAGAAACACAGACGCTCTCACACATGAACGAATACATGCACACACACACACACAAATGCACACGTGCACGCGCAAACACACCACAATCCCCATCACCAATTCAACCACCAACAGTATTGGTAAAATGTATCACATCCACCAGTTCTTTACACTTCTGGCACAGCAGTAACTTGCAGACATTCTCCGGAGGAACCATGATCAAAACTAACCTCTAAGTTGTTGGGTAAGTTGATGTCCTCGTTTTGTAGCTGTTGCGCAGTTTTGGAATGTTTGCCCACCAAGTTGTCATTTTCATCTTGTAGTTTAGTTAACTGCACAACCAGGGTAAACAAATTAAAAAGTTCAAAGAAAAGATATCTTTCTTCCAAAGTATACCATCTTGTAACTCAATCACAATAGTTTTATCTAGGGTTTTAAATTGGACAAAAGCATTATAATCCTTGAAATTTGGACACCTCTCAAGCATCAGACCCACAACCATTTACCTGGCTGGAGTGAAAGAATTAATTTAATAACTGACACCTAAGTCAATCTATATTTCTAGAGACAGTGAGCTACACATGCTGCTGACATGAAATTCATTGTTTGTTTATCTGCATCACAGTATGGACTAAGTGTTTAGACATGCTTCACTCTTTATCCCTTTTGTTAACGAGCTTAATCAAATGACTTTCAAAAGAACTCTTCTTCACAGACAACAGTGGCAACATACAAAACACAACAAAGTGATTCAAACTATTGCAAGTTAAAACAAGCACTTAAATTTAGAAACAATAATCAAATCGACTTGCCTCCTTTTGGATCATTTCCCTGTTTTCTGTCAAGGATTTCTGAAATTAATATAAGCACAAAAGAACTAATTTTGTACGTTGTTTCTTTAATTATCAACATGTAGGCATGACTGGTTGCCTATTTTGATTATTTTCACATTTTTATGGGTAAAATACAAAGGAAATTTCAAAGTGAACGCTTTTCCTGGTTGTGTCCTCTGCATGGAGGGGCCATATATTACAGATACCCCGGGGCTGTATCACAAAACTCAGACTCCTCAGATAAAGTCTTGAGTACCCATGTCAGCCTGAACAAGACTTTACGGAACATTCCTCTTCATCAGCAAATGATAACCTTAATCCCCCATGTCCTCCCTTCCCTGAATCTCCTTCCTCTATTATTCCTTCTTCCTCCCCCCCCCCCCCCCCCCCCCCCCCCCAAAAAAAAAAAAAAATACCCCACCCAAAAAACAAAACAAAACAAAAACAAAAAAACGTTCCTATCTCACATACATAGAGTAGGGAGGTTCTCTGGCATCGGCAATAACCAAAATGCCAATTCTTATTTCAAATTACCAAAAACTTTGACATCAGTTTTGCAGAATTGCCAAACTTTTTCACAATGAGAAGAAAGGTGATGCAAAGGGCATCCTAAAACTTAACAAAATTGCTGAAAATTTCTGAGCCATTTTGGTAAATTTACCAAAGAAGAAAGAAATCCCAGCAACAATCCCTGAGAGAGTGTCATGCGCAAAGTGTCTCACCATCTGATCTTGCAGCTGTAGCTGTGACTGTGTAAAATACTGTTTGAGTTCCGTCAGGTATTTCTCACACTCCTGCAGCTTGGTGCTCAGCGTGCCGATCTGCACAACACAACACACAGCACTGCAGGCATAAATACAATCTCAAACTTGTCCACATGCATAATATCAAAACTGATCTGCAAAACACAGCACTGCCGGCATGACTACAATCTCAACCTTGTCCACATGCATATATCAAAACTGATCTGCAAAACACAGCACTGCCGGCATGACTACAATCTCAACCTTGTCCACATGCATATCAACAACAAACAAACACACACATCTACAGCCCTAATGCCAGTTTTAAAGTAGGGCATGTCTTGCATACGTGACGTAAAAACGTACCTAAAGTTGCCCTCAAGTGGACTCCAGATGACAAACCAAAGAGATGAAGACCAAGGCAAACTTGGAGAAAAACACTGCGGAGAGGGAAATGAGGGTGCAAGAATGAACCTGGGGCTACTTTAAAATACTTTGTTCAGACAGATCTCAGTGGCAGACTACGGCCTCTGAGATCTTTCTCAACAAAGTCATTCAAGGTAGCCTTATGCACAGAGAGCCCTGTATGTTGAGGACTAAGTGACACTACACGACCGACGTACCTGTGCTTCTGATTCTTCTGCAGAAGCTTTGAGCGTCTCCTCCAGCTGGCTCTGATAGGTCAGCGACTTTTCCGTGGCCTGACGCTCGCTGACCAGCAGTCGCTCCAGTCGTTTGTTCTCGTTGCCCGCGTTCCTCACGTCTTCTTGCGCCGTCTGCAGCTGGGCCTCGTAGTTACTGCACATGCTGCACGGTCGACCCAGTTTCTCTCGCGCTGAGCGAATCTGGCGTAAGCAAAAGACTGTCAGAATCAGGATTTTTTGTGCAAAGCAAATATGGATGAAAGTGTGTAAGAAATGATATCTGGATGAATAAATTTATTTTTCTCTGTTGCTGTACTCAGACAGTTATTCACAAAAAAGTACCCCCCCCCCCCCCCCCCCCCATTCTGCCAAAACCTCAAGTTTACTGTTCTCCAAAGTTTTTATTTCATGACGCATTTCCACTTCTGCAACCCCTCCCCCCCCCCCCCCCCAAAAAAAACCCCACCCCTTTTTCTTTCCAAATTAATCTTGAAGGAATTAAATTAAAAACTAACAAGAAAAGCAAATGCTTGCACAAGACTCACCTTCCTCCCTGCCCCTCCCTGAACCTTAGAAGACTATGAGGTCATAATAATTATGATGTCATCACCAATAGTCTAGCCAAGACTGTGACCAAATCAAAACAATGACATCATAGCTTAATGAGGCCAAGACCTATATCCTTGGTAGCTCAGTGGACATTTTCAGGGGTGAAAATCTTTTCCAGCAAATTTGTTCATGCTGGGACCGTGAAATTTGATGAACACATGCCAAATTTTGGCCATGTCTGCTGATTATCAACACCTACAATTGTGTCAAATTTGGAGGCTTTTGCTCCAAAGATAACTGAGAAAATATCAACATACATTGTTTGCGAACATGACCCTGCTGTGACCCCAAAATGTGACAGGGGTCAACCAAACTAAGGTCATGTTGACAGATTATCAAACCCTTGAAGTGTTCAAAGTTTCAAGGCTCTAGTTTCAAAAACACCTGAAATAACATCAATGTTAAGTTTTTATGAAATCGAACTTGACCCCCTTTGACCCTAAACCTTGATGAGGGCCAGTCAAACCTAGGTCAAATCGGGATATTATCAAACCCTAAAAGTGTGCAACATTTCAGAAGTCTAGCTTGAAAAGCATCCAAGATAACCTCAACGTTAAGTTTTAATGAAACGAACATGACCCCGCTTTGACCCCAACATTTGATGAGGATCAACTCGGGTCACTTCGTGAGATCATCAAACCCTAAAAAGTGTGCAAAGTTTCAGAGGTCTGGCTTGAAAACCATCCGAGATAATCTCAACGTTAAGTTTTTTGTCTACGGACAGACGGCCGGCAGGCCGGACATGGGGACAGACACATATGAATCCTAATACTCACCAATTACTCAGGTGAGTCAAAAACATGTAATTCTCACTGACCTCTTCCTGAAGAAGATGCCATTCCCGTTCGCTGACCAGACGTTTGCCTTCCTGTGGGAACTGGTCGCTCTTTGCCTTAGCCACAGCCAGCAGGGTACGTCTGGCCTCTACCTCTGGTGTGGGGTCTGCAAGGGTCAATCATTGCTGTCTTATTTATGAAGTCTTATATCGCGCGCGTATCTCCAGACTCGGACTCAAGGCGCAGGGATTTATTTATGCCGTGTGAGATGGAATTTTTTACACAATACATCACGCATTCACATCGACCAGCAGATCGCAGCCATTTCGGCGCATATCCTACTTTTCACGGCCTATTATTCCAAGTCACACGGGTATTTTGGTGGACATTTTTTATCATGCCTATACAATTTTGCCAGGAAAGACCCTTTTGTCAATCGTGGGATCTTTAACGTGCACACCCCAATGTAGTGTACACGAAGGGACCTCGGTTTTTCGTCTCATCCGAAAGACTAGCACTTGAACCCACCACCTAGGTTAGGAAAGGGGGAAGAAAATTGCTAACGCCCTGACCCAGGGTCGAACTCGCAACCTCTCGCTTCCGAGCGCAAGTGCGTTACCACTCGGCCACCCAGCCACCCATTCGCTTACCATAAATCTGGTACAGTGGAACCTCCATTTTAAGACCTTGTTTTCTCAGTGGTGTTCTTAACCTCTGTAAAAATTACCCCCATTTTAAATTTAAGACTCCCTCCTTTTAAAGACCCGATTTTCTCAGATTTTTGGAGGTCTTAAAAGGGGGGTTCCACTGTAATGGCAAAGTCTTCTCTGGCGCTCCTTCCATAGAACCTTTTAACATCTCAAAAAAACGTAGAAAATCAGGTTAAAAAGGAGGGAGTCTTAATGGGGCTAAATTTACACAGGTTATGAACAAAAAGTCTGCGAAAATAGGGTCTTAAAAGGGAGGGAGTCTTAAAAGGGGGGTTCCACTGTAACAGCCAAAATCTCTTCACTGGCAATCCTTCTATGATATCTAAAGTAAACACTTGTACAGCAATGCTTGCAATGTGAAACTCCTCCTATGTTAAGAGACCTCCCAGGTCGCACTTAAACTGGCTAGAAAGTTGAACAGTACCCAACTGCAAGTCTTTTCTAGACGGCTTGAAATTGGGCGGACTGTTGATTTGTCTCACAAACTTTTTTGTAACTTCTCACAAACAAAAGACGGACATGGGTCAACTTTATGCGCAGACTCAGAGATGGTATCAATGTTCCATCCCCGTCTCACTACAGTGGCACGTAAAAGACCTCGGTCATTGTGCCATAAGTGGAGGTGGCTGATTACACCTAAACCCGCGCACACCTGGGTAGCGCAACTCTGTTGCTGCTAGATTTCCACTGGGAGGAAGAGACCTGAATTTCTCAGCGATGGGACCAACAAAAAAAGAAATCGAACAAGTGAACAGTACGTATTTAACTCACCAGTGATGGCTTTGGTCATAGCGGCCGTGAGAGAAGCAGACGGCAGCGTGAGGACTTTCTCCGGGCTGATTCGTATCGTCATGCCGTCGGCATCGCACAGAGATCTCGTCTCATGGATGCCACTGTCTGCGAAGCGCTCGCCATTGGCATCGGCCAGTTCTGAGCTGGAGTGGGCACGCTGCATCCCCCCACCGTCCAGAATCTCAAACTGTCCGATTTCATCAGAGTTTGCTGACGTGAGAGAGCCTTTGGAGGGGCTTTTGTGTTTGTCGTAAGGTGTCAGTTCATCTCTTGAATACTACAAACAAAAATTAAAATAGAACAGATTAGAATAAACTAATATAAACGAGAATAAAAATAAATTAAACAAAATACAAGAAATTAAACTAAAAACAACATTAGCTGATCATAGAAACAAATTCCCTTTCATTTGTTTGCTCCAGGAGAAATGTAACTAAAATTGTGCGCATCAAATTTATCCCCACCGACCAATCTCCTTGTAAGTAAACAAATCTGGCTTGGTTTTTAAACGACATCCGAATCTACCATAAACTCAAAGTCACTGATCACTGAACACAGCAACCTTCCCTGTAAACACACATTGTTTTTGCATTCACGCTTCTACTTTTACATCCTGTTATCATATTATTAATGTTCCACTGACAACCCATCTCTTTTTCTATTATTCTGTGCCATCCATTCTTTTTTTCTCTCAGTTTAACAAGCTACATGTACTGACCTCTGAGGAATCTTGAGACTGTTGTTCTGCAAAGGAGAAATAAAAGGAATTAAAGGTATGTACCATGACACACTAATGCTGCCATGACACAAATACGAAAGTGTGAATTTGCTGATACAAATTAACCAGGCACGCATCAGTGCATAAAATAAAATAAATAACAAGAAGAGCAAACGCTCGATCGAGTCACTTTCGCAGTTCTGAATATTATATGAGGCATCAGATGGACAGGAAGAAATTGCTATTCACAACACAATGAGTCACGTTCACATAAAATTTGAGCCCGGTCACTTTTATAGTTTCCGAGAAAAGCCCAACGTTAAGTTGTGTGTTGCCGAACAGAAAAGGCTAGTTATCTCCCTTGTTTTTCTGATAACGTTCGTAAAAGGCTACAGATGTAAATACTTTGATGTAAAGAATAATCCTACAAAGTTTCAATCACATCCGATGAACTTTGTCAAAGATATAAAATGTCTAATTTTTCCTTTGACGCTGACCTGTGACCTTGAAAAAGGTCAAAGGTCAACGAAACCATCGTTAAAGTGTAGAGGTCATTGGAGGTCACGACTAAACAAAATATGAGCCCGATCGCTTTGATAGTTTCCGAGAAAAGTCCAACGTTAAGGTGGTGTCTACGGACGGCCGGCCGGACGGACGGCCGGCCGGACAGACTAACACTGACCGATTACATAGAGTCACTTTTTCTCAAGTGACTCAAAAATGCAGTTGTATGTCAGACTGTGACAGACAAGAAGACGCATAGAGAGAGAGAGAGAGAGAGAGAGAGAGAGAGAGAGAGAGAGAGAGAGAGAGAGAGAGAGAGAGAGAGAGAGAGAGAGAGAGAGAGAGACTTAGACTTAGACTTAGAACATTTTATTCACATAAAGGGTAGACATTTTAGGCCATAGGCTTAATCTTACAATGTGCCCTTTACATTCACACAAACACATATTCACGCGTGCGCCCGACTAGAATCATAGAAACATCAAGCATACAGTAATAATAAATGAGAAAAGTAGTAGAAAATACATGAATGGAACATCAATAAAGCAATTACAGAATGGAACATTAATTACGCAATCACTCGCAGACGCACAAGGAGGAACACATATAGTACTAATAATAATATACACACAACTAAGTGCCATTCAACAAGCACACAGTGAGCCTACCAAGACAGGTAGATTTAGCATTATGTAGGCATGCAGCAGTCAATATTTCAGAGTAATAAAATAATTATAATTAACAAAGCTAGCTACAATACCGGCAGCGTAACTTATGAAGACCTCAGTATGTGTTTCCTGAGGGAGGTTTTGAATGCGTTCAATGAACGGCACGTTTGTACATTCGAAGGAAGAGAGTTCCACACTGAAGGTCCCACAAAAGCAAAGCTAGTTTTGTATAGGAGAGAGAGAGAGAGAGAGAGAGAGAGAGAGAGAGAGAGAGAGAGAGAGAGAGAGAGAGAGAGAGAGAGAGAGAGAGAGAGAGAGAGAGAAAGACTGAGAGAGAGATAGGGAAAGACACAGAGAGAGAGAGAGAGGGACAGAGAGACAGAGAGACAGAGAGAGAGAGAGAGAGAGAGAGAGAGAGAGAGAGAGAACCACACACACACACACACAGATATCCAGTCAGGGACAGAGATAGAAAGACAGACAAACAAACAAAGAAGATCATTCTGCTCAGGATGTATTAAGCACACCAGTTTGCCCTACAAAAAACAACAACGAGACAGACCAACTCAGGTCACGCCCATCATTCTATACCAGATCATAAAAAGCTTTGCTTTGCTTTGATGTAATGCCTACTCCCCCAAAAGCAGCGTATGGGTGGCCAAAAGGAGGGGTAAAAACGGGCATACAAATAAAAGCTGTGGGAGTTTCAGCCCATGAACGAAGAAGAAGATGTAATACCCAGTATCCCTCACCAGATCGTGAAAAGCTTTGCTTGCGTCGTTCCGCCTGCTCTCTCTCCTGCCGTTCTCGTTTCTCCCCCAGCTCCTTCACCTTCCTCTCCTGGGCCTCTCGCTCCTGATCCTTCTGCTGTAACTCTGCAACCACAAGCACAAGACACTGAGCATCAACCATCAGGCTCTCACTTCCAACCCACAGGGAAAAAAGAAGAGGCGAAGGCCAAAAAACAGCTTGAGGCAAGACATTGAGGAGGACTGAAGAGATAGGGAAGCTGCAGGACAGAGGGAGAAAAGACAGGCCAGAGTCGAGTTTGATGGAAAAGTGTTGTCAATGGTCTTTGCTTGACAGGAGGCAAAAGGCCCAAGTAAGGTAAAAGCAAGCACAAGGCTTCAATCAACCTCCAGTCTCTGTTTGAGCAAGCTTCATTTCTTTTGATATTACTGGTACATGTACTTTTTTTTTAGCAACATGTTTGAAAGGGTGGTTTGACGGTGTAGTGGCCTAATGAATAAGACGCCAACCTCCCAAGCGGAAGGTCATGGGTTCGCCTGGTGGGTTAAGGGAAGAGGTGGCACGAATTTTTTTACTAAAATCCTTCCAAAATGTGTTTTGGGTTTCCTGCAATATTAGGTACTTTGAACACCCTAGATTCATTGTGTCATGTTTATTTTGTCAATTGTATCGTATTTTTTGCAATAAAGTGATGAATTTCAAAGTGAGTGCACATGCATGAGTGATAAAAGTCAGAAAACTTGCTGAAAAATCGATGTTTTCAAGGGCTTGAAACAGCCACTTTTCTTCCAAGAAGACAAACTCGTTGCACTCGACACGATCCATCGGGAATTCCCGTTTGCTGGTGACGTCAACAATACCCCAAAATAGCCCGTTATTTTCGCTCAACTGTCAGAGCACAAGCATACTATCCGCGACAGGAATTCCCGGATTTGCAAGATTGACCGTCGATCTATGAGAGCTCTTCTCTGGTTGGTCATTGTAACTTACCATGGCTACTGGCGCATGCGCAACAAGCCTTATCCGCTGTAAACACAACATCGGTTTGTCGATCGAATTACACTACCGTCTATCAGTCGGCCAGCAATGTTCACTGCAAAATTCAACGATAGAAAGAGGTTTGTGGGGCAGGCATCGGGCAAGAGGAAGAAGCAGCTTGCATTAGCTCGAATAGCCGAACAAGAAAAGTCCACGGGCGATGAAAACGCGCCCCGCGAAGTTGGCGCAGCGGAGTGTGTCGTTTTGGATGGTGGAGGTGATGCACATTTTTCTCATCGACTTCAAGTCGAACCTCGGCCAGTGTTGTGCGATATACACGACAACCAGCAGGAAATAGAGGGTGCTTCAGCCTCTGCGAAGAAGCTAAGAAGATTCAGTGGTGCCGATGACTTGCAGAACGCACAAGTGCCAGCCGATGTGCCTGCTGAACCGAAACGTACATGGTGTATCGTTGAGTGTGGTCAGCTCAACTCGCTATTATCGGATGTGAAGTGCCCGGAATGCGAAGCAGGACATTTAACGATACGCGTTGGAGAATCCATGGGCTTGTCCCAAGAGTTAGCACTTTGCTGTGACAGCTGCCAGTACAGACGGTCAGAATTTTCTTCACCTAGAGAGAGCAACCGCAACCACATGAAGAATGTTCCCTTTGACGTGAACAAACAGATTGTCCTATACTCGCATGAGATTGGCAGTGGGTACTCAAGTGTGGAAAAGCTGTGCACAGTGTTTGGCATGCCCGTGATGAACAAAAGCTCATAGTCATATCAAAGAATTGATAAAAAGGTCAATGCCAGCATCTTGGCGGTAACAAATGTCACACTGGTGGAAACTGTTGAGCATGTAAATGTTGCATACAGGCAGACCTTTCCTCAAGGTAGAGCAGATGTCCAGTTTGACGAAGAGGATGAAGACGCTGCCTGGGAAGAAGATGACGGTATTCTTTGGGTAGATGTTGCCTTTGATGGCACCTGGCATAAAAGGGGTTTTTCATCACATTATGGTGTAGGAGTGGTGGTTGACGTTCTCACTGGGTTGGTGCTCGACTTCTCTGTAAAATCCACCTACTGCCACACATGTGCCATGAATAAGGAGAAATTGGAGGAGATGACCCCTGCCCAACAACTGCGATGGGAGCAGCAACACCGGGCTGAGTGCAGCATCAACCACCAGGGATCTGCAAAGTCTATGGAGAGGGATGCAGCGTTGGAGTTATGGGGAAGGTAAGAATATAATCTGTATACCCCCACCATAGCCTATCTTTTAATTTTTGAAGTTCAGAACAGAGAGAGAGAGAGAGAGAGAGTGCACGAAGATTCGATTATGAATTAGTGACAATAACAAAGTTCATTTATAGCCTTTTATAACAAAACAAGAACAAAACAATACTACTGTGAAAATATTTTGTAACACAACACCCCCCCCCCCTTTATAACTTTATAAGCAAATCCTGAACTCATAAATTGTGTTCTGCAAGTAGAGGTGCACAATTTGCTTGCCTACACAATGGGTTTTCTGATTTTTACTGTGCTGCAGGTCTGTTGAGCGTCACAACCTCAGGTACAGAACTATGCTGTCGGACGGAGATTCTACGGCTTTCAATGCTGTGGCTGCAGCTCAGCCCTACGGTCCCACACGTCCCATCACCAAGCTGGAATGTATCAACCACCTCCCCAAGAGAATGGGCACAGCTCTCCGCAAGGCAGCAAAGGATGAAAGGCTTGGTGGAAGAGGGGAGGGGCGACTAACAAAGGAAAAGTGCCAACGCTTGCAAAACTACTTCCGTAGCGCGATCCTCAACAACCTTGAAGATCAGCGAGCCATGGAGCAGGCGATCTGGGCCACTTTCTTCCATGTAACTTCAACGGACGAGGACCCTCACCATGACAGATGTCCAGCTGGGCCAGCCTCATGGTGCTTTTTTCAAAGAGCCAGGGCAGAAGAGCAACCACCACCTCCACACGCAGAGCACAACGGCACCGCCTTGTCCAGGGAAGTCTCGCATGCTGTTCTGCCCATCTACAGAAGAATGACCAATCCCATTCTTCTCAAGCGCGTGGCCCATGGCAAAACCCAGAACAGTAACGAGTCTCTGCACAATGTCATGTGGGGACACTGCCCCAAAGAAATCTTTGTTGGGAAAGGCCGGGTGGAAGCAGCCACCGCTGAGGCTGTTGCGAAGTTCAACAGAGGCAACTTTGCACTGGCACAGGTCATGGACCACATGAGCTTGCCAATAACTGATCTCATGGAGGCTGCTTTGGCCAAGAAAGACAAGGTTAGGATTCAGAAAGCAGAGAAAGCAACAGCTGTGGCCGCTGTGGCAGCCCGTAGGGCAAGATGTGCGGGTCGTCAACGCCAGCTGGAGCAGCAAGAAGACCAGGAGGGGGAGGTGTACGGAGCTGGACTGATGGGAGACGGGGGAGAATAAGTAACTGAACCATTTCAAGAAGTCTGTGAACAATACAGGAGCACTCATATCATCTTTATTTGGCCATCTGTCTTCATCTTTTTTACAGAAACATTTCACAAACTTTCAATCACCATTTTCTCAGAATATGATTTTCAAGGACGGTAACCACGCGACGAAGGTCTTCACTTCTCATCTACTTGTGGTAGACTACCAATTTTTTCACCCCAATCATTGTAAATGAATTCGCCCCGTAGTTACAGGAGCGCTTTTTCAAAAAAATTATGTTTTTTGTTTTTTATGAATTAGAATAAAAGCCTGACATAGCATTTTCATGCGAAAATATAATGTCGGCCAATTTTTTTTTTTTTATGGAAACTAAGGCTGATACTCACAAAAATGCTCTGTAACTACTGAGAAACGCTACTTGTGAGTTCATAACAACAAATATGAGGTTGTTAGCTTGAGAAATTTCTAAAATATCACGCTAGAGCTGAATAGACCGTTTCATGTTTTTTTGTCAAAAATCGAGCGTTTTTACCCATAAAAAGACCCTCAGGCAATTTTTTTGCACAAATGAGTCTTTTTATGTGTTTTTGCTTGATAATACGTACAAATATTGCAAGAAAAAGTGCAAACATCCAGTAGAAATTTTTCGTGCCACCTCTCCCCTTAAGGGTGGAGATTTCTCCAATCTCCCAGACCAACATATGTGCAGACCAGCTAGTGCCTTATCTCCCTTTGTGTGTACATGCAAGCACAAGACCAACTGCGCTTGGAAAAGATCCTGTAATCCATGTTAGAGTTTCGTGGGTTATAGAAACACGAAAATACGAAGCATGCATACCCTGAAAGCGGCGTATGGCTGCCAAAATAGCTGGGTTAAAACGGTCATACACGTAAAAAACCTACTCTCGAAAAACCACGAGAGTATATGGGAGTTTCAGCCCATGAACGCAGAAGAAGAAGAAGAATGATGGTTCAAGCTTCTGGTTTTAAAATCAGTAGCTGTCTTTTGGAAAATCGTTTATTCGACGCTGTTATTCGGAAGTGAGCATGCTTTTATCACACACCATACCTCCTATCTGGCGCTGTTGCTCTGCAGTGAGCACACTCTCCATGCGGCGCAGGTCCATCATCATGAGTCGCTGCGACTCCAGGAACTGGTCGTTGGCCATCTGCCACGTCTGCTTCAGCATCTCGTGCGACTGCTTCTCGTCCTCCAGTAGCCGGCACACTGGAAATAATGGACAGGTTATTAGGGTGCGTCATTAAAAAAATTAATGGATAGGTTATTGGGGTGGGTCGTTAAGAAATATAATGGAGAGGTTATCGGGGTGGGTAGTTAAAAAAATTAATGGATAGGTTATTGGGATGGGTCGTTAACCTAATTGGTAGTGCGCTGGCCTTGAAACCAGATCATCCCCATCAGTGTACGGTATGGGGACTTTCTGTATTTCACAGAGAAAACTCGGATATCTGACCTAATCTTAAACCAACCTGAGAGAGCAAAATAACAAAGATATCCTGCATTTTTTATCTCAAAAACGACTCCATAATCATACGACAGGAGCTAAAAAAAAACCAAAGTTCTGATTCTAGACAAAAGTCTTGAAGATTCTGCAGTGTGAGTACGACAAAAAAATGAAGTGTTCACCTTCGTGCAGTTCCTTGCGGACCTTATCGGTGTCCTCCTGCAAGACATTCTTCTGGGTGGTGAGCACAGCCACGTACATCTCCAGGTCTATCCGTGCCGCCTTCTCTGACTTGACGATCTTCAGCAGCTTCTCCACCTTGGGCACAAACACCAGCACAGTCAGTAAGTGTTGCCATACCAACATTTTATTAATTTACAGTAGAACCCCCCATGTAAGATCCCCCGATTCCTAAAAAAATACCAGCCCAGTCAGTAACGTGTTGCCTTACCAAGATTGTATTAATTTACAGTAGAACCCCCCATGTAAGATCCCCCGATTCCTAAAAAAATACCAGCCCAGTCAGTAACGTGTTGCCATACCAACATTTTATTAATTTACAGTAGAACCCCCCATGTAAGACCCCCTGATTCCCCTGAAAGCGGAGTATGGCTGCGTAAATGGCTGGGTAAAAATGGTCATACACGTAAAGGTCACTCATGCAAAAAACATTAGTGTACGTGGGAGTTTCAGCTCATGAACGAAGAAAAAGACCCCCTGATTTTAGACTTCCCCCTGATTTTAGACTTCCCCCTGATTTTAGACTTCCCCCTTTTTAAGACCCTGTTTTCTCTCAGATATTCTGTTCATAGCCCCTGTAAATGTACCCATATTTTAAGACTTCTCCTGTTTAAGACATGGTTATCTCAGATTTTGGGGGGTCTTAAAAGGGGGATTCGACTGTATTTGAGTGTGAGCTGACTACCCAAATTTGATTCCAGGTTTAACTACCAAACAGCCTATGCAAGGTGTGTTTGAATCTAAACATATGAATTCTCGAAATTTTAGCCAACAGCTGACTTAATTTTCCCATTCAAAATTCTTAACAATTAGAAGAATACATGTACTACCATAAGCAAATACTTGGCGATACAAAATAGTGTGACTACCTTCTCTCTGGGGTCAGAAACACTGTCGATGTCGGTCAGAGAGGGAGGAGGACCTTTCTCCCCATCCTTTCCTTGTGTCCCTCGAGCCTGGAACCACAAAGAAACGTGATTCATGACTTTTACACCAAATGACAATTTGCACGCAGAAGCTTATGGACCTACTCTTACCGCATCTTTTCTTCGGTTGCAAAGGTGCTAACAGGAGACTAGCGTGCACAAAGCACGAAAACAAAGGTGCTAGCATGAGACTAGCATGCACAAAGCACGAAAACAAAAGTGCTAGCATGAGACTAGCATGCACAAAGCACGAAAACAAAGGTGCTAGCATGAGACTAGCGTGCACAAAGCACGAAAACAAAGGTGCTAGCATGAGACTAGCGTGCACAAAGCACGAAAACAAAGGTGCTAGCATGAGACTAGCATGCACAAAGCATGAAAACAAAGGTGCTAGCATGAAACTAGTGTGTACAAAGCACGAAAACAAAGGTGCTAGCATGAGACTAGCATGCACAAAGCAGGAAAACAAAGGTGCTAGCATGAGACTAGCGTGCACAAAGCAGGAAAACAAAGGTGCTAGCATGAGACTAGCGTGTACAAAGCACGAAAACAAAGGTAGATCGTATGCACAAGCATGTAAGCAGGTTTATCCTACATACGTGAGAGAGACACCCGTGAGATAATAATCGTTCAAATCACACGTGTGTATATCATGTAAATGAGGTCATGTCAAGCAAGTCTGGCAGGGACCTGTTTTTCCACGGCTTATGATGCCAAAGTCACCGAGACAAACGTCATTATAGAAACAAAAATTGCGCTCGCTAATTACCCTCGATGAATCTTTAGAACTAACACGTCACGCCACACTTTCAGAGTGACGTTTCTTTGCTTTGACGTAATAGATTGCACGAGGCTTTAGAAGAGATCGAGGTTCCAAAACAAGCGTCTTCAATTTAGCTGCCTCGTCTGCAAGACATTTTCAGTAAAATACACGTAAGTACAGTATGTAGGATAAACAGAATACTACATGGCTTGCTGTGTCGTACCAGATTTACACTCGTTGCTTTTTCAAATAGTGAACAGCTCGCTTTCGCTCGCAGTTCAATATTTAAAAAAACAACTCGTGTAAATCTGGTATGACACAGCAAGCCATGTAGTATTCTCAATGTGTGCGTACATACATTGCACATCATGACCTGCTAACATGTAATACGCGCATGCAAATTTAACACGGATAGAAAAATATGCAAGTATGCAGGTACACAAATATACATACGTCTCGTTTTGCAGCAGGCAACATACAGGCAAATACAAACACAAACAAGAACACAGACACACACGCACTCACAAACCTCTCTTCATTCCACTTACCTGTATTTTTACCTGAGCCTGTCGCAGCTGTTCTCGGAGAGTCTTGATCTCCTCTTCCAGCGGCATGACAACTGACTTCAAAATCTGGGCATCCTCTTGAGCCTGAAATAAACAATGAAGGAACCAATCAATAAAATACATTAATTTCAACTGAGGATGAAAATTGTTTGTTCATTTTAATGCGTCTTATTCTCTAAGGTACGAGGATGATGGTTTAGCCCTCATCTACTGTTGTTGTCTCTATTTAGAGCGCTTACTCCCCTTGGTTTCTGGGATCCAACAAACCTAAAAGTTCCCTTGTTCATCTACCTTCGATGATTGCCTCCCTTCCACCCATCCCCCTTGCATGTCCCTTACACAGCATTTATAGAACAAATCTTCCGCTCACTTTACCAATGACATAGTTTTTATCAACAGTTTCACCTTTTCTTGATCATACGGCACATAAACAGAATTTTAAGACCGAATCGTAAGATTTTGGTGGATATAGCATCCACCAGTTAATGTCAAATTTCAAAAGACTGTGGCCTTTATTCCTGTAGGAAAGAAGATCAATAATTGAATATCTTGTTTAGAAATACGACTGCACTGGCTGATGGTTTTAGAGTTATTAGTGTCTTTGTACAGTTCTGCAGAGTCACTATGAAATTTCACACAGTTTTCACTTTTGACGGCAATTAGAAATTAAACTACAGAAGCTTGATGAATACCAGAAAAATCTATGAGTCAGCTTCTAGGCGAGATGACCTTGTAAATTCCTAGTACAGTGGTAGACCTGCTTAGCAAGGTCCCTCCGTGGAGAGGACACCTACTGTTGTCCCTTTCTCTATTTTCTTGACTATAACAGGCCACCTGCAATGTATAGACATTCTTGGCTGGTCCCAATGGTGTCTTTTCATCGCAGGTACTTACTCACAGTACAAGATTACATGTTTACTTACTTTGCGCATGCTGTCTTCAAGATTTTCATGCTCGGCGCTGAGGTTTGGTGAACTGGAACCACTCACCCCACTGACCCCGCCGACACGCTTCAATGACTTGGCCACAGACACAAGGAATCCCTCACTGCAAAATACAGCTATCTCTGAGTCTCAGTCACAGAACTTTACATGACTGGTCAGACCGTTTGCCACCCATATTTCATGGGTGAAAGCATGAATTACTGAATACAAACTTCTGAAGAGTCAAAGAATATCAGGGAGGTTAAAGGCACCATTTATACTTTTGAATGAAAACATGTTTATTCCTTTCTACTGTGGCTCAAACAGTGATCTTACATTTTAATGTACCTTACATGTCCTGCCCTTATAAACTCAAATTTTCATGAAACAATTGCTCCTCAAATCGCTCTTCAAATAATCTGCAAAAAAAAGACATATTTTTGAATTTTTCTTGAAGCGTTTTTACCACGCAATGCAAACACTAATAATAATAATAATAAGAACATTTATATAGCGCTAAATCAAAAACTTTCGTTAAAAAGGCTTGCTCTAAGCGCTTGACATCTAAACTAAAACGTCATTCACACTCTTTACAATGATGTACAAGAACTTCATGTCACACTCTTTCATTCAGTATAGCACCATTCACACAGTTGTTATTCTGTACAAGACAATAAGCTAGTCTAACATTTAGAATGTTCATAAGATGAAAACAAGAGAAAACCAGACTGATTAAAACAACTGCTTAGTGCTAACAAAGCATGAATCTTGATGATAACGTAATACATGTTTAACTGTTAAGACCATAAAAAAAACCAAACAAACCTATATGCTAAAATAACTTCGAACTTTTAAGAACTTCTTATAAGATACACAGCACAGCTAGATAAACACCAGAATGATAAAACAAAAGGCAACTCGTTAAAACTATTAAATGCATCAATGTCTAAAACACGAAAGACTCAAATATAAGATACACAATTCTCTAAAATTGTTTATTAAAACTGAAACCGACCTGCTCAAAGTAAACCATACCCACCCCCTCCCTACCCACCCCAACCCTCCTCCTACACTAAATACTAATTATTTCTACTCTTAACTTCCCAACTACACGTTATCCATAAACTATCCAGTAACACTAGTTGTTACTGATAAGACTGAGCCCAGCTCCCCAGAACTTTTGTCAAGACAACAAACTAAACTGAGTTATTAAAATATTCAAAGAAACCCTGCACACTGACCGTTCCTGACTGAGTTTGGTTCTGAGATCATTGATTTCCTCTTCATACTTTTCGTTCAGCTTGACGAGATTCATTCGCTCTGTCTCATACTGGGCCGCTGTGGACATCTGGGCCTCTTCTGACGCTTCTGGAGACAAAGAATAAAGAGAACATTTATTTGCATTTTATGAAAAAATTGGGGAACATTGACGAAGAATTGGCAACGTTTATTAATGGTAGATGTTTGAGGCCTCCTAGTTAGTAAGTAACTGTTTTATACTCGAGAGCTCCTGTTCATAATGCTGTTGCGGGCGCAGTGGCGTGGTGGTAAGACGTAGGCCTCCTAATCGGGAGGTCGTGAGTTCGAATCCCGGTCGCTGCCGCCTGGTGGGTTAAGAGTGGAGATTTATCCGATCTCCCAGGTCAACTTATGTGCAGACCTGCTAGTGACTTAACCCCCTTCGTGTGTACACGCAAGCACAAGACCAAGTGCACACGGAAAAGATCCTGTAATCCATTCCATATCAGAGTTCGGTGGGTTATAGAAACAAGAAAATACCCAGCATGCCTCCCCCGAAATCGGCGTATGCTGCCTGAATGGCGGGGTAAAAACGGTCCTACACGTAAAAATCAACTCATGCTAAAAACATGAGTGAACGTGGGAGTCCAAGCCCATGAACGAAGGAAAAAAATAAATAAAATAAAAAATAATGCTGTTGTATGGTGGCTATTTTACTACTCAGTTGGCTTGTGCAGATACAATCTTAATACAAAAACATTATTAACTACTCCAGACCTGGGAACCCCTGTTTTGCACTTGGAGTATTTTCAAGCAAACTAATGTGTATTTTCAGAAAACTTAGCGTACTCCACACAGCATCTGAACATCCATGATTCAAAAATGTTTTACACACATCCGTCACACCGTGTATCAAGTTTACTAATACATTTAAAACAAATGCTTCTTTCAATGTTTACTGACAAAAACTGTAAGTGTAATCATGTGCTAAAATACTGGATTAGCTCCGGGATGTGCATGTGAAGAAAACTAGTCTAAGAATTTTTCTCGTCGTATTTTTTTCCACTGACCGTACTGCTCGTGTTAGACAATCATGCGTATAAAATACGGCGAAATCGTATGGGTTCCCAGGTCTGAAACTCACCTCCTAGTAACTGTTGCATGCTGGAGAGTTCCTGCTCGTAGTGTTGCCGCACCGAGGCTATCTCGTCGGCCTTGGCTTGCTCAGACATGGCGGCGGCGGTCTTGACGTCCTCCATTTCCTGTCTGAGCATGGCCATCTCGGCACGAAGCTTCTCCAGCTCTGCTGTGCATAGCTCCTGCTTGTCTCTCTCCTGCTTCAGGTCAACTGGTGATGGCAGAAAGAAGATTAATCTATCAATAAGGGGAGGGAGTGGGGAAAAGAAAGAGAGAGAGAAAGAGAGAGAGAGAGAGAGAGAGAGAGAGAGAGAGAGAGAGAGAGAGAGAGAGAGCACTCAGAACTTTATTTCAAAAGGATAAAGATCTCAGAATTGGTCTAATTCTTCCAATCCGACCTGTTAACATATATATATCCAGAGTATAAATGATAAACTCAGCACAAGAGAGAGAGAGAGAGAGTGTTTGTGAGTGTGCACAGGTGCAAATTGAAGCGCAAATGTTGTGTGTAATTTATACACAGTCATTCTCCTCGGTTCAGAAAGTTTTATTTAATCAATTTATACAAACTCACATTATTTCAACAGTTGTACTTAAAAACAGTTGATATTTTTCTGGGATAAACGATTCAGCTTATTTTAACAGTACAAAAACTTAAAATATCTTTTGAAAACTTCAAAATAACAGAACAACAATAAAGAACACAGCATTAAAACTAAACAAACGCTATATATATCAGTAATAAGTCATGCACAAAGGTCAAGTAAAAAACACCACAACAGAGACAGTACTGAGAAAAATCATGATGGCGGCATACCCAAATTCTGGCCTTGAAACACTCAAAAAACCCAACAAAGAAATACCCTGATCCCTTCCACATATTTTCGTGCAAAGGATTAATCCTAGAATCTAAATAAATATGTGTATCACAAAGGAAACAAAACAAAAAAATAAAAACACCAAGCGACCAACAACAAGAACAAACTGAAAAAGCAAAACCTAAACCAAACTACAACCACAAACTTTAACATACATAAATAAACCAAGTGTTTACCACCATAAGCTGGAGAGAAAAAAACAGGCTTTGATTTTAGCGTCTAAAACAATGTTAACCCCTTCACCGCCACAGTATAACAGCATTTTGGTATTGCTGTGCGCCAGGGCAAATTTCGCTTTCTTCGGTAGGTTCACTTATCTGTTCACTGCTCAATCATTTATTGAGATATCTCTTAGATCTTTGGCATGTGGTTTGCTTACACCCTTGGCTATTATGTGATAACATGATCATTGGACTTTGTGATTGTTATGATAAAAATCGATATAATGTCCATTTTTGTCAAAAATTACAGTTTGCAAACTTTCACACACACACTGCAGCACGTAAAACCGCAGAAAAGCTGAAAACACAGCAAAAACTGGTGTCAAATATCAGGTACTCACATTACAGCCCATAAAAGTATTCTTCTGTGTGGTAATCCATAAATCACTTCTTGTAGAGCTTCCAGAACACTGTATCATTTGAAAACAGGTCTACGAGTTGATGTCCAACTTTCGGCCGCCCTTTTTAACCTTGTAGATCGGAAAAAACTTCTAAAAAAGTTTTAACCACGTGGTACTATTACTTATCTGAACGGTCAATGAGAAAGAACTGTGTTTAAAACCCCTACAAGAAGTTGGACAGTGGTTATTACCTCCCATTTAGTTTTCACAAATGTCCTGAAAAGTGCTGATGTAAATGCCACGTACCTAGTACGTGTATGGGCATATGACAAACCAAACATGACCACGTACCTAGTACGTGCTGGGCAGTGAAGGGGTTAATAAGCAGAATGAACAAACCTAAACAGCCAAAAAAAGCTCCCAACATGTATTGCAAATGGCCAGTCATGACAGGTATATTTTGGTCATGTGAACTACATGTAGTTAAACTTAAAGGGACAACAGGAAGTGTCTTTTCTTGGGAGGTGGTCTCATACCACTGACACTGTACACATCCACAGGTTGGATAAACATTACTATAAGCTCCGCATGAACAAAGTATGCTGTTACATAGTACATTCCGTCTCCTTTGACATTATGTTGCTAGCAGCCTCTAAGCTCTGAAATAAGAATTGCACTTAGAACCACCATGGGCTGGAGTTGAATTTCTACTTCTATCTATTCCCCCACCACACATGTGCATGCATGCATACAGACACATGCAGTGACACACTAAAATTTTGCTCTAGAAATTTTGATTGCCAATTTCAAATTATCCACATCCTGTCATCAGTTAGTGGATATAATACCTTCTTTCTGCAGGTACAGCTCTTTAAACTTTGCCCTCTTGATCCCAAAGTCCGCCTCAAGCGTCTTCTTCTCCTTCTTCAGTCTTTCCAGCTGCTCCTCGAAGCTACAACCCTTATCTTCATCTGCATATTCACCAGAAAGATTATCATTTTCCCCTGCATGAACTAGACTCAGTGAAAAACATGAGTGACCATGGGATATCCTCAATGGACCTTTTTTTACATTTAGTCAAGTTTTGACTAAATGTTTTAACATAGAGGGGGAATCGAGACGAGGGTCATGGTGTATGTGTGTATGTGTGTGTGTGCGTGTGTGTGTGTAGAGCGATTCAGAGTAAACTACTGGACCGATCTTTATTAAATTTGACATGAGAGTTCCTGGGTATGATATCCCCGGACGTTTTCTTTCATTTTTTCGATAAATGTCTTTGATGACGTCATATCCGGCTTTTTGTAAAAGTTGAGGCGGAACTGTCACACCCTCATATTTCAATCAAATTAATTGAAATCTTGGCCAAGCAATCTTCGACGAAGGCCAGACTTCGGTATTGCATTTCAGCTTGGTGGCTTAAAAATTAATTAATGACTTTGGTCATTAAAAATCTGAAAATTGTAAAAAAAAATAAATTGTTTATAAAACGATCCAAATTTACGTCCATCTTATTCTTCATCATTTTCTGATTCCAAAAACATATAAATATGTTATATTTGGATTAAAAACAAGCTCTGAAAATTAAAAAAATTAAAAATTATGATCAAAATTAAATTTTCGAAATCAATTTAAAAACACTTTCATCTTATTCCTTGTCGGTTCCTGATTCCAAAAACATATAGATATGATATATTTGGATTAAAAACACGCTCAGAAAGTTCAAACGAAGAGAGGTACAGTAAAGCGTGCTATGAAGCACAGCGCAACCGCTACCGCGCCAAACAGGCTCGTCACTTTCACTGCCTTTTGCACTAGCGGCGGACTACGTTCAATTTCATTCTGTGAGTTCCACAGCTTGTCTAAATGTAGTAATTTCGCCTTACGCGACTTGTTGTTTGTTTTGTTTGTTTGTTAAAAATCCTGTGCTGGTTGCAGTTTTGCTGATGGCCTTACTGTAATACTTGTGCGACAACATTAGTTCAATCGTTTGAAATCTGCAATTCATCAGCTTGATTTGCAATGAAAATGAAAGAGATTGGGGTCTCAAGGAAGAAACAGTTCAAATACACAAATTGACAAGGCAAAAAAAAAAATAGGTGTGGTTACGGTAACATAGGGTCATAGCCAAAAAAAATAGGGTAGGAAGGAAGGCAATCACTTTTTTATTTTAAACTTTATTTTTCTAATGTGTACAAATTAAACCTACTTGACAGGGAAATAAGTGTGCGACTCGGGCGCTTTCGCTTTTATTGCGTTTTCTGCACTCGTTTTCTTGTTTTTTTGTATTGTTTTTTGACAAATGTAATGGGTCGGCCCCTAAAAATAGGGTAGGTCGGGTTACCGTAACCACACCAATTTTTTTTTAGGCCCAAGCGATAAGCGCTTTTCCAGAGGGATTCTAATGCATAAAAATCAGTGGCCAGGCCAGTTAACAGTATAAACTATAACACTTCAGGATTATCGTCATTTGCCAGACATGCTTTTTGATAGCAGGAAATACAATCGTGGAGTCAGATAAACTTCTGCACTTGTTTCAACTTGAAGTACAATATATGTATACCAAAATGGTGATCACGGCTAGAAAATCGTTTCAAATCTTTTGGTCCAAACTGCATGTGGAAAATGAACACCGAGCGCCAGTTGCCGATATAATGTCGAACTTGAGAAATGAAAGACACATCTGCAGCTACAGTCAGATCTATACTATGGGAATCTTGCAAAGTATGTGTAGCTTCTGAATGCAAGCATTTAATTAAAATAATGGACATAGGTACACGTACTTCACATTTTAAATCACAATCTTCAACCTAGTTTAGATTTTTGACTTTTAAGATATAATATAATTATGTGTTTCATTTTGCTGCAGGAAGAAAGTTGTTTTGATTTCTTCACTGGAAGAGAACCAAGTTTATTTGAGACCCTAATTAACTGCCTTGAAACAACCAATGCGCTACTCAATTGAAATCTGTGTTGAAAAAAACCCCTTGAATCCCTTATCAATATTGGCACAGAAATAGGACTGCAGCACACCGTATTTGAAAATTCAAGCTCCCTAGAAGCAACAGAACGCTAATTGAATTTGAAGATCCACTTTTTCAATTAATTTGTGGCACATTATTGAGTTTTTAGTTTTACGCGGTTGAGTATGGAAATTCCATCAGGATACATTACAATAATTACATCACGATTCACATACAACATGTAACAACTTTAATGCCGGTGTCAGTTCCTCCCCACTTTAACTTAATTGGGCATGCATTTTTCTCTCAAAGAGTTGAGCAAAAATATTTTGTTTACAGCTGCAAATGTTCTGATTCACTCTTTAAACAAGCGTGCAGCTATCATGAGAATAGATCGAGCTCTACAATACTCTATAGCTATTAACTCGAGAACATGTTCTATAGATAAGCAGAAAACTATAGCTGTCACCTATAAACATCACATAAAATTATAAAGATTTTCAGTTTCACTAAAGTTTTGATCTTTTATGAGCCTAAGTTAGTGAGTATCATATTGTTAATAATATAAGCAATAAAATGAGCAAGAGAGAAAGATCTATGCATGAATATATACTGCCGGGTAGCAGGAAATGAAAACATTTCCTGCATATCTCAACATTAGATCACAAAACGTATTCATGCTCCCTAACAATGCTAGAGCATTGTCACTTACAACCTCATAATCAATTTCATTCATTCACGTGACAAATGAGTAATAAGCATCCCAAGTCAATTTCAAGGAAGACGAAACATTAATTATTCAGTCTCAGATCAGAAAACATAAGCAAGCAGGTCCCTGCAAATCTATCCATATTTATCATAGAAATACTGCTGATAATATAATATGCTGCAGAAGCAGTCGCTCAGTTATTCCGCTGGGCAAACTGATAACATGATGATCGTTATCAGAGTGGGCATCGATAGCGAAGATGAGGGGGGCTGATTATCTGTCTCAGCTGACACTCCCAGCAAAATCGAAAGTAAACAAGCAGACGACATTAAAATGAAAGGATTTAGGTCTTCTGTTTCTCCATTTACCTTGCTCGGTTGAACCTGCAGCCGCAGCGGCCACAGATTCGCTTGTGTCAGTCATGATGTTGTTATGTTGTCGTTTCACATTGCATTTTGTCTGCTTCGTCTTATCTCACGTCATTTACTAACTCTGCGCCGTCTACTTCCGTTTTCTGGTAAAGGGAGGCCATTCCAACGGCTGAGCTTTTTATCGTCTGCTACAATCATGCGAGTGTCAGCTGAGCTCTGCCGGAAAGAGTTCTTGCGGATAACTTAGCCTGTATCAGTTACATTATTTTGTTTTATTTAAAAGAACTCTCTGGTAACATTCACTGGATATGATCCACAGCTGCTATTGCAAAGAATGTCCTGGGGTAGTAACAGTGACTGAGGAGGAGCAACCGCAGTTACTTTGGGCCTGCTTTGGGCTTACTATTTTTTGCTGATTTCATGTGACATGCAACCTAGGTTGATGAAAACTAATTTCGACCGGACCAAGGGCGGATGAAGGGGGGGGGGGGGGAGGGGACCGGGGGTGGACCCACCCAAACTTTTTTGCACAAACTTGCACAAACTAGGGGGGTCCGGGGGCATGCCCCCCCGGATTTTCAAGTGTTGTTTCAAGGAAGCAAAATGCTGCAATCTAGGGCCACCTGAGCTCAGAAACTCATCTCTCTCTCTCTCTCTCTCTTTTGCCCCCTGAAGAGGGGGGCCCGGGCCCCCTTAGCCCCCCCCCCTTAATCCGCCGCTGCGGACACAATCATGACAATGCATTATAGTAACGAAACCTTATCCGGTTCATTTTGTGTGTGTTATAAACGGGCCCGTCGGAATGATTTCAGTCTGGCATCACAGTGTCTGTTTAAAACCTTCTTTACTGGCCAAGAGTTTGTCTTTATAATCAGTGAGTCTGTAAATGTACCTCCCTTGCATTGATTTAATTATCTAAGATCTTTGGAAAGCTTAAAGGCATAGTAAGCCTCCCGTAAACCACCACAGATACTGTCAGGCTTTTTACACACAGTACAAACACCCTTTCATTTAAACACTCACCGCTTGAGAACATCCTAGGTGCCCTACGTAAAGAGCGAGCAATTTTCAAAGAATTTATTTTTGCGTGGTTCATCTTACGCCTGAACCATCGTGAACCCGTGTGATCCAGTTTCCTTTTTTTCACATGGTAGTCGTCAGTTTGTGATTTCAATGCGACTGATCGCTGTAAGCTTATCTGCAATAGCACGTTATTATGTACCCATATCTGAATCTAAACGCAACAAACAGCTGCGATTCACACGAACTCTAGCGATGGCTTTTGACTGTTCAGAGGAACTGGCGATAGGCATAACCGTCGTCTGCTACGAGAACCACGACCTTGCGTGACCCTGCTTCCGGGCTTTTCTTTTTTCAAACTTTCTAAACTTCGAATTGTACTGATCTTGTCTTGGTGAAAAAAGAATTCTTATATGATTTAAGAATGTTTGTTTAATCCGTTTTGTTTTAATTTCTTTTTATTTCAGCAGACACGGATGTCAAACACAGTGCTAGGCAGTCACCTCCAGTGAAATGAGTTGATCTAAAGTGCTTGTAATGTTTGGATGTCTTTGCTCGTGGTTCGATTTATGTGAATTTCAAGACTTGCAGTAGAGTCTCAAGTTAAGTTTACTCTGCCCGAAAAAAACTGTCCACCATTTACTTGAACATGCAGATATAAGGAAACGGAATGAATCTGTTCTCAAAGTCAAAATGATCACGATTTTTTCCTCAGATTCAAAACATGCACTGTCATGGTTTTGTCTGTACAATTTAGTAAGTCTTAAGTACTTTGCAACAACTTCCTTGAACGTGAAAGACAGTTTTTGAATGCTAGATCTGTATCGCGTTTCATTCCAGACTCGATCCTCTCTTTGATTGTAGATCTACTGTATGCTGTTTACGCACTATCATATGATTCGCTATGTAACGTTTGGTAAGCTTACCTTGCAACAGCTTTCTTGTCTTTGTTGGCATTTCTGGCTGTGTTGACCGTCAGAATTATTTTAAGAACCAGGCTGCTGCAGTCGACATGTTTCGCATATTGTAGGGTTACCATGCTGCATAGGTAAAGTGGCTTGTATAACCTGACTATTCTGTTTCAAAACACTGTTTATATTTGTGTAGGTTGTAGTCATCATAACTAATCGCATTTTGCCATTTGTTTCAGAAAGGAGGTTAACCTACAACAAGATCGACGCTATGTCAGATATATGCCTCAGCCACATGAAGACTTCCGAATTTAGATCTACTCGGCATGGTGACAAGTCTTGATGAAAAGTATAGGACTGAGGACAGCAGTGGAAAAAGTGCCCACATGGCAGGTACCTAACCTATTACCCTAGTCATTTTATCTGTTTGCCTTCTTTTGAAAATTATACATGGAGTTGATATGATGCGTTAGTTTTAACTGTGTGTGTGTGTGTGTGCGTGTGTGTGTGTGTGTGTGTGTGTGTGTGTGTGTGTGTGTGTGTGTGTGTGTGTGTGTGTTACGGAGTGAGTGAGTTTGTGTTATGTTACTGTTTGTTGATTTCTTACGGGAGCCTTGAAGGCTTCGCCTCTTGTTATTTAGATTTTAAAAGTTAGGTCTAGCGCCAAAACGCAAAATTAATTCTTTGAAAACTGATTGCTCGCTCTTTACGTAGGGCACCTAGGATGTTCTGAAGCGGTGAGTGTTTAAACGAAAGGGTGTTTGTGATGTGTGTAAAAGCCTGACAGTATCTGTGATGGTTTACGCGGGGAGGCGTACTGTGTGTAAAAGCCTGACAGTATCTGTGATGGTTTACGGGAGGCGTACTGTGCCTTTAAAGCCTGACAGTATCTGTGATGGTTTACGGGAGGCGTACTGTGCCTTTAAACGAAAGGGTGTTTGTGCTGTGTGTAAAAGCCTGACAGTATCTGTGATGGTTTACGGGAGGCGTACTGTGACTTTAAACGAAAGGGTGTTTGTGCTGTGTGTAAAAGCCTGACAGTATCTGTGATGGTTTACGGGAGGCGTACTGTGCCTTTAAACGAAAGGGTTTATGTGCTGTGTGTAAAAGCCTGACAGTATCTGTGATGGTTTACGGGAGGCGTACTGTGCCTTTAAACGAAAGGGTGTTTGTGCTGTGTGTAAAAGCCTG
The DNA here is from genome assembly GCF_037325665.1 of Littorina saxatilis. NCBI lineage: Eukaryota > Metazoa > Mollusca > Gastropoda > Littorinimorpha > Littorinidae > Littorina > Littorina saxatilis. The sequence continues at coordinate 15,386,814 of NC_090253.1, read as the reverse complement.
ACAGTATCTGTGATGGTTTACGGGAGGCGTACTGTGCCTTTAAACGAAAGGGTGTTTGTGCTGTGTGTAAAAGCCTGACAGTATCTGTGATGGTTTACGGGAGGCGTACTGTGCCTTTAAAGCCTGACAATATCTGTGATGGTTTACTGGAGGCGTACTGTGCCTTTAAAGCCTGACAGTATCTGTGATGGTTTACGGGAGGCGTACTGTGCCTTTAAAGCCTGACAGTATCTGTGATGGTTTACGGGAGGCGTACTGTGCCTTTAAAGCCTGACAGTATCTGTGATGGTTTACGGGAGGCGTACTGTGCCTTTAAAGCCTGACAGTATCTGTGATGGTTTACGGGAGGCGTACTGTGCCTTTAAAGCCTGACAGTATCTGTGATGGTTTACGGGAGGCGTACTGTGCCTTTAAAGCCTGACAGTATCTGTGATGGTTTACGGGAGGCGTACTGTGTGTAAAAGCCTGACAGTATCTGTGATGGTTTACGGGAGGCGTACTGTGTGTAAAAGCCTGACAGTATCTGTGATGGTTTACGGGAGGCGTACTGTGTGTAAAAGCCTGACAGTATCTGTGATGGTTTACGGGAGGCGTACTGTGTGTAAAAGCCTGACAGTATCTGTGATGGTTTACGGGAGGCGTACTGTGTGTAAAAGCCTGACAGTATCTGTGATGGTTTACGGGAGGCGTACTGTGCCTTTAAAGCCTGACAGTATCTGTGATGGTTTACGGGAGGCGTACTGTGCCTTTAAAACCGGCAGGGGTTTCATTGTATCGAACTGATACAAGGTTGAATTTGCTGAACCTAGCCGGTTTTATTTTATCAAACTTCAACATTATAGTCCTTACTTATTTATTTTGTTCAATTTAGTTGGTTACACACCGGAGCGGGATGGGGACAGAATGCGCCTGAGTGGGCCGCATCAGTTGTGGGAGAGAAATTCAAGTTTTATGCTCTCACGGCAAAGCCATTATAGGGGCATGTTCCCGGGTTTTTAACCCGACTTTAGATGAGATACACAAGTGTATGCGTGTTTAGGTGGTATCAGTAATATGCACTTATGGCAGAATGACCGACTGAGGTCATTTAGGTGCCACTGTGGTGACACGGGGGTGGGAGATGGATACCGTCGCTGGGTCTGCACATAAAAGTTGACCCGTGTCCGTCCGTCCCGGCTTCGAACCGGCGACCTTACGATCACAAGTCCAGTGCCTCTACCACCTGAGCTACCCGGGCCCCCCTCGCATCAGTTATATCAGTGACGGGATATTGGCTGAAGAAAATCGCCGACATTGTGAATACATGGGTGTTTCAGTAACTACATGTATCAAACACTGATTCTTTAATTGTTAGTTTCTAGTGTCTCCAGTTTCTCGCATATTCTTGGCTTATCGAAGTAAATTAACGGAACACCTGCTGCAGACTTGCCCACTACACGATGGCCTCAGGAGCCAGATCTGGGCGGAGGCGACCACAGTGCAAGGGAAGCTCTATGGCAGTCTGGACGACCTACAGCGCACGGCAACATTTCCATCTAAGTGATCGACAAGAAGAAGAAGAAGAAGTAAATTACAGCTGAATAAGAATGACTGAATTTCGTAATTTTACGTTAAACTTTAGTCAGTCCTGACTCAGAGACTGTTGTATTACTGCAGCGTAAGTTCACAGTAACATGACAACAGGACACTCTACAAGACACACAACCAATAATGTTTATTGCCCGCCTCGAATCAGACACTTAATTAATTCGGGACTGAAGTCTCTGTGAATCCTGACTTTTCCTGTGAAATATATGACACATCTCTCTCTTCAACTAATAATAATAAATTGTCAACTTACCTCAAAGCATAACATCCGAACAGACAACACATTCCCAGTCGGAAACAGATAATTGCAAGCAAGAAACTGATAGAGAAACTGAACCAGCTGAAACCGCAGAAGAAAGAGACAACGAATGCTTGCGAGAAGGCGTTATCTTCCATAAGCAGAAAGAGAAACAATGCAGCTTTTTAGGGGACATAATCAACAAGGAGGCGTGTATCAAGCGTACGAAATTTGACCCATTATCAGTGACACAGGCACATGGAACAAAACTTTTTGCAGTGCTAGTTCTTGGAGAAAAAAGACGAAGTCTGGAATCTGCGAAGAGGGAAACTCATATAGAACCGATAAAACGAAATAGAAAGATAAAGAGACCAACAACAACAAACCAGATGAAAAAAGCCAGATTAGTGTTTACCTTGTGTTTGAACTGACGATAACAACTTGATAAATCCGCCGAGATTAATGCATCAATTGAATAAACTTATAAGTACCAAGTGCCTTTGGTTATCTCTTCATCCTGGGCTATCAGTTCAAGCCGTGTCAGTTGCGCAAATATTCTGTAGTTTGCTGACGGATTGCAAACGTTGCTGTCAAAAAGTACATGAACACGCATAAGTGTTTATTTTTTGTTTGTTGTGTGCTTACCATGACGTTGCGTAATTCAAAAGATAGGTCTACCTTCCTTCACACCGTTCAAGTTAACGGCGCATTCCTTCCCGTAGGTCGTGGGTTCGAACCCCGGCCGGGTCATACCTAAGACTTTAAAATTGGCAATCTAGTGGCTGCTCCGCCTGGCGTCTGGCATTATGGGGTTAGTGCTAGGACTGGTTGGTCCGGTGTCAGAATAATGTGACTGGGTGAGACATGAAGCCTGTGCTGCGACTTCTGTCTTGTGTGTGGCGCACGTTATATGTCAAATCAGCACCGCCCTGATATGGCCCTTCGTGGTCGGCTGGGCGTTAAGCAAACAAACAAACAAACAAACAAATTCCTTCCCGTGAAAACAGCCTCGTTCGGCTCAATATCTCAGATGTGGCCAGGCTTTCACATGGGATACAAGACCATCCCTCCACTTAGTGAAATACCAAAAATGAACAGCTCGAGTGCTGTGCACACTGAAAAATGTATTTTTTAATGAATCAATTTTGTAAAAGCCACCATAGTGCCAGTATGGTGCCAGAGTGAGTGTCAGGCTAGCCTAGTTCCAGAGTAGGCCTACTAGCCCTGCGAGAACAGTCCGTGATGCACGGTGCCAGCTCGGTGCTAATACAAAGTACAAAGTCAGTGCCACGAAGAGAATGGCAGTGCCAGAGTGAGGGAACCGCTGGGTTGTGAACCTAACTCTGTCTAATGAAGACCAGAAATGGTCATGGCTCCCAAAAGCACTGTTTTTCCGTTTTGGGAGTCGCTTTGAGTGTTTTTTTGCGAACATTAATAGCAAACCATTTAAAGGATTGGACAGTATTAAATCGGAATTTTGGTCCGCTGTGTTGAAGGCATGGCTTGATAACAATCAAGTCGATAATAATGGTAATTCTGTTTCCGGTTTGTTGTGGAACAACAAAGATATAATTTGTCAAGGAAACCCACTCTTTTTTGCGGATTGGATTAAAAGTGGTATAATGTATGTGAGCGATGTGTGTGAGAATGGACGTTTTTCTACCTATGAAGAAGTGTGTGAAAGAACTGGCTACACTGCAAATAGATTGCTTGAGTACAATGTTGTTCGAATAGCTGTACATCTCCTTTTAAGAAATGTCGATATAAACGATGTAAATTGTTCAGTCTGTGACATTCCGACCTTCTGTGGGAAAAAAGTTAAATCAGTAAAAGAAATTCGAAAGATTCTGGTAGGAAAACAATACAGCCAACCCTGTTCAGAAGGATTTTGGAGAAGAAAATTAGGATTTGAAATTGACGAAAAGAATTGGAACTTAGCAGCCACTGTCACTAGTGAAGTTCGATTACGTGTACTGCATTGGAAAATATTGCAAAACATTTATCCAACTAATATTTTATTGTGTAAAATGAAAGTGAAGGCTGATAAAAACTGTACATATTGTAAGGATGAACTTGATGTATTGGAGCATTTTTTCTTTGAGTGCCCAACAGTGCTCAGGTTTTGGAAATATATTGAAATGTACATTTTAGTAAACATTGGTGAAAGAATTAGGTTGAATGTTACAGATGTGCTTTTTGGTATAAAAAGTAACAGCAAAAATATGAAGAAGATTAATCACATTATTTTAATCGCAAAGATGTGCGTAAGCATTTTTAAAAAAACCGATTCACGATTAACACTGGAAATTATTTTTGGAAATCATGTTGTTTTGAGATTTCGTTAGTGCTACACATGTTGACACGTATATTTTTTTCACGTATGACTATTTTTAGTCCTTTTGTATAATGTACAAGTTTTTCTGAACCGCATGTAAATGAGAGAGTATGTGTGCAGAGTGAGGGAACCGCTGCGAGAATGAGTGCTGGAGTGAAAAATATGAATTTTGCTGGCAATAAAATATTCTTTTTTCCCATACAGCCAACTAATTTTGAAATAAAAGTACTAATAATTCTACTGCTATTCAGTTTTAGTCTGATTTTATCTGGATCATTCTTCTGCAATGGTGTAACAGCGGCAAGACAAACAAAACTTATAATAGTTTATTTAATAGCTTTATAGAAATGATACATTTTGTGGAAAAATTTCGAAGAAAACATGTATTAATCTGTTACGAGCGTGAATGTATGGTGGATGAGTTTTGGGTACCATCCTGGGTGCTTGTTAGTGTTCGGCATGCATTCATTGCTCCGTGCATTCATTGGCTGCCGTACTTTTGGTGATGCTGGGGGTGGGAGTGAGAGGGAGGTAATGTGGATGTTATACACACCGAGTCTCATAGGATTGAAAAATATTCACCATAAGTTCGCGAATCATGAAAAAAGCAGGCTTCAGCGTGTGTGTGTGTACGTGTGTGTGCAGTGTATATGCCGGTGTTCCAGTGCGTGTGCGTGTGTGTTAGTGTGTGCAGTGTGTGTGTGAGAGAGAGAGAGAGAGAGAGAGAGAGAGAGAGAGAGAGAGAGAGAGAGAGAGAGAGAGAGAGAGAGAGAGAGAGAGCGCACCCGCGCTTTGACATGTCCCTATATTTTCCAATGTTTCTTAATTAATAATAATAATAATACGAATATTTCTAACGCGCACATATCTCACCAACAGGCGACTCAAGGCGCACATACACTCATTCACACACACGGAGACTTAAAGTCACTGACCAGGGCCGGACTAGGCTAAGAGGAGGGAGGGGGTTGCCAGTGGTGGTCCAGGGGGATGTTCCCCCTGGCGGGGTCAAGGGGCAGAGCCCCTTGTGGGGGTCAGGGGGCAAAGCCCCCTGAAGCTGATGGGTAGGTCATATTCTGAGATAGGAAAATGGACGCTCCTTGCACGAAACGGCATAAAATAAACAATAATAAAAAATGTTTTAAATAAGTGAGGTACATGTTTAGGCTAGGGGTGGGGGGTGGGTGGGTTGCGCAACCCCCATAACCCCCCCCCCCCTCGGTAGTCCGGCCCTGCTAACACTAACACACCATCAACCATGGTTTGTGAAGGCATCAGGCATTTTGTCTATAGCGAATATAGTAAAGGAACTGCCCCAATGATTTCCAAAGAGAAACAGTAGCATACAGTCAGTGTACTAACAGACAGACACAATTCAATTTGGTTTTTTTATTACAAAATACATTAAACACGTTCCGTCCACGACATAAACAGAATCGAGCAATCTTAAATTCAAAAGTATATCAAAAGGAACACATATTTCAAATAATTATTATGTAAAAAGCTTATAAAACAGAATAGGCTTACTGAGAGCATTCTCAAATTCAAACGTATATCAACAGGAAAGTTCATTTCATATTATGAAAAAAGCGTTCAAAAGCGTGTCACCCGAGCGAACGTTATGAAGCTAAATATATTGTACAGAGCGAGTAAGGATGGTAGTCAAGTTGCAGAACGTGTTTCGTTCATAAAAATATTTGGCAGCGTATAAAAGTCGTAGAGCGCATCTCCCCAGGTGTTGACGGCGAGAGCCAAGCACAGAACCGATATCAAATTCATGAAGAATCCTGCATAGGCCTGGGACAGAAAGTTAGTTAATTACATACGACACCAATACATGCACATCTTGGTGGTGGCCTTACAAGCCTCTCCTTTTGCCAGACAGTAGTATGTTGAGTTTTGTTCTTTGACTTTTGATTTTAGGCCTGCGTGTGTGTATGTGTGTGTGTGTGTGTGTGTGTGTGTGTGTGTGTGTGTGTGTGTGTGTGTGTGTGTGTGTGTGTTTGTGTTTGCTTGCTTCTTTGCTCATTCACTCTTAGAAAACACAGTTCATGCATTTTCTCTAATTTTCTCCAAACACGCCTCTCACCATATCAAGTACTCGAAGATCGCCATATGCAAAGACAATGGCGTTGGGCGGCGTTGCTACTGGCAACATAAAGGCGAAGGATGTTGCAATGGCCGCAGATGCCATAAGGTACAAAGGATTGACCTTGGTAGTCAACGCCTGAAAAGCAAAGAGCATAATTGTAAAGTTATGATGTTGCGCTATATAAATGCTCATTTATGATTATTATTATTATTGTAGAAACCAAATGAGAAAAAACCCCGCTTATATTGACACTTATTATATTCTATTATGTTCAGATTGAGTGAGAAAAACACTCTGCAGCTGATTACCTCTATGAAGCGATAGGCCTAAAGATCACAGACGATTATAATACGAGACTAAATGTTCAAAACTTCAATCGAATTGTGGTCCGACGAAAATTAACAAGAGGAGCGAATGAATGCTTATAAGACTCCCCCTCGTCATTTCTAAAAATGAATCAGAAACGATCTGCCGATCTATGCTCATTGTCTCCCAGGTACGGATATATCCGTACCCACTCATATGGCACTATCCGACATATAGGTCCGGATATATCCGTACACACAGTCATTTCAGTCGCTTCCTGTAACGTCCATCTAACGCCTGCATTCCATCGTGTTGATACACAGTTCTACACAGATACTACATTTCTGAGTAACCTGCTGCAGCACAGCTGGTCTCGGTTAAAAAAAACTTGGTCAACATAGGTGGGGTAGAAAGTGTTAAATCCTATTTTCTTACCTATTGACCTGAACTTGATCCCTTTGTTACATGTATTATGGCATGTGAACAGAATTAATTCAAAAACGTTCAAGGAAATTATAATTTTTCTTTCTTCAACTAAATGCTAAAGCGGATGGACTTGACGCTATTTTGCCATTTTGATCAGATCAACAAACCTGGACTTGCTGTCACAATTGTGAGGAATCAAGCATGCTTTTCACCAAACATTTTGTCAGCAATGTGGCTGAAGTAAGAATGTATTATATGACGGGCGCAGTGGCGGGGTATTAGACGTCGGCCTCCTAATCCGGGAAGGTCGTGAGTTCGAATCCCGGCCGCGGCCGCCTGGTGGGTTAAGTGTGGAGATTGTTTCGATCTCCCAGGTCAACTTATGTGCAGACCTGCTAGTGGCTTAACCCCCTTCGTGTGCACACGCAAGCACAAGACCATGTGCGCACGGAAAAGATCCTGTATTTCATGTCAGAGTTCGGTGGGTTATAGAAACACGAAAATACCCAGCACGCTTCCTCCGAAAGCGGCGTATGGCTGCCTAAATGAGTGTACGTGGGAGTTTCAGTCCACGAACGCAGAAGAAGAAGAAGAAGAATTTATTATGATGCAGAATTTCAAGAGCGAAGTTCGTCTCGGTGATCTCAACACACCAGCAACAGAAAAATAATCGTGACGGTACAAATACTGTGGAACCCCCGTCTTAAAACACATTAAAAGTTTTAAGACTTCCAAAAGCTGTGAACAGATCAGGTCCTAAAAAGGAAGAGGGCTTAAACCGGGGGTTTATGTACACAGATTATGAACAGAAAGTCTGATAAAACAAGGTCAATTGGGGGCGTCTTAAAACGGGGGTTCCACTAGTGTATCGGTATCGTATATCATTAAATGCACTGACAATGTGAGACATGATGGGCATGAGGAGTGTGGACGTTGCCGTGTTGCTGGTGACCTCGGTAGCCATGGCGACGATGAAGGTCAGAATCAGGTTGAGCGCCCACGGTTTAAGTGAGGAGAGGCTGCTCATCTTGTGTCCCAGCCACTCCGACAGACCCGAAACCTGGTGAACGGAGGGAAAGAAAGAGGCTGACAATGATTGTCTTTACAAAAAGAAAAAAAAATGTGTTGAATTCTTTGTTGAGATCTTTTTCGTGTAACAGTGGTGACCCGGAGGTGGGCCATAGATACATTTGATCTTGGACAAACCGAAACATTCACTGCAGTTTGTATAGTTTTTTGATTTTGATAATGATAGAAGGTTTTATTTGTCAAATGTCAATTTAAAAATATATGATAACTTTGATAATATTCTTGAGATCGGAATGTTAGCAGTCAACCTATTTCGGATGTGCTATCACAAACAACGGCACAATGACACGCGACACACACACACACACACACACACACACACACACACACACACACACACACACACACACACACACACACACATACACACACACAGCCTAGTTCCCTCTCGCACACTCCCCCAGTCCGAGTAGACAAACCTTGCAGCCATTGGCGAGTGCGAATCCTCCACCAAGAAGTATGATCACACCCCAAGGCACCTTTTTGTCGATTCTTTCCCACGTTAGCAACGGTCGGTAAAAGGGTTCATTTGAATGCTCTGCACAGACACATGGGTGGGACTGAAAAATGTAAAGATTCCTGAAGAATTTTAAGGGGGGGGGGGGGGGCGGGTCTGGGGGCCCCCAGACGCTGAAGGATTTGTATACTTAACAACCAAAAAACCGTCACCACAGACATTACGAATCTGGATTTCCGGAATATACCGGAAGAATCCCACCCATGCAAACAGACAGAAAGACAGAAAGACACACAGACAGACGGACAGACGAACGGACGGACGGACGGACAGACGGACGGACAGGCAGGCAGACAAGACAGACAGACAGACAGACAGACAGACATGGGCTTGATAAAGAAATACACTTATACACATTCTGTGTTCTTTTAGCCTTTGCAAGACATCCAAGATCTAGTTATAAGCTACTTTAGGCACAGCAATGAATGTTATATTAATTTCTTCTTGTATTAATTTAAAAACCCTTACTTCGATTGTGGAAAAATCTTAAGTCTATAAAAATTAATAAAACGTTGCCACACATTTACAGCTAAAATGGAATACAGGTTGGTTTTCTGTTCACCGTTTACATCATGTTTACGCCTGTATTTTCAAATCTTCGGTTTTAAGAACACTGGAAATATCTACTCATTTTGAGTGGACACCGAAGTCACACAGACTTTATTATATTATGCAAAACTGGTAAATATTTCACAAAAGCTTTCACATTCTTATTTTCATGCACCTTCAATCGATACAACAGAATAACAAATGAGAAGGAACAGTTAATTTTTTAGATTCATTCAAGGTCAACCAAGCCTCCTTCAAATGTGAACTCCGTCAGAATGTTCACGATAGATTCTGTGATAGAACCAGAACGGAATTAATGCGTATTCGGATGGTGTTGATGATGATGGTGTGAACTCCGTCAGAATGTTCACGATAGATTCTGTGATAGAATCAGAACGGAATTAATGCGTATTCGGATGGTGTTGATGATGATGGTGGTTGTTTTGCGGGCGAAACCATTTGGGGCATGTTCTCCGGTGTTACCCCGACTTTAGATGAGATACACAGGTGTATGCGTGTTTAAGTGGTATATCAGCCACTTGCACTTATGGCTTATGACCGATGTCTTTTGCGTGCCACTGTGGTGACACGGGGTTGGGACATGGATACAGTCGTTGAGTCTGCACATACAGTTGACCCGTGTCCGCCCCGGCCTGGATTCGAACCCGTGACCTTAACATCACAAGTCTAGTGCTCTACCACCTGAGCTACCCGGTCCCCTCGTATTGTGTTGGTCGGGTGAGACCCTTAAACTCTCCAAAGATGAAATATCTATTTGGATCAAATGAGTCGCGGAAGATCCATACTTCGTACATTGTTCATACTTGAAATAATGGTCCCTGCCATCATTAACCCGGGCTGAGTTGCCCCAAACTACAAATTCTGGCTTCAAATTCCAAAGATTGGGGTGTGCACGTTAAAGATCCCACGATTGACAAAAGGGTCTTTCCTGGCAAAATTGTATAGGCATAGATAAAAATGTCCACCAAAATACCCGTGTGACTTGGAATAATAGGCCGTGAAAAGTAGGATATGCGCCGAAATGGCTGCGATCTGCTGGCCGATGTGAATACGTGATGTATTGTGTAAAAAAAAATTCCATCTCACACGGCATAAATAAATCCCTGCGCCGTGAATATGTGCGCGATATAAATTGCATAAAAAAAGAAAAATATATATAAATCCCTGCGCTTAGAACTGTACCCACGGAATACGCGCGATATAAGCCTCATATTGATTGATTGATTGAAGATTGAGCGATCTCTCTTTTACAGTAGTTCTCTGGTGTTGCTCACCTGCTTTCCTCAGACAGAACACTCTGGGGACATTGGCCGGCAGCAGGAAAAGCAGCATCACGATCAGCATCACAGTGGTAGAATCTGACACGTATCTGGGAGAAAAAAACCGTATATGCACGTGCATTAGATGATATCTCGTTTACGTGTCCTCAGGGCTCCAAAAATGTGCGTCGTCCGGCATGCAGTAGATGCCGAACAAGTAGCACAATGGCCATTATGTTTTTGTGGAAGGCTCAGAGGATTTTCAAAAGTCGGCATTACCTTGAAAAGAGCGCTCCATGGGTCGTGACTGTGTCAACACCGAATGCAGAGCTCCCCAGAGTGCGCGCCTCTGCGTCCAATACGCACTACAAGCCGAAAACACAAAACAGACAGAACTCACCATTTGATGAACCACGCGGACCATCTGGGGGTCTGTTTAGAATCGTGACTTATTCACAGAACAGACAACACTCACCCTTTGATGAAGACGAATGCAGACGTATGCAGAGCTCCGAAGAGTGCGCACCCCTGCGTCCTATACGTACTAGAAGCCGAAAACACACAGCAGACAGCACTCACCCTTTGAGGAACCAGGGGTGAGGTGCACGAAGCGGAAGTGGTTGAAACCTAAACGGGTGAGAACAAACTGCGGAAGTATGAACAATGTACGAAGTATGGATCTTCCGCGACTCCACAGATCAGACAACACTCACCCTTTGAGGAACCACGCGGACCATCCAGTGGTCTGTTCAGGATCGCGATTTATCCACAGAACAGACAACACTCACCCTTTGATGAACCACGTGGACCATCCGGGGGTCTGTTTAGGATCGCGACTTATCCAGAGAACAGCCAGAACACAGAACAGGCCCGCCACTTCCATCTCAGCCAGTCTGGCGTCAG
>NC_090253.1:15357992-15370492 GCF_037325665.1 Littorina saxatilis | reverse complement strand
GTCATTAATGCGTTCAACATCTATTTCTTGGGCTCTTTTCAGGGGCAACTCTAGGCTGACATCATATTCAATCAAAAACTGCTTCAGGTCGTTTAAAAATAGTGAGAAAAGAATCGGTGATAAATTTTCGCCCTGAAGAAGCCCGATGTTTGAGGTGAACGTCTCGGAGAATACACTGTTCACCTTCACGCACAATTTTGCCATGTCCTTAATTACATTCAATACCTTACCATTAATATTCCGTTGCATCAGCTTCTGCCACAGGAGATTGCGTTGCACAGAATCAAAAGCTTTACGCAGATCAATGAAAGCACAATATAACTTTTTCTTTTGTTGTAAAAATATATCAATAAGACAATGTAGTGCAAAAATGTGGTCTACAGTAGAGTGGCCTTTTCGGAAACCAGCTTGTTCGTTGCCGATCACAGAATTGTCATCCAGAAATGCATGCAATCTTTTATTTATCACACTTGTAAAAAGTTTTCCAAAACAACTTAGTACACTGATTCCTCTATAATTATCAGGGTCGGCTGTTGAGCCTTTACCTTTAAAGATTGGGCTTATATACCCCACTGTCCAAGCTTTAGGCATTTTCCCAGTATGCAATATCAAGTTAAATACACATGTTACAATAGTTAATAGTTTTGGTGAGGAATATTTCAAAAACTCGTTTATAATACCATCGTATCCGCAAGCTTTGTTATTCTTTAAATTGTTTACACATATCATCACCTCCTCCTTTGTAATATCAACATTCAATTGTTCATTCATAAGGTCTGTGTCATCAAGCACATCATCTTGCACATCAATCAAGTCGTGCTCAGATACATTACTAAGTTTTTCAAAATGTTTTACAAATACTTCACGGGATATATCACGCATCGCTTGTTTCTTCTGCTGGTCACATCCACTTATCAATTTCCAATAACTGCTGGGGTCAGAAGACTTCATTGTTCGAATTTTCTTATGTAGTTGCTTTAAATAACTATTATAACTTTTACTCAGTGTTCCCTTATAATCCTTGAATGCTTGGGCCTTATCTTGTATGATCTCTCTGTTATTTGGTTGGGCTTTAAATTTTCTCTTTATTTTTCTATATTTCCTTCTTGTCTGTTTACATTCGTTATCAAACCAAATGTTCTTAACTCCACTATGTGCATCGTTACTGCTACATGTATTTATTTTTTTCTTCTGCTTATTCTTTCTAAGCATGTTCAATTTATTGGCAGCTTCGGATAGAATTCCTTCTATTTGTTTCATTACATTATCGATCTGGTCCTGAGTTACATCCTCTACGCTACCAATGAGGGAAACTAATATCCCTTCCACTGATAATACTTTATTATCATCAATTTTATCTACAAAATTCTGATTTGCTCCTACTTTCCATATTGGTTTCAACACACTGCTAGTGTTATAATTGCTTTCAGTTTCAAACCCGGGAACATGCCCCTTAATGGTTATACCGTGAGGGCGTTAAACATTACTTATCATCGGTCCTGTGGACACATTTTTCTAGGAACCATATTCCGCCAGACTTTGAAACAGACAGACGCTTCATCCTTTCACAACGGGCTTGTCATACAGGACGGCAAGGCTATGACGGCAAGGCTATGACGGCATAGTGCAGTCAAACCTGTCTATAACGACCAGCAAAGGGACCGACTGCATGGTTGCTATATATAGACAGGTGGTCGCTATGGAATGGTGGATTATATAGGGAAAAAACCCTTAGAGGTAGGATCCTTTTTCCTTTTGATGGTCGTTAAGGACACAGGAGGTCGTTGTCGACAGGTCTTCGCTAGAGCAGGTTCGACTCAACATAGCGCCAAAAGTGACTAATTTGGTTTAAACAAGGTTTTATTCAGTTAAACACGGTGCAGTAGTAAAACGACTAATTTGACTGTGGCAATTGTACGTAATTATCGCTGACAGTCACATAATTAAAGCCGGTAATTACCAATACCACTCAGTGGTATCAGCGTTTTTACATTTAGTCAAGTTTTGACTAAATGTTTTAACATAGAGGGGGGAATCGAGACGAGGGTCGTGGTGTATGTGTGTGTGTGTGTGTGTGTGTGTGTGTGTGTGTGTGTGTGTGTGTGTGTGTGTGTGTGTGTGTCTGTCTGTCTGTGTGTGTGTGTAGAGCGATTCAGACTAAACTACTGGGCCGATCTTTATGAAATTTGAAATGAGAGTTCCTGGGTATGATATCCCCGGACACTTTTTTCATTCTTTCGATAAATACATTTGATGACGTCATATCCGGCTTTTTGTAAAAATTGAGGCGGAACTGTCACACCCTCATTTTTCAATTAAATTGATTGAAATTTTGGCAAAACAATCTTCGACGAAGGCCGGGGTTTGGTATTTCATTTCAGCTTGGTGGATTAAAAACTAATGAGTGAGTTTGGTCATTAAAAATCGGAAACTTGTAATTAAAATTATAAAAACAAGCTCTGAAAATTAAAAATATAAAAATTATGATCAAAATTAAATTTTCGAAATCGTTTTAAAAACTATTTCATCTTATTCCTTGTCGGTTCCTGATTCCAAAAACATATAGATATGATATGTTTGGATTAAAAACACGCTCAGAAAGTTAAAACGAAGAGAGGTACAGTAAAGCGTGCTGTGAAGCACAGCGCAATCGCTACCGCGCCAAACAGGCTCGTCACTTTCACTGCCTTTTGCACTAGCGGCGGACTACGTTCAGTTTCATTCTGTGAGTTCCACAGCTTGACTAAATGTAGTAATTTCGCCTTACGCGACTTGTTTTTACATTTAGTCAAGTTTTGACTAAATGTTTTAACGTAGAGGGGGGAATCGAGACGAGGGTCGTGGTGTATGTGCGTGTGTGTGTGTGTGTCTGTCTGTCTGTGTGTGTGTGTGTAGAGCGATTCAGACTAAACTACTGGACCGATCTTTATGAAATTTGACATGAGAGTTCCTGGGTATGAAATCCCCGAACGTTTTTTTCATTTTTGTTTTTATAAATGTCTTTGATGACGTCATATCCGGCTTTTCGTGAAAGTTGAGGCGGCACTGTCACGCCCTCATTTTTCAACCAAATTGGTTGAAATTTTGGTCGGGTAATGTTCGACAAAGCCCGGACTTCGGTATTGCATTTCAGCGTGGTGGCTTAAAAATTAATTAATGACTTTGGTCATTAAAAATCTGAAAATTGTAAAAAAAATATGTTTTTTATAAAACGATCCAAATTTACGTTTATCTTATTCTCCATCATTTGCTGATTCCAAAAACATATAAATATGTTATATTCGGATTAAAAACAATCTCTGAAAATTAAATATATAAAAATTATTATCAAAATTAAATTTTCCAAATCAATTTAAAAACACTTTCATCTTATTCCTTGTCGGTTCCTGATTCCAAAAACATATAGATATGATATGTTTGGATTAAAAACACGCTCAGAAAGTTAAAACGAAGAGAGGTACAGAAAAGCGTGCTATCCTTCCCAGCGCAACTACTACCCCGCTCTTCTTGTCAATTTCACTGCCTATGCCGTGAGCGGTGGACTGACGATGCTACGAGTATACGGTCTTGCTGAAAAATGGCATTGCGTTCAGTTTCATTCTGTGAGTTCGACAGCTACTTGACTAAATGTTGTATTTTCGCCTTACGCGACTTGTTAATTACTCTGAACGCTCACTATGCTGTCAGTAATAAAATTATGTAAAAGCGAGACCGATCATAGGCACCAACACGTTTTGTCCAATTTCTTCTCATGCGTTAATTATATTTAGTCAAGTTTTGACTAAATATTTTAACGTAGAGGGGGGAATCGAGACGAGGGTCGTGGTGTATGTGTGTGTGTGTGTGTGTGTGTGTGTGTGTGTGTGTGTGTGTGTCTGTGTGTGTGTGTAGAGCGATTCAGACTAAACTACTGGACCGATCTTTATGAAATTTGACATGAGAGTTCCTGGGTATGAAATCCCCGAACGTTTTTTTCATTTTTTTGATAAATGTCTTTGATGACGTCATATCCGGCTTTTCGTGAAAGTTGAGGCGGCACTGTCACGCCCTCATTTTTAAACCAAATTGGTTCAAATTTTGGTCAAGTAATCTTCGACAAAGCCCGGACTTCGGTATTGCATTTAAGCTTGGTGGCTTAACAATTAATTGATGACTTTGGTCATTAAAAATCTGAAAATTGTAACAAAAAAAAATAAATTATAAAACGATCCAAATTTACGTTTATCTTATTCTCCATCATTTGCTGATTCCAAAAACATATAAATATGTTATATTTGGATTAAAAACAAGCTCTGAAAATTAAATATATAAAAATTATTATCAAAATTAAATTGTCCAAATCAATTTAAAAACACTTTCATCTTATTCCTTGTCGGTTCCTGATTCCAAAAACATATAGATATGATATGTTTGGATTAAAAACACGCTCAGAAAGTTAAAACAAAGAGAGGTACAGAAAAGCGTGCTATCCTTCTTAGCGCAACTACTACCCCGCTCTTCTTGTCAATTTCACTGCCTTTGCCATGAGCGGTGGCCTGACGATGCTACGAGTAAAATGGCATTGCGTTCAGTTTCATTCTGTGAGTTCGACAGCTACTTGACTAAATATTGTATTTTCGCCTTACGCGACTTGTTTCTCCTTATCACTGTGTACATAGATAAAAATCCTCTCATGAATGTCATACATAAAGTACGATGAGTACCCATTCTTCGAGGAATACAAAACCAGTGGGCACAGCACCTCGAGTAGATTAACAATCAAACATACAGGGTGAACCCCCGCCCCCCCCCCCTTCCCCCGAAAATGCAACCTAAAAAAATGCTGATAACTTCTACATCCTTCTGTTGACAGAATTACTTCATACTTGGTGTACATTAACTTCAGCTTATGCATGGTCAACATGTACACACAAGCAAACAAGCATCGTCGATACGTACACCGACCGCTGCAGGCAGAGCGTGTCTGGCTCCTCGAGAAAATGAACAGGCAGACAGACAGACAGACAGACAGTGTGAAAATGGATTTGTACATAGTTCAGTCTAAAAAGTGTTTGACAAATGTGTACAGATTGGCTTGCCATACTTTTGGGTTTGCATGGCTTGACTGCGTGGTGGAAGTGTCACCTGTTGAAATGGGGTGATCTGATTTTGCAAACTATATTGTCATTGGTTGCCTGGTTTTAGGATTGACCAATGAGAGAGGAGATTGTTAAAAGGGAGGTAGCCATATTGGATGGATTTAAATAGAACAGTGCTGATATTTCACGGGAGGCAGACGTGTTTGCTCGTGTCTCCACGTTTTCAGACTGTTGCTCAAGTGACATTGAGGTCGAATGTTATACGACTCATGTTTTGGATGAATCATGTGTGATTCAATGCTGTGAATATACTGGTATTTATTGAATTGTATTTTGTTCAGTAATGTTGACCTGTGAAATGACTGTGAGAATAATGTTGTGAATTGGATGGAGGAGTGTGAGCTGTTGTCAGCCATTTTGGAAAGGAATGTTGTATGTTCTTTCGGAATGTAGTAATTTGTAAATGAGCTGTTGTAATACTGTTACAGCATAAGCTGGTTGACGGATGAATATTGAGTAAGAGTGGAATTATTATTTTGTGGAGAAGTTTATCTAAGAATTGAGTGGTTGAGACTTACGGTAGCATAAACCTTTTACACAGCACCCCAGTGGGAGAGAGGATGCCCTCGGCTGCGGGGAAGATAGAAGAAGACTGGCATCCCCTCCTTGGCGCCACGGATCGTTTGATTGTGGGCGCAAGGTTGTAACGCAGCGCAGGAATTCTGGGACCCGGTGGAACCCCACCCCATATCACCATGAGCGTTATTGTCATTGGCGTGATATTGGATCCAGCAATGAACCCGCTGAATTGTGAGTAGTCACTGTATTGTGAATTACCACTGGAGAATACGTAACATGTGAAATGTGCGTAACGAGATCCTGTGATTAACAGGAAACATGATTAACAGAAGGATTGTGTGAAACAAGTGACGACGTCATCGAGAACCGGTTATTCTTCCACGTGCTACATAAGCTATTATCATTACTATTATAGTGAATGCAAGAGATTGTTGATTGTATGAGAGATATCATATTTGTATGTTTGTTGTGATGTTTTGAATACAGGTACGAGGGCAAAGGGCAGTAATCGTGTTTCAGTCTTTGTGCCTAGTTTGAGTGTTGTGTTTGTGTGAGATGAAGTGAGTTAGTAAACAGAGTAGAACACGCATTTTTCTGATAGAGAAATAAATAGACACAGACACTTTCACGTAAATACCCTCCGTAACAGACAGACAGACAGACAGACAGACAGACAGACAGACAGACAGACAGACAGACAGACAGACAGACAGACAGACAGACAGACAGACAAACTAACAAACAAACAGAACGCTTCTCACTCGTCAGCAGTGCCTTTGAAGACCAGGTTAGGCACAGTGCCTATGAGCGTGGAAATGCCACCAATGTTACAGGAATAAGCGATGCACAGGGAGATTCCGCAGCTCAAGCGTTTGAACTCACGCGCCATGTACTCGTCTGTTGTGTCTATAGTCGGCGTCAGCGGACTGTTTACAATCAAAGAAAAACAATAATGCTAATGCGACTCACGTTCGATAAACGCAACATGAATTAGGAACAATGTGATGTTTAATACATATACCCACGCACGCACTCACACACGAATGCACGCTCCCACGCACGCACGCATACTTACACACACACACACACACACACACACACACACACACACACACACACACACACACTCACACACACACACACACACACACACAATCACACACAATCACACAGAAACAGACAACCCCCCCCACACACACACACAAACGCACAAGGCGAGATAATTTAAGTCATCATACTCACAGAGATGCGTGGTCATCAATAATATAGAATGGAACACCAATTGAGCGTGAATCAGTCATGAAACTCCTTTCTCTACGTCCATCGCCAATGCTACTGTTAATGGAAGTTGCTACCAATTTGCTTGGGTCCAATAACACCTGTTCCACAGCATGCTCAAGATTAACAGGTAAGTGAAATGATAGTGTCCAAAGATCAAAGGTTGCCCTACTCGATCAAGAACAATTATCATTAAAAACATGTTCCCCAGAGGACTGTGTCCATTCTTAAACGTGCTTCCTATTAGTGCAAACTAACACACACAAAAACCAACAAAGAATTATGAAAACAAACAAACGCAATACAAAACAAGTCGCGTAAGGCGAAATGACTACATTTAGTCAAGCTGTGGAACTCACAGAATGAAACTGAACGTAGTCCGCCGCTAGTGCAAAAGGCAGTGAAAGTGACGAGCCTGTTTGGCGCAGCAGCGGTTGCGCTGTGCTTCATAGCACGCTTTGCGGTTGTACCTCTCTTCGTTTTAACTTTCTGAGCGTGTTTTTAATTCAAACATATCATATCTATATGTTTTTTGAATCGGGAACCGACAAGGAATGCGCCGAAATGGCTGCAATTACTGGCCGTATAAAATTTCATCTCACACGGCATCACTGCAGAGCGCCTAGAACTGTACCCACGGAATAATTATGCGCGATATAAGCCTCATTGATTGATTGATTGAAGGAATAAGATGAAATAGTTTTTAAATCGATTTCGGAAATTTAATTTTGATCATAATTTTTATATTTTTAATTTTCAGAGATTGTTTTTAATCCAAATATAACATATGTATATGTTTTTGGAATCAGAAAATGACGAAGAATAAGATGAAATTATTTTTGGATCGTTTAATAAAAAAATAATTTTAATTACAAGTTTCCGATTTTTAATGACCAAACTCACTCATTAGTTTTTAAGCCACCAAGCTGAAATGCAATACCAAACCCCGGCCTTCGTCGAAGATTGCCTTGCCAAAATTTCAATCAATTTAATTGAAAAATGAGGGTGTGACAGTGCCACCTCAACTTTTACAAAAAGCCGGATATGACGTCATCAACGGTATTTATCGAAAATATGAAAAAACTGTCCGGGGATATCATACCCAGGAACACTCATGTCAAATTTCATAAAGATCGGCCCAGTAGTTTAGTCTGAATCGCTCTACACACACACAGACACACACAGACACACACACACACACACACACACACACACACACACACACACATACACCACGACCCTCGTCTCGATTCCCCCCTCTATGTTAAAACATTTAGTCAAAACTTGACTAAAAGTAAAAACCCCACCTCTGACAACCTAAAGGAGTTTAGATTTTTAAGGTTAAAAAAACCCTGATAGATGTAGATATTTTTGTACCCGAACTTGATCACACACACACACACACACACACTCACACACACACACACACACACACTCTCTCTCACACACACACACACACACACACACTCACACACACAAACACACACACACACACACACACACACACACACACACACACACACACACACACATAATTTTAAACTGCTCATGTGCTGTTGCCCAACACAAAAAGTACATTGTTATTTTCTCAACAGAGACCGAAACTAAACACTTGCAAATGTGGTTCATCTTATTGTTGAAGCAAGAAAGACAGTTTTGCCGCAATCACGATAGCATTACATAAAAGTGCATCTTTGAAGCTGAGGCTAAACTGGTGAATACTTGTAATTCAGCATTGCTCAGGAACATTTATCGGACATTTGACAGGCTGAAATTCTCTTTGAAACTTGACAAGATGGTAAACTGAAATAAATAAATGGAACGCAAACACGGAATAATGGTACCCACAATGCATTTTTTTCACTTGCCTGAATGCAGTCGCGTGGTTCTCTCACAGTTGGACTTTGCAGGCTTTCATTTGGCTTGTTAGAACTTTCACTTGGCCTTTTAAAACGTTCATTCGGCTTCTTGAAACTACCTGCAGTAGGCTTACTGTCCTCGCTATCTGTTGAGCACAAAGATACAAAAATAAAATTAGATATCCAAACTAGGAAAAATCATTTGTCAGCAACGCAGATACCTTAACTAATGTCATTAATAATCTAAGTTGGTAATCATTGTCACAAACAAAGATGGCAAACCCTACAGAAATCATTTGTCACCAACAAACCTATCTTGACTTGGCAAATCTGAACGACGACAGCGTTGGCGATGGGGATCATCATGGACGCTGCGGCAGTGTTGGAGATCCACATCGACATGAACCACGTGGGTAGCATCAGGCCTAGCATCACACTGTAACACACACACACACACACACACACACACACACACACACACACACACACACACACACACACACACACACACACACCATTATACAAATTACACGAATGTAACGTGTAAAACGTCTTTTTTTAAATTTGACAAGCTTGACACAAGTTTTTGTCTTATATGAAGATCATCAAAACCAAGCAGTGTGTGAAATTTGGAGGCTCTAGCTTGAAGATTAAAAACAAATTCAACGTTAATTTTCTTTGTCCAGAAAAGATGTCAAATAATAAAACCCAAATTTATATCTACTTCAGGAAGCTGACTGCCCGAATCCTTGGCTCTGATATAGCTCAGTTGGTAGCGCGCTGGATTTGTATTCAGTTGGCCGCTGTCAGCGTGAGTTCGATCCCAGGTTCGGCGGAAATTTATTTCACAGAGTCAACTTTGTGTGCAGACTCTCTTCGGTGTCCGAACCTCCCCCCGTGTACACTACATTGGGTGTGCACGTTAAAGATCCCACGATTGACAAAAGGGTCTTTCCTGGCAAAATTGCTTAGGCACAGTTAATAATTATCTACCTATACCCGTGTGACTTGGAATAATAGGCCGTAAAAGGTAAATATGCGCCGAAATGGCTGCAATCTACTGGCCGTATAAAATTTCATCTCACACGGCATCACTGCAGAGCGCCTAGAACTGTACCCACGGAATATGCGCGATATAAGACTCATTGATTGATTGATTGAATATTTGGTAAAACGACTTGGCGAAGCCTTAGCGCGAAGTCGACTTTGAGCTCAATGCAGGACAGCTTTAAGAATACGACTCTCCTGATTTATCAGATGAGTCAAAAGTTATTGTTTCTCACAATTTGGGATCGGTACCAACAATTCGCAGCACACCAATAGCCATTCTTCTGTGGAGATTCCACTCTTCAACAGCCACAGCCAGCATCAGTCCGCCTAGAAACAGCATGCTCGTGTCCTGAAACACAGTAACAGTCCTCCTAGAACAGCATTGTCGTGTCCTGAAACACAGCATCAGTCCTCCTAGAAACAGCATTGTCGTGTCCTGAAACACAGCAACAGTCCTCCTAGAAACAGCATTGTCGTGTCCTGAAACACAGCATCAGTCCTCCTAGAAACAGCATTGTCGTGTCCTGAAACACAGCAACAGTCCTCCTAGAAACAGCATTGTCGTGTCCTGAAACACAGCATCAGTCCTCCTAGAAACAGCATTGTCGTGTCCTGAAACACAGCATCAGTCCTCCTAGAAACAGCATTGTCGTGTCCTGAAACACAGCAACAGTCCTCCTAGAAACAGCATTGTCGTGTCCTGAAACACAGCATCAGTCCTCCTAGAAACAGCATTGTCGTGTCCTGAAACACAGCATCAGTCCTCCTAGAAACAGCATTGTCGTGTCCTGAAACACAGCAACAGTCCTCCTAGAAACAGCATTGTCATGTCCTGAAACACAGCATCAGTCCTCCTAGAAACAGCATTGTCGTGTCCTGAAACACAGCATCAGTCCTCCTAGAAACAGCATGCTCGTGTCCTGAAACAAGGCAACAGTTACACTACACGTACCAACGTGGTACCAGTCCTCCTAGAAACAGCATGCCCGTGTCCTGAAACAAGGCAACAGTTACACTACACGTACCATAGTGGTACCAGTCCTCCTAGAAACAGCATGCTCGTGTCCTGAAACACAGCAACAGTTACACTACACGTACCATGGTGGTACCAGTCCTCCTAGAAACAGCATGCTCGTGTCCTGAAACACAGCAACAGTTACACTACACGTACCATAGTGGTACCAGTCCTCCTAGAAACAGCATGCTCGTGTCCTGAAACACGGCAACAGTTACACTACACGTACCATGGTGGTACCAGTCCTCCTAGAAACAGCATGCTCGTGTCCTGAAACACAGCAACAGTTACACTACACGTACCAAAGTGGTACCAGTCCTCCTAGAAACAGCATGCTCGTGTCCTGAAACACAGCAACAGTTACACTACACGTACCATGGTGGTACCAGTCCGCCTAGAAACAGCATGCTCGTGTCCTGAAACACAGCAACAGTTACACTACACGTACCATAGTGGTACCAGTCCTCCTAGAAACAGCATGCTCGTGTCCTGAAACACAGCAACAGTTACACTACACGTACCATAGTGGTACCAGTCCTCCTAGAAACAGCATGCTCGTGTCCTGAAACACGGCAACAGTTACACTACACGTACCATAGTGGTACCAGTCCTCCTAGAAACAGCATGCTCGTGTCCTGAAACACAACAACAGTTACACTACACATACCAAAGTGGTACCAGTCCTCCTAGAAACAGCATGCTCGTGTCCTGAAACACGGCAACAGTTACACTACACGTACCATAGTGGTACCAGTCCTCCTAGAAACAGCATGCTCGTGTCCTGAAACAAGGCAACAGTTACACTACACGTACCATAGTGGTACCAGTCCTCCTAGAAACAGCATGCTCGTGTCCTGAAACACAGCAACAGTTACACTACACGTACCATGGTGGTACCAGTCCTCCTAGAAACAGCATGCTCGTGTCCTGAAACACAACAACAGTTACACTACACGTACCATGGTGGTACCAGTCCTCCTAGAAACAGCATGCTCGTGTCCTGAAACACAACAACAGTTACACTACACGTACCATAGTGGTACCAGTCCTCCTAGAAACAGCATGCTCGTGTCCTGAAACACAGTAACAGTTACACTACACGTACCATAGTGGTACCAGTCCTCCTAGAAACAGCATGCTCGTGTCCTGAAACACAACAACAGTTACACTACACGTACCATAGTGGTACCAGTCCTCCTAGAAACAGCATGCTCGTGTCCTGAAACACAGCAACAGTTACACTACACGTACCATAGTGGTACCAGTCCGCCTAGAAACAGCATGCTCGTGTCCTGAAACAAGGCAACAGTTACACTACACGTACCATAGTGGTACCAGTCCTCCTAGAAACAGCATGCTCGTGTCCTGAAACACGGCAACAGTTACACTACACGTACCATAGTGGTACCAGTCCTCCTAGAAACAGCATGCTCGTGTCCTGAAACACAGCAACAGTTACACTACACGTACCATAGTGGTACCAGTCCTCCTAGAAACAGCATGCTCGTGTCCTGAAACACAACAACAGTTACACTACACGTACCATAGTGGTACCAGTCCTCCTAGAAACAGCATGCTCGTGTCCTGAAACACGGCAACAGTTACACTACACGTACCATAGTGGTACCAGTCCTCCTAGAA
>NC_090253.1:15350492-15352992 GCF_037325665.1 Littorina saxatilis | reverse complement strand
AGAAGAGCGGGGTAGTAGTTGCGCTGAGAAGGATAGCACGCTTTTCTGTACCTCTCTTCGTTTTAACTTTCTGAGCGTGTTTTTCATCTAAACATATCATATTTATATGTTTTTGGAATCAGGAACCGACCAGAAATAAGATGAAAGTGTTTTTAAATTGATTTCGAAAGTTTAATTTTGATCATAATTTTTATATTTTTAATTTTCAGAGCTTGTTTTTAATCCAAATATAACAGATTTATTTGTTTTTGGAATCAGGAAATGATGAAAAATAAGATGAACGTAAATTTGAATCGTTTTATAAATTTGTTTATTTTTTTTACAATTTTCAGAATTTTAATGACCAAAGTCATTAATTAATTTTTAAGCCACCAAGCTGAAATGCAATACCGAAGTCCGGCCTTTGTCGAAGATTGCTTGGCCAAAATTTCAATCAATTTGATTGAAAAATGAAGGTGTGACAGTGCCGCCTCAACTTTTACAAAAAGCCGGATATGACGTCATCAAAGACATCTATCGAAAAAATGAAAAAAACATCCAGGGATATCATTCCCAGGAACTCTCATATAAAATTTCATAAAGATCGGTCCAGTAGTTTAGTCTGAATCGCTCTACACAAACACACGCACAGACACACACACACACACACACACACACACACACACACACACACACATACACCACGACCCTCGTCTCGATTCCCCCTCTATGTCAAAACTTGACTAAATGTAACAAGTCGCGTAAGGCGAAAATACAACATTTAGTCACGTAGCTGTCGAACTCACAGAATGAAACTGAACGCAATGCAACGCAGCAAGACCGTATACTCGTAGCATCGTCAGTCCACCGCTCATGGCAAAGGCAGTGAAATTGACAAGAAGAGCGGGGTGGTAGATGCGCTGAGAAGGATAGCACGCTTTTCTGTACCTCTCTTCGTTATAACTTTCTGAGCGTGTTTTTAATCCAAACATATCATATCTATATGTTTTTGGAATCAGGAACCGACAAGGAATAAGATGAAAGTGTTTTTAAATTGATTTCGAACATTTAATTTTGATCATAATTTTTATATTTTTAATTTTCAGAGCTTGTTTTTAATCCAAATATAACATATTTATATGTTTTTGGAATCCGAAAATGATGGAGAATAAGATGAACGTAAATGTGGATCGTTTTATAAAAAAAATATTTTTTTTTACAATTTTCAGATTTTTAATGACCAAAGTCATCAATTAATTTTTAAACCACCAAGCTGAAATGCAATACCGAAGTCCGGGCTTCGTCGGAGATTACTTGACCAAAATTTCAACCAATTTGGTTGAAAAATGAGAGCGTGACAGTGCCGCCTCAACTTTCACGAAAAGCCGGATATGACGTCATCAAAGACATTTATCAAAAAAATGAAAAAAAGGATATCATACCCAGTAACTCTTATGTCAAATTTCATAAAGATCGGTCCAGTAGTTTAGTCTGAATCGCTCTACACACACACACAGACAGACAGACAGACAGACACACATACACCACGACCCTCGTCTCGATTTCCCCCTCTATGTTAAAACATTTAGTCAAAACTTGACTAAATGTAACAACGGCAGTTCACTATCAGGTGCCTGTTGCGTTGATAAAAATGTCCGGCATTGTGTAGAAATCGAAGAGAGCGTCTCCCCACGTATTCAGACCAAGGGTCAACGTGAGCACTGCCAGAACGTTCATGAACAGTCCTGCGTAGGCCTAGACACAAGAAGAGCAATATTAATGGTCATACGACCCATTTTCTTCATGGAATATAAAATGGAAACGAACTAGCTGCTGCTTTACCTCTATCAAAGTTGAAAACAAGTATTATTTTTACTAGCTGCAACCACACTTAGTCTCACAATGACCGTAAAAGTTGTCAAGGATTAGCCAAACTTAGGGCGTGACAAGTACGTCTAACCTGCGTAATTTATACACAAATATATACACCCTACCATGTCAGCCACGCGTAGATCGCCATACGCAAAGACGATGGCGTTTGGGGGTGTTCCTCCCGGCAACATGAAGGCAAAAGACGATGCCAAAGCAGCAGATGTCATCAGATACACAGGGTTCACCTTGATTTGTACCGCCTATTCAAGGACAATTAATTATGTGAGTTCAGATGGTGCGGAACCTTATTGGCAGAACACGGAACGCAGCACCCAGAATGCAAACCAAAACCAGCACACAGAACCCAACATGCAGACCTAGCATGCACAACTCTGCAGGAAGAAACCAGCACACAGAACCCTAGCATGCACAACTCTGCAGGAAGAAACCAGCACACAGAACCCTAGCATGCACAACTCTGCAGGAAGAAACCAGCACACAGAACCCTAGCATGCACAACTCTGCAGGAAGAAACCAGCACACAGAACCCAACATGCAGACCTAGCATGCACAACTCTACATTCTTAATTATAATGTTCACTGAAAAAACTGTAATCATGTGTCAAAATACTGCATCGTAAGGTAGTCC
>NC_090253.1:15340188-15345188 GCF_037325665.1 Littorina saxatilis | reverse complement strand
ATGCCAGACGCCAGGCGGAGCACCCACAAGATTGCCTATTTTAAAGTCCTAGGTATGACCCGGCCGGGGTTCGAACCCACGACCTCCCGATCACGGGGCGGACGCCTTACCACTAGGCCAACCGTGCCGGTTTCCTTTCAAAGGATATTCTGCATTGACAACTAGTTTAATTTAGTGTTGGCTATCTTTGCGAAGAAGATTTGATGGATATTGAGTTTGTTTATGTGAGTTTGTTTGATTCTTAAGAAACTCCAAGAACATCCATCGAGCGACGGTCATTTTGGATCAGTATGGTTCGACAAGACATCGTTTCAGCGCGCGAAGCGACGCGAGTGACATGCGCAGTGGACTAAACAGACTAGACTAGGGTCGACCATTGAAACTCTTCAAATATCGAAAGAGAGTATTTAAGTGAACTCACGACAAGGGGCCTAATTTCTCCCATTCAAGCTGAATCACTCCCTTTACCGCTTTCTTTTGTGCTGGAGTTATTTTTCCGAATGCACTGAAACAAAGACGGTCATACATACCACCAACGTGTATTCAGGATGAATTGTTTATAAATAATAATATAAATAGCAGTAACTCGAGAGATTAGTTTCAGAAAAGAACAAAATTAATGAGAATTGAAACGATCGATGTAAAACAATCACAAAAGCCAATGAACAATTAGCAATGCATAACATTTCCTCGAGAGCACAAGTATGTTCGCACACACACACCACACACACACACACTCACACACACACACACACACACACACACACACACACACACACACACACACACACACACACACGGAGAAACAGAGAGAGAGACAGAGAGAGAGACAATGACTGACAATGACAAATCTTTATTTTTGGAAGGTAACAAGAATAAGCATAGATAGCCTATGCTTTTTTTTTGGATCTGGCCCTCGCCTTAAAGAGGGACTGATATATTTTTTTTACTGCAACTACTCAAATAAAAATAAAATAAAAAAAGCATTTAATAAAAAACATAGTTAATGAAAGAATATACAAGCTTTTGTACAAGAAGTACATTATATTCAAACATTGTAAATCATAAGGTAGAGAGAGAGAAAGAGAGAGAAAAAGAGAGAGAGAGAGAGAGAAGAGAGAGAGAGAGAGACACACACACACACACACACACACACACACACACACACACACACACACACACACACACACTCACGCAAACTAGACATCCAGACATAACCACTCACTTGCCCCTGAGAAAGAGGATCACGAGGAGTCCCCAGGTCATGATGAGGATGATGACAGACATGGGGAAGGCCATGGCCATGAAATTGCCGAACGTTACACCCGATCCCTGGGGCACCTTACCCAGCTCAATGTAACGCTCGTTGAAAAAACTGCAAAATTATGGAGGAGGTATATAGAAAGGAACTAACAAACACACCTCACGGCCTATCACACATCCGTTTACTGCAACCCCCCTCCCCCCCCCCCCAACACATACTCACAAAAACGCTCCAACACCCGCATGCAAGCACGCACCCCGGCCCCTCCTCAACACACACACACACCAAAACCAACACCAGCTACAATAACACCTACGTTAAACTCAAATCACACCCATTCATTCCAGCTTTAACCCCAAACACCCTCCATTTCTCTCCCGTCCCTGCCATCCCCGAACCCTATCTTCCAGCCCTTCCATCACACCCACCCAGGAAATGCCACTAATGGAAAAACGTGAAGTATTTGGGGGCGATGTGGGAGGGGGCGACATGGGAGGGGTCGACTTGGGAGGAGGCGACATGGGAGGGGGCGACATGGGAGGGGCGATTCGGGACGTCACCCCCACTCACCCACATACAGATGATGATGATGACGGAACTTTATTTTTCAAAGATAGAGGTTTGGATTTAGTCCTGAAGAGGCAAACTGTTTAGTCTGTAGGACATGAAAACATTCTCTAAGAGAGAAAACAAGCCTTACTCATCAACAGCCCCTTTGAGGACGATATTGGGAGGAGTCCCAATCAGCGTGCACACACCTCCGATGGTGGTGGAGTATGCGATGGCCAGACACATGCCTCTGCTCAGTCGCAGGTAGTCTTGAGACCTTTCTGGCACAGTCTCTGGGGTTGGATTTGCGCTGAAGCTTTTGGGAGACAGTAGCGTCAAGAACAGTCGTAATCATAATGTCTCGTCGCGATATAACCTTGAATGGTTGAAAACGACGTTAAACACCAAAGAAAGAAAGAAACATAATGTCGCTTTGAGTTTTGTATTAATGTGGTTTAAAAAACGAACAACTAAGTACTGGGGGGAGGGGGTGGGGGTGGGGGAGGGGGGGGGGGGGGTCATAACAAGTCAATTTTTTGAAAGATCAAGCATTTGTTGAAAAAATGAATGCGTTAATAGAGGAGATGTGTAATAATGTGCCTAGGGGTGCTAATGCTCAGGATCAATGGGAAACGTGTAAATCAAACATTAAATCGTTTTGTATAGAATTTGGTAAAGCAAGGTCAAGAAGCCAGAAGAATGAATTTGTAGATTTACAAGCAAAGTTGCAACAGTTGGAAAAACATTGTGCAGAACAACCTAATAATGAGAAATCGCAGGCAGAAATGTTTAATGTTAAATCGAAATTGGAAATAATGACCATGGATAAAGCAAGAGGAGCTCATGTACGATCAAGAGCTAAGTGGGTAGAAGAAGGGGAAAGAAATACGAAATATTTTTTGAATTTGGAAAAAGTACAAGCCCAAAATAATGTGATGACACATTTGAGGGCAAATTATGGTGATATTGTTGATGATCAATTTCTTGTGTTGAATGAACAAGTGCAGTATTATAAATGTTTGTATGGTAAAAGTCCAGAAAGTCAGGAACGCATCAGGGCAGAAGCAAAGGAATTTTGTGATGAAGAAGAATTGGTTAAATTAACGGACGAAGATAGTAATGTATGTTGACGGAAGGAGAGGACTGGTGGCAGCAGCATTAAAAATGATGAAAAATGGTTCATCACCTGGAAGTGACGGACTCACTACAGAGTTTATTAAAATGTTTTGGAGTAGATTAAAGAGCATGATTACAGACTCGTTTAATGAAGCCTTTCGCAATAATAATTTGTCTTTTACGCAAAAACAAGGAATAATTAAGTTATTACAAAAAAGTACAGAATTACCCAGGGAAGACCTTAATAATTGGCGTCCAATTACCATACTTAATACAGATTATAAGATGTTGGCAAAGGTTTTAAATCAGAGATTAAGTTCGGTTATTTGTAAGTTAGTAAATGAAGATCAAGTTGGTTACATAAAAGGAAGGAATATTGGAACCGTGATTCGTACAATAGATGACGTAATAGAGTATTTAAATCGAACGAATAAGTCTGGGTTTATTTTGGCCCTTGACTATCGTAAAGCGTTTGATTCCATTTATAAGGAATTTATTATAGAAGCATTTAGATCATATGGTTTTGGTGAAGATTTTCAAAAATGACAGAAACTTTTAGTAGTATTAATCACGGAGGGTGGATTTCAGAACCGTTTCCCCTGAAGTGTGGTATAAGACAAGGTTGTCCATTTTCACCCCTGGCCTTTATATTGGCGGTGGAAATATTTGCCATTAAAATTAGGTAAAGTGATATGACGGGTGTTGAATTACCCTCAAAGGTGGGCGAGGAGAGTGCCCTAAAAATTAAACAGTTAGCAGACGATACAACAATATTTTTACAGAACAGTGGTGATGTTTTTAAAGTTAAAGATATAATAATAAAGTTTGCAAAGTTTTCAGGACTGACCCTGAATGTTAATAAAACCAAAATAATGAAAATTGGACAGCATTGTGGTCAGCAAAAGTTGCCCTTTGAGTGCACAGAGAAGATTAAGATTTTAGGTATATACTTCGTAAATAATGATAGAGCAATAAATGTTGAACAGAATTGGGTATTAAGAGTTCAGAAGATTAAGAAGTTGATTAAGATATGGAGTCGACGAGATTTAAGGATTCACGGTAAAATTGTAATAATCAAATGTTTTTTTATCGATCGGGTTTTGACAGAGTTAAATAGATTGTTTTATAAGTTTATTTGGCAGAGAAAGTGTTCGAATAAAAAAGCATTTGAAAAAGTGAAAAGAAAAGTAATGGAGAAAGAAATAAGTGAAGGTGGGTTGAAAATGTTAAATGTGCACAGTATGCAAGAGTCTTTTTATTTACAATGGGTTGGACGTTTGTATGAAAAGAAGGGAGAAAATTGGACGTTTATACCACTATGGTTTCTGGGACATGTTGTTTCAGGGTACGGTTGTTTTGATTTGAATATTAAACCGAGTAAGGAATTGAATTTGACAATGATTGGAAGCCCATTTTGGCAGAGGGTAGTGTGGACACATTTGAGTTACAAGCTTAGGATGGAACATGATAAGATTGATGTAAAAAAATTTTATAAACAGATTTTGTGGAGTAATGATTTGATTCAGTATAAAGGGAAAATGTTGTTTTATTTTTATTGGAAAAATGCTGGGATTGAAAGAGTAAGTGATTTGTTTATAGTGGAAGAAAATAGATTGAAGTCAGCAGCAGAGGTATATAATTATACACATTGGAAAGAATAATGCAAATATTTTATTGGATTATTGGGCATTAATAAACGCATTACACAAAGTATGGATTATTTGGATTAAAAATAAACATATTATTGTCCAGATGGATAAACAATTGTTTGATGGGGTAGCCTGTATATGATAAAAATAAGCCAAATACGAAAAATGATAGAAAAGAAAAGTGTAGATACTGCTGTAGAAAAACCTTGTGTATATAATTTTTGGTTGAGGAAGTTTGGTGTACAAGTAGATAAGGAAATTTGGACCCTTGCCTATGTTTCCAAAGAAGTGAGGTTAAGAGAATTGCAATGGAAAATTGTACATAACATATATCCAACAAATATTTTATAATTTAAAATGCAAGTCAGAGAGAATAACAGATGTTGTATATGTTGTACGGAAGTTGATTTTGTTGAACATTT
>NC_090253.1:15322688-15337688 GCF_037325665.1 Littorina saxatilis | reverse complement strand
TTCCATTAACTAATTCATTCATGCTTCAATTAACTAATTCATTCATGCTTCCATTAACTAATTCATTCATTCGTTTATTTTTCTTGTCATGATGAACATTCTTGTCTATTGCAAATGCATCGAATAGCCGGTAAATGAAAACCAATATTTGCAATTTGGGATATCAGATTTGGGCACGGAACTGTTCCACCCAAACCTCAGCTCTCTCTCTCTCTTTCCTTGTCTGTATTCATTTAAAATCAGCAAGAGCGAGGACACCTTTCCTCTGCTCTTGGTTTCTATTTTTTTCTCTCTCCAATATCTATATAAAACAAGAAGAGCAAACGCTCGATCGAGTCACTTTCGCAGTTCTGAATATTATATGAGGCATCAGATGGACAGGAAGAAATTGCTATTCACAACACAATGAGTCACGTTCACATAAAATTTGAGCCCGGTCACTTTTATAGTTTCTGAGAAAAGCCCAACGTTAAGTTGTGTGTTGCCGAACAGAAAAGGCTAGTTATCTCCCTTGTTTTTCTGATAACGTTCGTAAAAGGCTACAGATGTAAATACTTTGATGTAAAGAATAATCCTACAAAGTTTCAATCACATCCGATGAACTTTGTCAAAGATATAAAATGTCTAATTTTTCCTTTGACGCTGACCTGTGACCTTGAAAAAGGTCAAAGGTCAACGAAACCATCGTTAAAGTGTAGAGGTCATTGGAGGTCACGACTAAACAAAATATGAGCCCGATCGCTTTGATAGTTTCCGAGAAAAGTCCAACGTTAAGGTGGTGTCTACGGACGGCCGGCCGGCCGGCCGGCCGGACGGCCGGCCGGACAGACTAACACTGACCGATTACATAGAGTCACTTTTTCTCAAGTGACTCAAAAAATGCACTGCTTCTGCCCCCTATGTCACATCTACCCCCCCCCCCCCAACCCCTCCGCCCCCCCATCCCCCCTCCCCCCTCCCCCCCTCAACATCCCTTCTTGTTTTCTCTCTGTTTTTCCTTTTTGAAACAATAGCACTGCCATCATCCTTCTTTCTTGTCCTTTTTACATTTGGTCAAGTTTTGACTAAATGTTTTAACATAGAGGGGGAATCGAGACGAGGGTCGTGGTGTGTGTGTGTGTGTGTGTGTGTGTGTGTGTGTGTGTGTGTGTGTGTGTGTGTGTGTGTGTGTGTGTGTGTGTGTGTGTGTGTGTGTGTGTGCGTGTGTGTGTGTAGAGCGATTCAGAGTAAACTACTGGACCGATCTTTATGAAATTTTACATGAGAGTTCCTGGGTATGATATCCCCAGACATTTTTTAAATTTTGTTTGATAAATGTCTTTGATGACGTCATATGCGACTTTTTGTAAAAGTTGATTGAAAAATGAGGGTGTGACAGTGCCGCCTCAACTTTTACAAAATGCCGGATATCACGTCATCAAAGACATTATTTTATCGAAAAAAAGAAAAAAAGTCTGGGGATATCATACCCAGGAACTCTCATGAAAAATTTCATAAAGATCGGTC
This sequence comes from Littorina saxatilis, assembly GCF_037325665.1. Lineage (NCBI taxonomy): Eukaryota > Metazoa > Mollusca > Gastropoda > Littorinimorpha > Littorinidae > Littorina > Littorina saxatilis. The sequence goes on along the minus strand of NC_090253.1, from coordinate 15,336,182 downwards.
CAGTAGTTTACCCTGAATCGCTCTACACACACACACACACACACACACACACACACACACACACACACACACACACACACACACACACACACACACACACACATACACCACGACCCTCGTCGCGATTCCCCCCTCTATGTTAAAACATTTAGTCAAAACTTGAGTAAATGTAAAAACTAGACATCTACATCGCGCTCTTCAGAATCAGGACGTGTGCACGAAGCACGCATAAAGCAACGCGACTCACCATACGTGGTTGAGATAAGTCGAATGCAGGCTTATAGGGGTCTCCGGCTCTGGCCAACAGTTCCAGCGCAGAGACGTAAACCTCTTTAGTCGTCGGTTGTGACGAGGTGCTTCCGGTTCTGGCGCCGCCATTTTCATTGTCCTTTGTGCAGGTTTCGTCATCTGTTGACAGGGATCGCGCTAGCTTTTTAAAAAACGCGTAAGTCATACGCAACGAAACGAAAAAAACGCGTCACGGACCAATATTTTTGCGTACTACGAAAACACGTACAGACACAAACAAAACACGCACGAAAGTCTTAAAGACACTCCTTACCTAAATACAGCGAGTTTTCCTGTCGAACTCCGCGCACGCCTGTCGAATAACACCCCTGCTGTCTCCAACCTTCGGGCCTTGCGAGTTTGTTTCCCGCTCTAATACGACTAGACACACTTTCCGCCTTTTGGAAGCGCGAGATGGGAGAGCAGCTAATGTCTGTTTCATTATCCGACAAGACATTATCTGGTAATACCCTCGTTACGTTCGTTTGCGATACTTCGATGCAAAAAGAACCGGACTTTAGTTTTGACGCGCAGATTTCATGTGTGTCGTCACTTCTCGAGCCCTATAGTCAGTTTCAGGATCGGGTGATTATTAAGTCAGAGCAAAAGCGCTGCGTGAAGACAAGAAAAAGTTACAATATTTTTGCGTATGGCTTACGCGGCGCGGCGAAAAAAACGCGTCAGCGACTTTTAAAATGCGTCAAATACGCAAAAATCGTGGGTAAACGCGATCCCTGTGTTGAGGATGAATGAAAGAACTTTAAAACAAGTAAGTAAGTGAGTAAATAAGTAAGTACACTTAAAATAAGCATTTGCTTGAGTGCGTGTCCTTGGTTTTTACATTAATTAGTCAAGTTTTGACTAAATGTTTTAACGTAGAGGGGGGAATCGAGACGAGGGTCGTGGTGTATGTGTGTGTGTGTGTGTGTAGAGCGATTCAGAGTAAACTACTGGACCGATCTTTATGAAATTGTACATGAGAGTTCCTGGGTATGATATCCCAAGACTTTTTTTTTCATTTTTTTGATAAATGTCTTTGATGACGTCATATCCGGCTTTTCGTGAAAGTTGAGGCGGCACTGTCACGCTCTCATTTTTCAATCAAATTGGTTGAAATTTTGGTCAAGTAATCTTCGACAAAGGCCGGACTTTGGTATTGCATTTCAGCTTGAAGGCTTAACATTTAATTAATGAGTTTGCTCATTAAAGTTGTCATTAAAAAATCGATTTTTCGCAAACGGATTTAAAATTGATTGCATCGTATTCTTCATCACATTCTGAATTTAAACATATATACATATGTCATGTTTACTCTTAAAATGTGATCACAATTAACGAAAATAGATTAATTAGTCTTACGATTACAATTTAAGAAATCGATCCAAAAATGATGTCATCTTATTCGTGATCATTTCCTGATTCCAAAAACATATAGATATGATAGGTTGTATTCAAAACAAGCTCAGAAAGTTAACAAGAATACAGAAAAGCGCGCTTTCCTGCTTAGCACTATACGCCACCGCGCTAATCTGGCGTGTCAATATCACTACGTTTTGCACGTGGAAGGTGAGTGATTTCCTTCACGCGGGGATTGACGAAGCTGTACTGTCTAGGTGAAAAAATACAGTGCGTTCAGTTTCATCCCGTGAGTTCGACCGCTTGACTAAATGTAGTAATTTCGCCTTACGCGACATGTTTTTTCACTCAATTGTTTCATGTGATGAGTTTTGAATAACATTTTGTTTAAACCAAGTAAGTAAGCAAGTAAGTAAGTAAGTAAGTAAGTAAGTAAGTAAGTAAGTAAGTAAGTAAGTGAGTGAGTGAGTGAGTGAGTGAGAGAGTGAGCCAGTGAGTGTGGGAGGGATCGATCAAGCTTGTGAGTTAGTGATCAAGCAAGAAATAAGTAAGTACGCCAAAAAGACAGCAAGCCCGCATATAAGTAAGCTAGGAAAAGGTGACATGCGAAGGAATTGAAAATATGACGGCCACGCCCAAAACCATCTGATGAGGAGAAAGATACAAAGGTTAACAGCCTATGCAAAACCTACATGATAGACGAGTTTCGGAAATAACTCTGTCGGCTTAGTATGGGTTGTGGAAGAGTGACATTTTCTTGCAAAAACTCTGCCCAAAATTGTCGGGGCCAATCACTAGCGAGGGGCCAATCACTAGCGAGGGGCCAATCAATCACTAGCGAGGGGCCAATTACTAGCGAGGGGCCAATCAATCACTAGCGAGAGGCCAATCACTAGCGAGGGGCCAATCAATCACTAGCGAGGGGCCAATCAATCACTAGCGAGGGGCCAATCAATCACTAGCGAGGGGCCAATCAATCACTAGCGAGGGGCCAATCAATCACTAGCGAGGGGCCAATCAATCACTAGCGAGGGGCCAATCAATCACTAGCGAGGGGCCAATCAATCACTAGCGAGGGGCCAATCACTAGCGAGGGGCCAATCACTAGCGAGGGGCCAATCACTAGCGAGAGGCCAATCACTAGCGAGGGGCCAATCACTGAATGTGCATTACGTAAACGGGAGCACGTGTTTCCGACACTCCCGTCGCTAGTGATTGGCTCCTCGCTAGTGATTGGCTCCTCGCTAGTGATTGGCTCCTCGCTAGTGATTGGCTCCTCGCTAGTGATTGGCCCCTCGCTAGTGATTGGCTCCTCGCTAGTGACTGGCCCCTCGCTAGTGATTGGCTCCTCGCTAGTGATTGGCTCCTCGCTAGTGATTGGCTCCTCGCTAGTGATTGGCTCCTCCAATGTTTAGCAGAGGTTTTGCAAGAAAGTGTCACTCTCCCACAACCCATACAAACCCGACGGAGTTATTTTCGGAACTCGTCGATTTGCCACCTACCGTTTTTCACACTTCCCATCTGAACGACGACAGCGTTGGCGATGGGGATCATCATGGACGCTGCGGCAGTGTTGGAGATCCACATGGACATGAACCACGTGGGTAGCATCAGGCCTAGCATCACGCTGTAACACACACACACACACACACACACACACACACACACACACACACACACACACACACACACACACACACACACACACACACAGTGTTGGAGATCCACATGGACATAAACCACGTGGGTAGCATCAGGCCTAGCATCACGCTCTAACACACACACACACACACACACACACACACACACACACACACACACACACACACACACACACACACAGAGTGTTGGAGATCCACATGGACATAAACCACGTGGGTAGCATCAGGCCTAGCATCACGCTCGAACACACACACACACACACACACACACACACACACACACACACACACACACACACACACACACACACACACAGACAGACAGACATACATAGACATAGACAGACAGAAACACACACGGAGACACAGACTTACAGTCGGACAGACAGACGGACGTACGGACGGACGGACGGACAGACAGACGGGCAGACAGGCAGACAGACAAAGACAGACTGACTGACTGGCTGACCGACTTACAGAGAATGTGAGTCGAGGACAATGAGCAGAGTCACGTGATGATACCCAGCAACACATGAACGGGATATTTGCATCATGGATACAGTTATAATTATGGTATCGAAACATATTCTCACATTATCTCTCTCTGAACTTTATGACGTTTTTAAGGATAGTCTTTATAGTATTGTTATCCACAAACTGTATTTAGTGTGTGTGTGTGTGTGTGTGTGTGTGTGTGTGTGTGTGTGTGTGTGTGTGTGTGTGTGTGTGTGTGTGTGCGCTGTTGCTATTGTACATCGCCGTGAGCTCTGGGGAGAAGGGGCGATTAATAAGTGTCCATTATTATTATTATTATCATTACGTACAATTTTGGATCTGTGCCGACGATCCTCAGCACGGCCACGGCAATCCTTCTGTGTAGGTTCCAATCCTCCACGGCCACGGCGATAACCAGGCCTCCCAGAAACAGCATGGACGTGTCCTGCAACAGTGCGAGGATGGCAAAATGTCATTTTGAAACAAAATCCCCAGCCGGGCGAGCAACTTCATGAAAGTCACTAGCCCGCCAGAAATGTCACTGGCCCGGTATAATTATGGTAAGCACAGACATTATGACTGTCAGATGGTTTTGCACAATTTAAGGGCAGACCGGGTAGGCAAAATGAGTTATTTTTGGTCTCATACACCTTTTTGGGGTTGTTGCATTTTTCACACCTTTGAACATCCTGGAATGCATTCAATAATCTGCTTTTGTCATTTTAGACATGTATTCATGTAAATAAAACCATTTTCAAACCGATGTTTTGTTGTTTTTGTCTGTGTTTTATCCAAAAAATCGAAAAAATGGTCTACTTTGGATACTCCGTGCTGGTAAATGTGCGCACATGACATGACCCTTCGCTGTTCAAACTGTGTGGAAATTTCCGTTCTTCAAGATGACGTCATCACCGTTGGGGAATTTCCGTTGACATAGGCACAAAGAGAGAGAATCCGTTCCAACCGAAACCCCGGAATTAATATATGCAAATATATGTAGGTCAAAGGCATTTGGCGCAAGCGCAGTAGACAACTTATCAGTCCCCCGGTGTCAACAAATCCATGACTTTTTCACCGATTCAGCAGCATTTTTCAAAGTTTTGAGCTGCGGAGAACAACCCTAACATTGGAAATGTTCGGCATAGTGGCAAGAAATATCAGAGAAAGATGAACCAGCAGCAGCGAACAGTAGAAGGAAGTAACAACACTCCGAAATGAACCAACATGATCGAATTGAAGCAGACGACATTCTAAGATTCTTGACTCGACGAGGTGGGTTTTGCTTCTTTCTCTTTTCGATCTTGTTTGTTTGACAACGTGATTTATTGCACATTGTTATGTTGTTGTTGTTGTAAGAATGTGTTAGGGTTTGCAGGTAAATGATAAACAGTTTGTGTCTGAAGTATTTTGCGGGTTTCTTGATCCAATTTACTGACCATGCCGCCGCCGCAACCCCCTCCCCCCCCCCCCCCCCCGCCCCTCCCTCCCTCGATCATCTCTGTGATATCGTCTTCACAACCCCTATTTTATTGTTCTTCGCTGGCCAGTCCTTGAGAGCTTACTATGGTGTAACATGTCATCATTATTCTTTGTCTGTGGTCAAACTGAGAAGCAGCATCTGAGCGATGTACGACTGACACAGTTTCTGTTTCTGGTCATTGACCGTAGGAAAATAAGTACCCTACTAGAGAGCGTTCTCTAATTCTAAAGGATTGGTTTACACCAGCATGGCTGACCAACCTATCATTGACAGCAATATTGTTGTCAAATCTTTTCCATTAACTAAGGAATAAAAAAAATAGATCCAATTTACTTCACCAAAGAAAAAAAAAAGAGTTAAACTAAAGGACTGGGGCGGCAACTCATGAATCAAAAGCATAAAGATCACCTGCAAACAGTGCTAGGTTTAGGAAATCTGAAAATGTATACACACACACAGAACACACACACACACACACACACACACACACACACACACACACACACACACACACACACACACATGTAATGAGTATGAGTCACTGTTAAATTAATGAATGTCTTTTGTGTGTGTGTGTGTGTGTTCGTCAACCGACATATGTGGGTACGAGCCGCTGAGGTGGTTGTAAGAAAACCCGCCTGGTTCAGTGGTTGGGGGCTGATTGGGATTTCTGATTTACCGGCCTAGCCAAAAAGTTGAGGTACACCCCATGTAACATTGTCATTTGCAAAATAAAGTACAAGCACTTGTTGACGTTTATATTGAGTCTTAAAATTTGCAGCTTATTACAAACAAAAACCATGGACAGTTGTATCAAATATTAAATCAGTGTTTGTGTATTTATTAGGTTGGAGCAAGGGGAGAACCAGTCCTCCTGTGGTGGCAGCGAGGAGAAAGATTGACCTGATGGAAAAGTTTGCTAAACCGGAACTACCCTCTTCCACAGCAGAAACATCAGCTTTGCCATCTTCTGACCAACCATAAGAAGATACAGATACTTTGCCATCTTCTGACCCATCACAAGCAGATATGGATACTGGTACTGTGCAACGTCACTCCGCTGACATGTGTTGGGCTTTTGTCAACATTGATAAGCTCAATCTATGAGGGCCCCAACGGGGGGGTATCATCACGATCACGGGAAGAGAAATTTTAGCTTTCACGATCACAGTTACCTTGATTTTTGTTTTCACGATCACGAACACCAGTCGCAAATCACGGTCACGGTAAACCTGAGTTGCAGGTACAGAAAGCACGTGTCAAAGTAAACACAACCACACAGTTATTCGCTCCTCTGGATCTATTGTTTATTCAACACAGACTGTTGCACTTTTTTATTATTTTTTTTGAATTCTTTTTCATTTACACATAGAAATACATATCATGATTTGTAATCAGTAACAAGAATGTTGTTTTCATTGTTTTTTCTCTCGCTCTCTGAGTCTTTCTCTCTCTCTCTCTCTCTCTCTCTCTCTCTCTCTCTCTCTCTCTCTCTCTCTCTCTCTCTCTCATACAGACACTCACAGGAATATACACTCCAGGGGCGGAGCAGTTAAGCCAGAGAGGGGGGGGGGGGAGGTACAACCTGGGGTCCAGGGGTAGACCTTGTGGGGTACATGGGCAAGGCCCCGTTGGGGGGTCTGGGGGGCTTAGCCCCCCAGAAGCTGAAGACATTTAGCTATTTTATGAACAATTGATGGCTTATCCTTGATTTTAAACATGATCAACTGGTGTCAGCAGCCACTCATTATTTCTTTTAAAGTTAGTATGAATTTTTTTTTTGACAGCCAGGGGGGGGGGGGGGGGGGCGGAACCCCTGTAACCCCCCCCCTAATCCGCCCCTGCACTCATACACATTCAACTCCCACACCCTCACTCACACACATGAATATATATATACTTGCACAATTTCACATTTCCAGAGCTAAATCTTTTAAACCCATTTTCTCAAAAACTATTGGGTGGATTGAAATTAAAGTACATGTATGTGTGATGGTAGAGTCTATAATCCTGACTAAAGGTCAGTCTAGGAATCATGAAGGTGGGTGAAGGAATATACACTCATACACATTCAACTCCCACACCCTCACTCACACACATGAATATATACTTGCACAATTTCACATTTCCAGAGCTAAATCTTTTAATCCCATTTTCTCAAAAACTATTGGGTGGATTGAAATTAAAGTACATGTATGTGTGATGGTAGAGTTTATAATAACAAAATCCCCAACGAACATGACTTTGATCGACTTTGACATGAGGATCAAGTGACCCAAACTGGCACGTCTCCCCGCCATAGTTCCTGAATTTAACCCATTGTTGATAAGTTTACAGGCGCTAAAATAAATCCAAGCTTAATGTAAAGAAGCGACAATTAGAATCTATGCCAAGCGTGTCCACGTTGCTGGGATGAAAAACACATTTCTAGTCAGTTTCGGTTTTGGCTACACGCAGACTCGATCTGACTCGAGCCAGTCGAGGTTACACTGAGCGAGTGACAGCCGGACGTGGCAATGTCGACAATGTCAATGATCTCAATCAAACTCAAAGATCTTGAACAAATTTCAAGATCTTTGCCTACATTCAGAACAGTCATAGAGCAACATAGACAGGGCCGGATTAGGGGGGGGGGAGTTACAGGGGTTGCGCAACCCCCCCCCCCCCCCCTGGCTTAAGCATGTACCTCCCAAACGCTTTTTTTTTGTTTTTGTTTTGTGGGGGAGGGAGGGGGTGGGGGGGTTGCATCTGGATCTTCATGAAATCCGAGGAGAAATCGCACCTCTCACCCCCTTTCGAAAGACATTTTTCTTCAACGATTTTTGTGATGAAAAGTATGAGTCCTTAGGCCCCCCCAAAAAAAACAAATAGGTGTGGTTTTGGTAACATAGCCAAAACAAAAATTGGGTAGGAAGGTAGGCAATCACTATTTTTTCTTTAAACTTTTTTTTCTAATGTGTACAAATTAAACCTACTTGACAGGGAAATAAGTGTGCGACTCAAGCGCTTTCGCTTTCATTGCGTTTTCTGCACTCGTTTTCTTGGGTTTTTTTGTGGGTTTTTTGACAAATGTAATAAAAAGTTATAGGGTCGGCCCCTAAAAATAGGGTAGGTCAGGTTATCGTAACCACACCTATTTTTTTTTTTAGGCCTTACAATCTCAATTCTTCTTCATTGCCTATACAGCTTGCTGTCGAATTTACCTTTTTCGGTCAAGGAGAGGCTTCCTTTCCCTCCAGAAACATAAAAAAAAACCGTTCAGCTTCACCCCCACCAAGGGGGCTTCGCCCCCTGGACCCCCACCAAGGGGCCTTGCCCCCTGGACCCCCATCTGTAACCCCCCCCCCCCCTAGTACTTACCTAGTCCGGCCCTGAATAGATCAACATACCTTGACATTTCGTCTTCGGAAAGACGGACCCGTAGCCTGACCTTTCCATCAAGGAAGGCATTCTCGCCGCCTGCTTTGGTCTGGTTTGAATCCACAAAATATAACAGAGGTTCGATGACAGTACCGCTGCACGCCATTTTTGATCTTCGAATTCGAATTTGACTGAATGCACTCAAAAGGCTTTAGCACGAAGCCCTTCCATTGGATGAAGTTTGGCAGACTTTTGCAATTCGCCTTCTGATTGGATCTCTCTTTTTTTGTGTGATTAGTTCTCTTAAAGGGAAGCAATCGCTGTCAAAATCATATTTCTGAATGTGTTGTTGCTTCCCTTCAATCAGGATTGGCTCCTTGACGAATAGAGGATCATAGAGTGATACAGCTGTGAAAAATGTACGTTGAAAATAAAATGCTTTGCAATAATGCCCATCACGATCACGAAAACAAATGACGATCACGATCACGAGACTTGATTTTTTTGTCATCACGGATCACGGGCAAAGTCCCATCACGATCACAGAAATGGAAATTTCGGCAATCACGGTCACAGAAAGGTCAAAAAACGCCAATCACGATCACGATTTTAAACCCTTTGGGGCCCTCATCTATTGCTGAAAGGTCTATATCCTGTACTGAATGCTTGTCTGATAGCAGTCTGATTATGAAAGAAGGTGATGCATCAGCCCAAGGATTTGCACAGGCCCTGCATCTGGAGTGCATATGAGTGTCCATTCAAGTCTGCAGTTGTTTACTCTTCTCCCAGTGTTTGCAACGCTTCGGGTGGTAAAGTTGCATTTAAAATAATCCGTGTATGACCATGTTGGTACATGGAAAGGGACATTCAGCTTTACAGAAATTTGCTGCAGTGTTAGGATTGAGCACAGAAATACTGTAATTAAAATGTTGCAACTTTTGAATGGCTTGATAGCTTTGTTCCATTTGTGTATATATAATTATGTAATGCTGTTGATGATTTGTGAAGCATCATTTCTATGCAATGGAATAAGAAATCAGTGCATCCGTTGGGTTTTTATGAGTCTGACAGTTTGGTTCTGATCAATATTTTCATATCAGCACAAACACAGATAATTGACTTTTTTAATGTTTTCATATGATTTTTTTTTAAATTAAAAAAATCTGATAATTTGATTATCAAATCATTTCCCCTTCATAGTTAAAGTGTTATTCTGGTTAAAAAAAACCACCCCATTAATTCAAGCTCTACTGTGGTACTAGTTTACCGGGGTACTAGTGAGACTCTTTTACATGCTGTTTTCTCTACATGTAATTTGAGACAAAATGTGGTAATTAAAATGTTGTAACTTTTGAATGGCTAGATGGATTTGTTCCAATTTTGTATATGTTGTTTATGATTTGTGAAGCACCATTTCTGTGCATGGAATAAGAATACAGTGGATTCCTTGTGTTTTTATGAGTCCGACAGTTTCGTTTTGATTCATATCTGCACTAACATAGATGAGTTTTCAAATGATTTTTAAAAAAAAGTCCGGATAATTTGATCGTCAAATCATTTCCCCATCATAGTAAAGTGGTCATTCTGATAAAAACATATGAATTCAGGGTGCACTGTGCTACTTGTTTTTGTATGTACTGGTTCAAATCTTTAAAATGCTGTTTTCTCTGAATGTAATTTTCAGACAAAACGCTACAATTAAAATGTTGCAACTTTTGAAAGGCTTGATGGATTTGTTCAGTTTTTGTATATGTTGTTTATGAGTTGTACAGCATCAGTTCTGTGCATGGAATAAGAGTTCAGTGCATTGGTTGGGTTTTTATGAGTCTGACAGTTAGGATCTCATGTATTTTTCTTATCAGAACTGAACCGGTAACTGAAAATGCTAAATTAAAATAATATATTGCTTAGAAATGCTTTTCGATGCACAGAATTATTAAACACACACATATTGCTGCAAAGAAGAAAAATTGGATCAAAACATGCACTGGTTCACAAACTGCAACATTTTAAAACAAGCACATTTTATAACGTTTTTTTCACATTTTGGTGAATAAAACCCCCAAAAATTGCTTTTCACTCAAAATTTAAAATGGTTTCCCTTAATTAGGTTATTCTGCTTGCAAAAATCAAACAAGCAGCAAGCTGTTTCCAAAATAAAAAAAAAAAGTGCCCGCCTACCCTGTCTCCCCTTAAATGCGGTGGTATGACAGGCAACTTACCTGTGGTCAGCAATGAATAGAATTTCCCAGGTAGAGTCTTGTCTCGCTATATTGCAATGTTCTTCATGCAAGTTGCTCATCTGCAGTGTTTATATGACTTTGAAACCCGAAAGTAGAACCACATGTTTTGCATTTGATCAGAATTTTCATTGGCCAGCCGGGCGAGCTGCAAGACGGTTTCTACTAGCCCGGCGGATTTTGTACTCGCCCCTGGCGATCGGGGGGACGATTTGGCCATCTCTGCAGTGCCGACATCATTGTCAACTAGGTTACGTCTTTTGAACGCCATGTAAAACAGGGATTGAAAGAGTACACGTTAAAAACGGAGGAAATAGCATTGTGCGGACTATGATAGTGGCGAAGCAAAGCAGAGGCGCACATATCCAGGGGATTCGAGAGACTGCCCCGGGCAATTTTAAGAATTGGAATAAAATCTTTGCATATTTGTTTATTCTGGGAGATTTTGGGAGGATGCAAACCAGCAACCCGTGGGAAGAGCACAGACTTTCACTGGTGGATATGAGGAGGATTTCAAGCTCTAAAAATGAAAGCAACCGTTCTCTGTTTGAAGCAACCAACCGGGACCAGACACTAGGTGCGAACTGACGCTGATGTAACTTTGAAGAGCTTTCCTTACAAAGCGTTTCTAGACTTTCACCGATTTGGGACACTCACATCGAAGAACTGACTCCTGGGTTGAGGTGCACGAGAAAGTTACCACCCAAACGGGACCCACTCGCAGTCAGTGTTGGATTGGTTGAATCTGAGATGGGTTGTAATGTCAACGAATCAGAACCCGCGGTTTGTTCACTCCCGTTTGGGTGGCACCCTTTTTCGGTTCGTGCACCCTAGCCCTGTCCCGCAGTGGGGCACTGCGGTTATGAAATTAAAAGCCCCTCCTGTTTTTGGAACCGCAGGAGCTTTCTAGTTTGCTGTTAGGTAGATTTTTGGTTCCTCTTTCCTGTCATGCTCTCTTTTTCTTCATGAATTCTTTTCTTTTTTCTGCCTTCTTGCTCATTCACCTGTATTTTTTTCCAAAAATCTCTTCTCTTGCCGCTTGTCTCGCGATTCATGTATAGTTTAATCTGTTAGTGTTCTGATGTAAGTCCAGCAGTAGATAGGTTAAGCCTATTTTAACATACTGGAAACTGGTAATCTTCCAGTAGGTATTAATTTAGTTTTACTAAAGCCTGCTGGGACACAAGTAATGGGTTAGTGCATTTGTAAACAGGAATCGCTTGACAAGTGGCCCCCTTCATCCCCCCCTTCCTCGTCCTGATATGGCTCTGCGTAGTCGGCTGGACGTTAAGCAACAAATAAACAAACAAACAAACCCTAGCCCTGGACACGTCCGCTAATATAACTTTTACAGGAACACCTGGCGGCCCTAAAGAAAACGGCGGCATCTGTGCGTGCCACAGAAGTGGATGTCTAGAAGGAGCCAACGAGAACACCTGGCGGCCCTAAAGAAAACGGCGGCATCTGTGCGTGCCACAGAAGTGGATGTCTAGAAGGAGCGAACGAGAAGAAGGAGAACAACATGAACACCTGGCGGCCCTAAAGAAGACAGCGGCATTCGTGTGTGCCACAGAAGTGGATGTCTAGAAGGAGCGAACGAGAAGAAGAAGAACAACCAGAACACCTGGCGGCCCTAAAGAAGACAGCGGCATTCGTGTGTGCCACAGAAGTGGATGTCTAGAAGGAGCGAACGAGAAGAAGGAGAACAACAAGAACACCAATCTAACTTTTGGAAAAGACTTACGCTGATGTAGCTCTTGGATACTTCTTTGGACTTCAAGACCCCGACCATGGGCAGCATGAAGAGAGGAAGCAGGGCCGTGGCAGCAATGGGGATGGCCTCTGTCAGCCATAGCACCGCCATCACAATCAGCACGTAGGCGCATCTCGTTGCCTGCACGTTTAAAGTCATTTCAAACAGTTTTGTCCTAGGAGAGCTGAAGGCCCATGCAATCCTCATAGCATCGCCATCACAATCACCACGTAGGCGCATCCCGTTGCCTGCGCGTTGAAAGTCATTTCAAACAAATCCCAAAACAAAGAGACTGCCAACGTTCCAAAAAAATCATTCGCTTGTGACTTCCTAGCAAGCGTCAAGCTAAGTTTTTGTCTACTAATTATGTGTCTGTACACTAAAAAGACCGTTGGGTCGATATATTTATGACTGTAGCGTATTTTGTTGTTGTGAAAACTGTTCGTCTCACTGTCTCAGATCTGACCAGACCTTTACATGGGATAAGGGTGGCCGAGTGGTAAGTGCACTTGCCTCGGAAGCGAGAGGTTGCGAGTTCGACCCTGGGTCGGGGCGTAAGCAATTTTCTTCCCCCTTTCCTAGCCCATGGTGGTGGGTTCAAGTGCTAGTCTTTCGGATGAGACGAAAACCCGAGGTCCCTTCGTGTACACTACATTGGGGTGTGCACGTTAAAGATCCCACGATTGACAAAAGGGTCTTTCCTGGCAAAATTGTATAGGCATAGATAAAAAAAAAAAGTCCACCAAATACCCGTGTGATTTGGAATAATTAGGCCGTGAAAAGTAAATATTCGCCGAAATGGCTTGAGATTTACTGGCCGATGTGAATGCGTGATATATTGTTTACAAAATTCCATCTCAC
>NC_090253.1:15307688-15315188 GCF_037325665.1 Littorina saxatilis | reverse complement strand
ACAGCGATTATGAATTTTAGTCGACTTTTGAGTTGATACATTACATTTTTATCAGTTTTATTTTGGGGGTACCCTTATTTGGGCGGCGGTCAAATAACCCATGTAAAGGCCACCTTTTATCTTAAAAGTGTTCCAGTTAGCCAAGTTGAGTGCCCTCAATAGCATACATTGAATATAACAGCACAGGAATGAATGTTTTCGTTTTGGTATGAAAATTGGTGCAATATATTTATTTTTGCACAGTTTAGGTAATCCACAAATTCTTCAACCCTGCCACCCACACCGTCCAATCATTCTCTGCACCAACAATACATGTATTGTTTTGTTTAAAAATGTGTTTGTGTTAGTTTCTATTGCAAGAGAATGTCTTGTAGCATCAAAAATGCCTAAATACCCTTTTATTGGCGGCCATTTTGAAAATTGTAAAAAAACTACTGATTTCTTAATTTTTTCACGGTGGCTCTGTATCAGGTTTTGTTAAGCAAAAGCAAATGTCCATTTACGCCAAATTTGCTGTTAATCACATGAAGTGAAATATGCCTAACATACCCAACCGTTTACACTGGCGGCCATTTTGAAAAATTGTTTAAAAACTACCCATTTTTTATTTTTCGCGATGGCTCTGTATCAGGTTTTGTTAAGCACATAAAACTCTTCATATTTGCTTAATTTGGTGTTTGTTGCATGATTTGAATGATTTTGCAACATAGGAGCCCCACTACTCGTAGCATCGTCAGTCCACCGCTCATGGCAAAGGCAGTGAAATTGACAAGAAGAGCGGGGTAGTAGTTGCGCTGAGAAGGATAGCACGCTTTTCTGTACCTCTTTTCGTTTTAACTTTCTGAGCGTGTTTTCAATCCAAACATATCATATCTATATGTTTTTGGAATCAGGAACCGACAAGGAATAAGATGAAAGTGTTTTTAAATTGATTTCGAAAATTTAATTTTGATCATAATTTTTATATTTTTAATTTTCAGAGCTTGTTTTTAATCCAAATATAATATATTTATATGTTTTTGGAATCAGAAAATAATGGAAAATAAGATGGACGTAAATTTGGATCGTTTTATAAATGTGTTTATTTTTTTTACAATTTTCAGATTTTTAATGACCAAAGTCATTAATTAATTTTTAAGCCACCAAGCTGAAATGCAATACCGAAGTCCGGGCGTCGTCGGAGATTACTTGACCAAAATTTCAACCAATTTGGTTGAAAAATGAGAGCGTGACCATGCCGCCTCAACTTTCACGAAAAGCCGGATATGACGTCATCAAAGACATTTATCAAAAAAATGAAAACAACATCTGAGGATATCATACCCAGGAACTCTCATGTCAAATTTCATAAAGATCGGTCCAGTAGTTTAGTCTGAATCGCTCTACACACACACACAGAGACAGACACACATACACCACGACCCTCGTCTCGATTCCCCCCTCTATGTTAAAACATTTAGTCAAAACTTGACTAAATGTAAAAAGAATTAACATCCCTCCTCTTGGACACCTACTAAACATCAACATCAACATCAACATCAACATCCCGACTGGCTGCTGTGCAGAGTGAGATTGTGTTGATGAACTCTGGTCACAGATTGACATCAGTGACCTTGAAGAAAGTAATTCTCGCACACACACACACACAAACAACACCACTCTGTACAGACAGCATTAAGACTGTTGATTTTTGCCATGTGTCCACAATTTAGCAACATGTACAACAACAACAAGATTCAGTAAAAGAAGAAGAAGAACAACAACAACTACAAAGACAACAATGAGAAGAAGAAGAAGAAGAAGAAGAAGAAGAACAAAAACAACAACAACAACAACAACAACAACAACAATGAAAAGAACAACAACATCAACAACAACACCAGCACCACCACCACCACCAACAACAACAACCTTCAATCTCTACTCCTGTGGTGACGTGTCACATCTTCGCACAAAACAGACAGGTAACACTGATAATGAGATGCAAATGGCGAACACGAACATCTATTTTCTCAGGTGCGTGTACATGTCGACAAAAAGAATGACAGTGTGTTCTCCCCCTAGGGCATGAATACAGAATAACGGAGACCCGTGACCGCCAAAAAGTCTTATCTTCTGTCCTTTGGCTGTGAGTTATATTTCTGTGTTTTTATTCTACCAACGACTTACCTCAAACCACAAAAAATGGCTTAATGACGGGTGAGAGCTCGAGAACGTAGTAGACTTAACTGGGGGTGTAAACAGGATGTTTTGTGCAGAATTATTTGCATGACGTACGATTCGATTCGTACGTTTTGCTGTTGGCTTACCAACGCTGACTTTTTTTTTTACACCCAAAGAATGAAACGACAGAAGCAGGCAACAGGACATTAATTTGCGCCACAATATTCAGTTGCTGCGCACAAGTTTAGGACACTGACAGCTTTGTGTTCGAAATATAAAACTTGTTTTCTTTCCGTAAACGTGATATAACTTTGATTTTGAGTTCTCAGAGAAGAAGAATACGTGAAGAAGATATATTTCAAGATCTGAGAGATGAATTAACCCTTTTAGGTACGGCTTACGTATTTGGAAAGAGTGGACGAATTCTTAAAGAAAGGAATCGCGACAGCAGAAGGTGGACACTACTGAACGGATAATGTGACAGAAAAGTAAAGGTCAGTACTTAGCGTTGACGATGGACCATCTATATCTGTGGTCATTAGTGAAATGAACGGGGGTGGAGTGGGGGCAATAGATTAATAGAAGAGCGATAAAAAATAAAAAATAAAAAAAATAAAAAAAAATAGAAGAGCGATATGCACTTGTTACTGCGAACAAAACATTGTCCATTTCACAATAACGTTCGTTATTGTTTTTGTTGTTGTATTGTTAAAATCGCTTTACCATTTGACTGAATGCTTTTCGTGGCAAAGCTATCAGTTCATGTTAGTCTTGTTGGGACTTTACTGGGTTCAACGGTATATCGTTCTTCTCGTGTACCTCACACGATCATGTTCCCATTCTGGACCGGCACGGTTGGCCTATTGGTAAGGCGTCCGCCCCGTGATCGGGAGGTCGTGGGTTCGAACCCCGGCGGCGGGTCATACCAAAGACTTTAAAATTGGCAATCTAGTGGCTGCTCCGCCTGGCGTCTGGCATTATGGGGTTAGTGCTCGGACTGGTTGGTCCGGTGTCAGAATAATGTGACTGGGTGAGACATGAAGCCTGTGCTACGACTTCTGTCTTGTGTGTGGCGCACGTTATACAAAGCAGCACCGCCCTGATACGGCCCTTCGTGGTCGGCTGAGCGTTAAGCAAACAAACAAACAAAAAATGTTCCCATCCACAGATCTCTCCAGTCTCTAACACGGAATAAGAGCATCCGTTCTTCTTCTTCTTTCGTGGGCTGAAACTCCCACGTACACTCGTTTTTTTGCACGAGTGGACTTTTACGTGTATGACCGTTTTTACCCCGCCATTTAGGCAGCCATACGCCGCTTTCGGAGGAAGCATGCTGGGTATTTTCGTGTTTCTATAACCCACCGAACTCTGACATGGATTACAGGATCTTTTCCGTGCACACTTGGTCTTGTGCTTGCGTGTACACACGAAGGGAATAAGGCACTAGCAGGTCTGCACATAAGTTGACCTGGGAGATCGGAAAAATCTCCATTTTAACCCACCAGGCGGCAGCGACCGGGATTCGAACTCACGATCTTCCGATTAGGAGGCCGATGTCTTACCACTACGCCACTGCGCCCGTCCGTCCGAGCATCCGTTCAATTGAACACAAACCTAATGTTAATAGCGCGGCTGCATTCTGCGAAAAATGAGATGTTTTTGCTGACATTTTGTTGTCGAACTTCTTGACATATGTATCACTTTCGAATTTAATTCACTTCCAAATGTCCTATACATTTTTCATGCAAAAGGACATATGTCCTATTGTTTTTGTCACAAAGTGGTCATTGTCCGATTATGCTTTCATTTGATCCAGACATTGTCAGTACTGTCCAATTTACAGTAGTTTGTTTTGGTATTTTATCGATGTTTTGCGAAGCGATGTGTCTCTCCAAGCAAACGAAACTTGGGGAGACTTTATGTCCTTTTCATAGAGAAGAGCTTCCAAGAGTCTCAACTTTGAATGCTCCCTTCGCGGTTTTTTTTCTCCGAAAAAGTAACACGAAAATTGATGCCAGAAAAAAATGTCCTATTGATTTTTTTTTGTTCAGGACAAATGTCCTATCATTTTTGCATTGTCCAGGACATTTGTCCTATGCCACCTCTCATCGATGTGAGCCCCTGTTCATCTTGATGTTGTAGTTAAAAAAAAGCATCCACTCAAATCAAACACATCCCGACATACTGTTACACATGCATAAACGATCTCAGAAACAGAAGGGTGACTTGGATCTGATTATTAGCACAAGGCCTCATTTGGTTACGATTGTACTTACTGAAGAGTCTACAAAATTGATTTAAATACATACTCTAACACAATCAGCATAACCACTCTATCTCTATCAGATATATCAAAGGGAAGTACGCGCTAAATGCATACGACATATGTCATTATAGAGTACGTGAGAGTTATTTGGAACAAGGACGAAAGTCGTAGTTTATTTCGATGCTTGTTCTTCTCACAGGTGCCAGGACATTGGTTCCGAATAACTATCCCTTACCCTAATACACATGTATATATTTAAAGCGCTTACTTCACTTTGTTTAGGCAAAAAAGAGAAAAAAAAGTCTGCTTTCGGTAACATAGGCAAAAACAAGAGGCGAAGCCTTCAAGGCTCCCGTCAGAAATCGACAAACAGTAACACAAACTCAATCACTCCGTCACACATACACACATACAGTAAGCATAGACACGGTGCAAGAGTGGGAGACGCTATATCTAGATCTGTCTGTCTGTAGCCTACTTACGGGGACACGACTGCCACTGAGATCGACACTGCCCTTTCGACAGCGCTTCCTCGCGCAGACACTGAAAACACGCTGTGCAGATCAACCTGTAGGAAATCTCCTTTGGTATCTTCTTTATCTATTTTTTCTGGAGCCGCTACGAAACCGAACAATGTGAAATCGTCTTCTCCGAATCAGCGAACTGCAGCTGGGTGAGAACTGTATCTATACCACAATCCTTCACGCGATCTGACCTAACCTTGACCCCTGACCTGGTCTACATACCACACACAACACAAACCAGTCACCTGTTTTTACCCCCCCAAAACCCACCACCACCCGTTTTCTTTGGATACACACTTTATCTACATACGTGCCGACGAAATGTTGATCATTGCTTCAATACTTTGAAGCTGTTGCTTGGATAATAACCTGGTAAAATTAGTATTTCGGTGTTCAGTCAAATGTTAAAGTTTCTATCACACACGCACGCACGCACGTACGCACGCACAGACAGACAAAAGTTAGCATCGCATAGGCTACACTTACGTGAGCCAAAAATAGGGTCGGTAGGTCGGGAATTTGTTTTTCTCTCAAAAAACCACATATTTTTAAGTTATTTTGCCAAAAAACAAAGACTTTTTTTTTAAATTTGTGTTTTTGTTTTTTTGTTTGTTTGTTTGTTTGTTTTCAAATGCCCCAAAAAAGTCTAGGGTCGCGCGAAAAAATAGGGTCGGTCGGGATACCGTAAACAGACTATTTTTTGGTTGTTGGCCTTATCAGATCTCTAATCAGCCCTCTGCCTCATTTGTTTCAGAGTCTCACTCTATCTCTTTCACACCAAGACTGATCGCACGTTGTAATGTGTTCACATGAAGAGGACAGCCAGGCTTAGTTCTTTCAGCACGTGAAGCTTGCTTGACAGCAGGGAGTGATTGGGATGGCAGAGAAATTTGTCAAGATGTCACAAGTCAATGTGCTGAGATGCGGGGGTGTCATCGTATGCTGGTTACTGGTGGTCGTGTTATCGGCAGAGGTGGGTAATATATACGTTTGTCATCATTCCCACGAGTATTCATTCATAACCAGCTGGGGAATACAACTCATGTTCCCCATGCAATAAATCGAGGTGGTGAATGGGTTCGAGCTTTCAGGTGAAACGTGGATTGTCAAAGTATAAGCCAATCAGTCTGATTGTTTGATGTGTGTGTGACAGGGGAGGCTACCGCTCCTTTCACAGCAGACTCTGCACCCGAGTTGTTGGCCTTTAAGTCAACACCGGTGTATTGTGGAATTCTGTTTGTGATGGGGTCTGGTGGTTTCCGATTGTCTGTATGTTCATGGAAACCTTCGGGTTTGCATAACAGTTTTTATAGGGCTAAGAAATTGGCCCTAACATTTTCAATCCTGTTTGATTGCACTTCGCCTCCTGAGGTGATCGTAGTGTTACGGCACTCGGTTTCATCTGGCGCTTGCGAGCATGATATGTTCAGGTGATGGCATAATATGACCACTGAACATTTTCGTGCTGTTCCCATTCTGCGAACTTGGGATGGACAGTGGTCCCCCGGTTCGGAACTTCGGGACGAAGTTCATTCAAACGGGGGCGATTGTGACAGGGGAGGCTACCGCTCCTTTCACAGCAGACTCTGCACCCGAGTTGTTGGCCTTTAAGTCAACACCGGTGTATTGTGGAATTCTGTTTGTGATGGGGTCTGGTGGTTTCTGGTTGTCTGTATGTTCATGGAAACCTTCGGGTTTGCATAACAGTTTTTATAGGGCTAAGAAATTGGCCCTAACATTTTCAATCCTGTTTGATTGCACTTCGCCTCCCGAGGTGATCGTAGTGTTACGGCACTCGGTTACACGTGGAACCATCGCGGCTTTGGATTCGTGTTTCCGAGGACAACGATTGTAAGCATTCACTCTCAAAGACCCAATCAATGTTGATATTTACCGCGGCGACTCATGGTCAATTTGAAACTTATCTCTGTAATCGCAAAATCCACAACGAAAAGTCATAAACACTTAAAAGAAAGGAAATATGCTCAACACCTCCTGAACTCACATACATAATCGCAACTCTGTACATTTTCAGACTGGAAGTAAAGCGTCAACAAGTTACGTTTGACGTCACAGACAAGTTTGACCTCTTATCTCGAACTACTGTGACGCTGCCTTGCGGCCCGAAATTCGATTCTAAAAATTCGTCTCCCTGTGGGTTATTGTGAATTTTGTTGCAATACCAAAATGATGACAGAAACGATGTTTGGTGACTTGTTGTCAGACCAGCATTTTTTTTGTTGGTCCTCGAAGAGCATATCGCCTTTTGTTACATATTTATCAACCGCGGCCTTCGGCCTGGCCTTGGTCGATAAAGATAAAAGCAAAAGATGATATGGTCCCTTCGGACCAACAAAAAAGCTGGTCTGTCAACAAGCCACCAAACATCTTATAATATCGTACGATTTACATAAATTGTTCATGATTGTAATTATTTAGGTCGTGTTAAATGAGGTGGGTATATTATATGTATATTGTACGATTTACATATATTTATGATAGTGGTTATGGTCGTGTTAAAACGAGGTGGGAACAATTTACGTATAT
>NC_090253.1:15295188-15302688 GCF_037325665.1 Littorina saxatilis | reverse complement strand
ACAGCGGCCAACCTACCGCCACTTCCGCCGCTGACCGGAAACGAGGTTCCCAGAGATCCCGTTGAACGCAGGAAGTATTTTTACGAGTTGGCGTACGATGATTTCACTTGGGACCCGCAATCTTTTTCACCTGTCACTCCGCAAAGTACGAACATTGGCAACAGTATGAACAGTGGTGGCAACAATATGAACAACAATGGCAACAACATGAACACAGGCAATGGTAATTCCATGAACAGTGGTGGTACCGACACAAACTCAAACTCTGGCGGCAACACAGTCAACACCCCAGGCAACAACAACAACAACAACAACAACAACAACAACAACAACAACAACAATTTTCTTCCTCCGCCACAACCAGTCTTCAAACAAAACCGACCTAAATACTCTGTCCCTCTGGATCCGGATGCTCGGAGGGAGTATTTGAAGAAACTCGGGCGGGACAGACCCTCGGATCCTCTTTCTCGTGTCTTTTTGATGGACCAGCAAGGACTGATCCCTGATGATCCAGTGATGAGAAACATTTTCTTTGACAAGTTTTTCTCAAATGTTGGGTGACCATTGCCGCTCTTTTAAAAAAAAAATGTTTGTTTATGTGTAAATATATTGGGTTATGCTGTATTGTAGAAATAGAGAATATTACATGGTTTGCTTTGTCGTACCAGATTTACACGAGTTGTTTTTTTCAAATATGGAACTGCAAGCGAAAGCGAGCTGTTCACTATTTGAAAAAACAATGAGTGTAAATCTGGTACGATACAGCAAGCCATGTAGTATTCTGTTGATCCTACATACTGTACTTACCTGAATTTTACTCAAAGCGTCCCGCAGTCGAGGCGGCGAAATTGAAGACGCTTCTTTTGGAACCTTGATCTCTTCCAAAGCCTCGGGCAGTCTCTTACGTTAATCTCTTTGTTGTTTGCTGTATGTGATCATTCAGAAAAACGCAAACTTTTTTCTATGCAAACCTTGCCATTGCAAGAGTGTGCTCACTTTGGTCTTCCGTGTCTTCATTAATAAATTCAACGGCAAGAATCCAGGCGTTTACATACGAAAAGACTATCTTTACGCGCTTGTTTCCCTCTCTCTCTCTTTTTATATTTAGTCAAGTTTTGACTAAATATTTTAACGTAGAGGGGGGAATCGAGACGAGGGTCGTGGTGTATGTGTGTGTGTCTGTCTGTCTGTCTGTCTGTCTGTGTGTGTGTGTAGAGCGATTCAGACCAAACTACTGGACCGATCTTTATGAAATTTTACATGAGAGTTCCTGGGATTGATATCCCCATACGTTTTTTTCATTTTTTTGATAAATGTCTTTGATGACGTCATATCCGGCTTTTCGTGAAAGTTGAGGCGGCACTGTCACGCTCTCATTTTTCAACCAAATTGGTTGAAATTTTGGTCAAGTAATCTTCGACGAAGCCCGGACTTCGGTATTGCATTTCAGCTTGGTGGCTTAAAAATTAATTAATGACTTTGGTCATTAAAAATCGAATAATTGTAAAAAATAAAAAAAAATCCAAAACGATCCAAATTTACGTTCATCTTATTTTTCATCATTTTCTGATTCCAAAAACATTTAAATATGTTATATTTGGATTACAAACAAGCTCTGAAAATTAAATATATAAAAATTATTATCAAAATTAAATTGTCGAAATCAATTTAAAAACACTTTCATCTTATTCCTTGTCGGTTCCTGATTCCAAAAACATATAGATATGATATGTGTGGATTAAAAACACGCTCAGAAAGTTAAAACAAAGAGAGGTACAGAAAAGCGTGCTATCCTTCTTAGCGCAACTACTACCCCGCTCTTCTTGTCAATTTCACTGCCTTTGCCAGGAGCGGTGGAGTGACGATTCAATCAATCAATCAATGAGTCTTATATCGCGCATATTCCGTGGGTACAGTTCTAGGCGCTCTGCAGTGATGCCGTGTGAGATGAAATTTTATACGGCCAGTAGATTGCAGCCATTTCGGCGCATATTTACCTTTCACGGCCTATTATTCCAAGTCACACGGGTATAGGTAGACAATTATTAACTGTGCCTAAGCAATTTTGCCAGGAAAGACCCTTTTGTCAATCGTGGGATCTTTAACGTGCACACCCAATGTAGTGTACACGGGGGGAGGTTCGGACACCGAAGAGAGTCTGCACACAAAGTTGACTCTGTGAAATAAATTTCCGCCGAACCTGGGATCGAACTCACGCTGACAGCGGCCAACTGAATACAAATCCAGCGCGCTACCAACTGAGCTATATCCCCGCCCGAGTGTATACGGTCTTGCTGAAAAATGGCATTGCGTTCAGTTTCATTCTGTGAGTTCGACAGCTACTTGACTAAATGTTGTATTTTCGCCTTACGCGACTTTTTTTTTTGTGGTTTTTTTTTGGGGGGGGTCATTCCCGCAAACGCGAACTTTTGTCTATGCAAACCTTGCCATTGCACGAATTTGTTCACGTTGGTCTTCCGTTTCTTCATTAATAAATTCAACAGCATGAATCCAGGCTTGTATATGAGACAAGACAATCCCACCTCTTGGTTTGTTTGTTTGTTTGTTTGCTTAACGCCCAGCCGACCACGAAGGGCCATATCAGGGCGGTGCTGCTTTGACATATAACGTGCGCCACACACAAGACAGAAGTCGCAGCACAGGCTTCATGTCTCACCCAGTCACATTATTCTAACACCGGACCAACCAGTCCTAGCACTAACCCCATAATGCCAGACGCCAGGCGGAGCAGCCACCTCTTGGTCTCACCAGTCACGGCGCTCTCTGTGCAAAGTGGCATTTTTTTGGATGAATTAATTTCGTAAAATCCTCTCAAGAACCTCCAACTCACCATGGGAAGCAGTCGAGGTATTTGACCAAGACGAAGAATGAATGGTCTTATCCCATGTAAATCCCTGGCTAGATCTAAAACCCCAGTCACACATAGACGCCGCCTCTTCTACGATGGAAAAGTGTCAGAGAGCGTGTCCAATCGTGGTCGGGGTGGGATCTGCTAGGTCGGGAAGCTGCACGGCCTCCCTACGCTTATTTTGAACTGCACAAAACAAGCGTGGCCGGGTGCGCAGTACAGTCGTAATGTAGTTTTTTTTTTAAATTGCCATGTGCTGAATGTTGACGGTGATATGCCCCGATTTAATAATAATAATAATAATAATAATACGAGAATTTATAACGCGCACATATCTCACCACAACATATAACTTGTTCAGATCGGAGTGATCGACATGATATTCGTAAGGACGTAGAGCTGTGTGACGGGGGCCTAAGATGGTGACGTGGGCTGTGTGACGGGAGCCTAAGATGACACGTGAAAGACTGTGCCTTTAAGTTACAGAGAAAGTATTGTTTGATGACGCAATTGAAAATATTGTACTATGTTCGGAATCTATTTGTGTTCTTGATGTTTTTGCAGAGTTTTAACGAGTGAGTCTGTGGCTGCATACGTGTGCGAAAGTGAGTGCGTCCATTTTGTGTGCGTGCGTGAGTACGAGTGTGTTCGTGCGTCTTATTGTGCGTGCGTGCGTTTTGTGTGCTTGTGTGCATTTTGTGTGCTGGTGCGTGCAATTTTTCAATACAACCAGCGGCTTATATCAAGGTAAGAAATGATACATTATCGCGTTGAACTACAGAAATATAATACAGAACAGTGTTAGTACATACATTTTTATGTAGAACCATTTGAGTCAATTCGACGGAGAAACACACACACACACACACACACACACACACACACACACACACACACACACACACATATATATATCTATACTGGATGATTACCCGCTTCGCCGGGTACCGGCTTCGCCGGGAAGAAGTAAAGCCGAATACCAGGCTGCGCCTGGGACCCGGCTTTGCCGGGTGTACGCCGGCTTTGCCGGCGCACGAAGGAAAGAAGATAAACGCGCAAAACACTGGAGACCTTCTAAAAATAGTAACTTGCAATGACCTTCTAAAAATAGTAACGTAATAACGGGAATATGGATTGACGCCACACGGAGGAAGGGAGATAATCACGGCTGAAAACACTGGAGAAGATAAGGAAGAGTTACTGGTAGTTGATCCCGACAACAACAAAAAAACAAACAAAAAAAATCGGTTCAGCGCGCACAGCGCTGCGCGCTGAGAGCACATGTTGAAATATCTCATCGATGAGGTTGTGTCCGGGGTGTAGCTGAATACGGTGTCCAAATTTGAAAAAGATCCACCGAGAACTTTGGCCGTGCATCGCGAACAGACAGACAGACAGACAGACAGACAGACAGACAGACAGACAGACACTAGTTGTATATATATATATATATATAGATAGATATCTATATCTATATACGGCTTGTGTGTGTGTGTCTGTCTGTGTGTTCACGATTCACGGCCAAAGTTCTCGATGGATCTGCTTCAAATTTGGTGGGCATATTCAGGTAGACCCCGGACACAATCGTGGAAAATTTTGCACACGTGCGTGCTCTCAGCGCGCAGCGCTGAACCGAGTTTGGTTTTTCTGTACATCCATTCCCAGTAACTCTTCCTTATCTTCTCCAGTGGTTTGCGCGTTTATCTCCCTTCCTTCGTACGGTGTGCCGGCGAAGCCGGGTATTCGGCTTTACTTCTTCCCGGCGAAGCCGTACCCGGCGAAGCGGGTATTCATCTGGTATATATATATATATACATCCCCATCAAAACCACACACAAACAAACACACACACACATTCACACCCACACACACATATGGGTGCGTCTCAGAAACTGAACCTTTTGTGTGTGCCATAATCAAATTAGCCCACAATTGAAACATACTGAATTTTAAATCATGATATTGGTATTTTTGAGAAGTAAAATGAATAAAGAAATAGTACAAACAAAACTGAGTATTTTGCATGATTATTATGAAGGTTGTTTTGCGAAAGAAATGATTGAATGCGTGAAAAATGGAGGTCTGATCTGTGACATGAACCATCAACTAGTTTTGCACCTCACTACAAGAATCGTTTAGAATGTCCAAGGACTGCTATTCTTGTTATGTGTGTTTGGTTTAAGTGTACTTGACAGTTGAAATGTTATTTTGTCCACAGAATTGTTTTTTTAAACGAAATTAATCGCTTGAAAGTTTGCCATCACTGTCGTAACATAGGTTTCCACACGCGTGCAACAGCAACAAGTCCTAAATTTGAACTTTAGAATTTGCATATTCATCTTCAACACGATCTTGACATGAAAGGGCATAGAAAATCGCTAAGCTAAATGTTATTTAAGTATTATTTTCTCAAAATTGCATCTGCAAACTAAGTTGAAAGTTGCGCAATATGACATGCTTCTTCAAAATTCAGTTACGATGGTGAACGGTTTTGCAAATAATGTTCAGAGTTTTGAAGAAAGATTAGAACTATTTTGCGCGTAGTGACTTAGAGGTGCGGGTGACTACGCATGCGCAGTTACAGAGAGAAATAGTTCAGCTTCCAGCAGCGAAGAAATATTTCGAGAAAGTTTTCGAAGTCTGTGATTTTGTTACGACAGTGATCAACACCCAAGGTTCTTGAGAAAAGGTGAGTTTTTGCTGCTATGATATTCTATGAAGTGAAAAATTAGGCTAAACATTTGTTAATAATAGTTTTTCTTTCGATTTCACCTAGTCAAAACTTGACTAAATGTTTTAACATAGAGGGGGAATCGAAACGAGGGTCGTGGTGTATGTGTGTGTGTGTCTGTCTGTGCGTGTGTGTGTGTAGAGCGATTCAGACTAAACTACTTGACCGATCTTTATGAAATTTGACATGAGAGTTCCTGGGTATGATATCCCCGGACGTTTTTTTCTTTTTTTCGATAAATACTTTTGATGACGTCATATCCGGCTTTTTGTAAAAGTTGAGGCGGCACTGTCACACCCTCATTTTTCAATTGAATTGATTGCAATTTTTGTAAAGCAATCTTCGACGAAGGCCGGACTTCGGTATTGCATTTCAGCTTGGTGGCTTAAAAAATAATGAATGACTTTGGCCATTACAAATCTGAAAATTGTAATAATTTTTTTTTTTTATATAAAACGATCCAAATTTACGTTCATCTTATTTTACATCATTTCCTGATTCCAAAAACATATAAATATGTTATATTTTGATCAAAAACAAGCTCTGAAAATTAAAAAAATTAAAAATTATGATCAAAATTAAATTTCCGAAATCGATTTAAAGGAACGGTAAGTGTCAATGTTTTCTTTAATTGTAAAAGTTGTATGTTCAATGGAATGGTAAGTCTGAACAAAATAATTACTTTATTTTGTTTTTAGCCAGTGAATGTGGATGCATCAAAATCTTGATAGACATTAAACAAATTCATGTTAGTGAAACTAGTACACATATTGCATCAATCTTTGGTTGAAATCGCAGGTACTTGCATGTTTCAGGTGCAAGAGATTCGACCTGATGAACTGGTGGTAACGTTCCTTCGAAGGAAACCGGAGGGGAACTACTATTGCTTTCCAGGGATCGATGATATTTCCTTAGTCCCTACATCTGATGCAACCATGATTCGTGACCCCACCTTCAATGCCAGGGGGCATTATTTCTTTTGAAATAAATTAATTAACTGCAAGTGGCAACTGTTCTATATGTAACCAATGCCTTTGGTTTATTGTCTTAACAATTGAATGAACCACTTTTGAACATTTGCATTCTTCATGTCAAACCTTATAATACATGTCTGGTTGTTCGTTTCCGAGTTACGTCGGTGATGAACTTTTCATTAATGTTTCTCTTTTTTGGGGCAAAGTTTGCTTGATTTTGTCCAGCTTTTTTTCTTTCTGTTCCTGTTTTAGTGTTTGGCATTTTACCTAAGAAGAATCTGGTTGCAAAATCAGCTTCATTTAGTAAAGTTTGTGGGAAAAAGCATAACCGTTTCTTTGTTACAAAAGGGATGTTTCCATGTTACATCGGTGACCATTTTGCATTCTTTTGGGATAACTTTCTAACATTTTGTCTTAGATCAACAAATCTTTGTATATATGCTATTGTGAAGGTTAAATGTCAATAAGACTGAATGAATGCCATGTATCAACATGTTCTGATCAGGATATCATTAATTAATTTTCATTTTTGTATTGAAATTTTGACGAATGCATGGAACTTTGAAAAAAACATTATTTTGTTGTTTGCATGTAGTCGTTTCATATTGAACTCTATAATGGCTTGTGATTCAACAATAATAACTGAATAAAAGTCGTTTTCAGCCTTATAAATGCAGTTTTTTTGTCTTTTATTGTTTCCATGTTACACGGGTGATTTTGCACACATGGTCCAAATAATGCTCAATATATGGCAAACTAAAGGCAATGTTATATTTTTTCTTGTTTAAACTGAAAAGGTACACCCTGAGAAGTGTGTAAATAGTATTATCAAAGTTTTCTGGGAAGATTTTACTTTTGGTGATAATGTCACAAACAGAGGACGAGATTCTGAGACGCACCCATATACACATCCCCACCACAACCAC
>NC_090253.1:15240381-15294988 GCF_037325665.1 Littorina saxatilis | reverse complement strand
ATACGATTTTTTAAGATGATTTTGAAAGTTGGCAAATCAACACCAACAAACATGGTTTTGGGTGAATTAGGTCAGTTCCCTGTAAGTATTCAAGCGAAATGTCGTATGTTGAATTTTTGGTACAAACTTGCATTTTCAAATGGTTCTGACAAACTCTCTTGTGTGACATATCGTTTTTTATTTAAAATGTATGAATCTGGTGTATACAAGTCAAAATTTTTGCTTTCTGTCCATGGTGTTCTAAATGAGTTAGGCTTTAGTGATTTTTGGCACAATCAAACTATCGATAATGTAACGGATGGTGGTTATTTTAATACTTTCAAAGCACTGATGAAAAATAGGCTACAAGACCAATTTGTCCAAACCTGGCATTCAGAAATAAATAACAATGAGTTTTATTATAATTATAGAATGTATAAAGAGAATTTTGAGTTTGAAAAGTACTTGTCCATCCTGCCGGTTAATTTAGCAAACGCTGTTTTAAAATTTAGAACACTGAATCATAAATTGCCTATACAAAAAGGTAGGACTCTTAGTATTCCCAGACAAGACAGAATCTGTCACAAATGTTCATCAGGTGACCTTGGGGACGAGTTCCATTATATTTTTGTATGTCCTTTTTTTACCAATTATAGAAAACAGTTGTTACGGTGCTATTATTATGCCCGCCCCAATTCAGTTAAATTCAGAGAGCTTTTTTCCACTACAAAAAAGAGTTTATTGCTAAAACTCGCAAAGTTCATGACACTTGTCATGGACTGTTTGAGAAGCGAGTAAAATTTAATTCTCTTTTAGCTTTATACTCCGTTATCTGTTTTGTGTTGTTTGTAATAGTATGTTTGTCCTTATGTTAACTCACCCATCACCCCCCCCCCCCCCCTCCCCCTTCCCCCCATTTCCCATAGTAAAGAAATGTATGTAATTACTTTGTGTGTTTTATTATTATTATTATTATTATTATTATTATTATTATTATTATTATCATTATTTATTATTATTATTGTTGAATTGTTTCTTGTATTGTTTTTGCTCTCCCTCACCCCTCAACTCCCTTTTCTGTACATAGCCTGATTTCTTTTTGTTTTAGTTCCTTTTATTTGGTGTTGAATGAAATGTGTTTTTATTGTGTTTTTTAATTTTCCATGTACCCTCACGGGGTTTTATCGGAATAAAACTTGACTTGACTTGACTTGACTTGTTAGTGGGAATGGATCTGGGAAGATGAACAGAAAAACCAAAATCGGTTCAGCGCTGCGCGCTGAGAGCACGTGTTGAAAATTCTCATCGACCAGGTTGTGTCCGGGGTCTACCTGAATATGCCCACCAAATTTGAAGCAGATCCATCGAGAACTTTGGCCGTGCATCGCGAACACACACACACACACACACACAC
The DNA here is from genome assembly GCF_037325665.1 of Littorina saxatilis. NCBI lineage: Eukaryota > Metazoa > Mollusca > Gastropoda > Littorinimorpha > Littorinidae > Littorina > Littorina saxatilis. Next base: position 15,293,595 of record NC_090253.1, on the reverse strand, counting down.
ACACACACACACACACACACACACACACACACACACACACAGACACAAGTCGTATATATATATATATAGATATATAGATAGATATTTAGATAGATACTAGATGATTGTCCGCTTCGCCGGGTACCGGCTTCGCCGGGAAGAAGTAGAGCCGAATACCCGGCTTCGCCAGGTACCCGGTTCCGGATACCCGGCGAAAGTGGCGCACCGTACGCGATTGACGCCACACGAAGGAAGGGAGATAAACGCGCAAAACACTGGAGAAGATAAGGAGCGTTGTGGACAGTGACCTTCTAAAAATAGTAACGGGAATATGGATTGAGCGTTGTGGACAGTGACCTTCTAAAAATAGTAACGGGAATATGGATTGACGCCACACGAAGGAAGGAAGATAAACGCAAAACACTGGAGAAGATCAGGAAGAGTTACTGGGAATGGATCTGGGACGATGAACAGAAAAACCAAAATCGAGTCGACACGTGTTGAAAATTCTCATCGACCAGGTTGTGTCCGGGGTCTACCTGAATATGCCCACCAAATTTGAAGCAGATCCATCGAGAACTTTGGCCGTGTATCGCGAAAACACACACACACACACACACACACACACACACACACACACACACACACACACACACACACACACACACACACAGATATACACTACTCACAAAAAGTTAAGGATCACTATGAGAAAACAGGTGCTCAATAAAATCAGTTCGCTACTGTTATTTATTTCTCAGTCAAACCAAATTGTTATGAATTCTTGTTCAGCTGTAAGTGGGCGATGTTGTGTTGGTGGGAACATTGCACGGGATTCTCTACTACTGAGCTTGGTAGCAAAAGAAAAAGCGGAAACTTGCGAAAAAGGACCTTGTATTGGACCGTTCAGCCCGAACACATTGCACACGCCACATGGAAAAACCATTATGCACGTGCAAGCACTGCTGTTTATGTGTGAGATGCTGTCACTTGCTTGGCTTTTTGAGAAGACATACCACCAGTATTAGGCATTATCTGACAATGCCTCCACGACGAAAATTGAACGAGTTTGAGAGGGGACGAGCTGCTACATGGTTCCAAGATGGTGTCCTCAAGCGAGAAGTGGCCAAGCGACTTCACGTGTCCATCTCGGTCATTGTCAGACTGATTCAACGTTTCACAGCCACTGAGAGGGTCCAGGAAAGACGCAGACCTGGGCGACCAAAGAAGACAACTCCACGTGAAGATCGTCTCATTGAACGACTAGCCTTGAAAACAGGAACAGCCTCTTCCAGCATTATTCGAAGGCAGCTGAGGGTGGCTACTAACACCAGCATCAGCCAGCAGACCATACGGAATCGCCTTCATGGGTTTAACCTCCGTTCTCGTCGCCCAGCTGTACGGCCACGCTTAACTCCAGCCCATAGGGCAACACGCCGCGCCTTCTGCAGACGTCACGTGAGGTGGACACGTCAGCAATGGTCCCAGGTCCTGTTCAGTGATGAATCACGCTTCACCCTGAACCACAACGACGACCGACTGAGGGTCTGGAGGCGCCAAGGGGAACGCTACATTGACGCCACTGTCCAAGAAAAGGTGGCCTTTGGTGGAGATTCTGTAATGGTCTGGGGGGCCTTCAGCCTTCACCACAGAACACCCTTGTTTCATGTACAGGGTAACCTGACTGGCCTCCGATACCGGGATGAGATCCTTCGACCGTTGGCTGTGCGTACACTGCAGCAGATGGGACCGCAGGCTGTCTACCAGGATGACAACGCTCGCCCCCACAGGGCAAGGGTGGTCAACGACTTCCTGCAGCAGTCTGGGGTCAACAGAATGGAGTGGCCAGCATGCAGTCCCGATCTCAACCCGATTGAGAACCTCTGGGATGAGTTGGATCGCAAAGTGAGGAGCAACCACCCCCCTCCCAGGGATGTCCAGCACTTCTACCAGATGCTGCAGGCTAAGTGGCAGGCGCTTCCGCAGAGGATCTTCACCACCCTGGTCAACTCTATGAGGACTCGCTGCGTCGAGTGGCAGAACAGCCAGGGCGGTTACACGCATTACTGAACTTTTGGGAGCATCGGAATGCCATGTCTTGTGATTTTAACGACTCTGTGAAATTAAATTTCGATACGTACACACTTTGATAACATGTACAGACCAAACGATTGCTCTAAATTGAAAGAAATGTTGTATCGTTATCACTAAAGCATTGAATTAAACGTTTGCCAAATACCAACGCATTGGCTTTCTTATTTGGAAAGTTATGAATTTGTGTGCAAGTGATCCTTAACTTTTTGTGAGTAGCTTAGATAGGTCCCTGGTAGTCGCTACCTCTTGCAGTGCTAGATCGAAGTCAGGTGTGTTTTTCACAGATCAGTCGATGTGCTTCCACAGATCTGTAAGCATGTAAAGATTATGGATTTATGCTATTATGGTGTTGTTTATTTTCCTATCTTTAATCACGGATTTCGTCCTTGAACTGCCCATTTTAGAATAAATGCTTCCACAGTGATGTTCACACGCGACTATCCTTATTTTCTCTTGGAATTCTGAGTAATTCTTCAGTCACACAACGAAACATGTAGACAGCAAGTTAACATTGCGCAAAGCCTGTTTCTTTCGGACAAAACTGCACTTATCCTGTATTTGTATTTGCAACAGTAAGACACTACATGACATTGACACCACTAAACAGTGAAACTTATTTCAAATGGCGTTGGGCTGCTTTCATGTGCTAATAGTGATCCTGACATTTTTCTTGCGAAACGGTCAAAGGGAAGTAATAAATGAATTTTGTTTTTTAAATGAGCACACGTGATTTCCGATCTTAAACTAGATCTGAAATCATAAGATTTTCTGAGCAGTGGCGAAACGCTGATGGCGTGATATCGCAAGCCGTTTGGGAAGCAAATAAGCACTGTCAGACATATGCTGAAACACGATTACAGCAGTTCAAACTTTTTGATCATTGATTTTTAGGAGTACGCAATATCGGACAGTCACACAAAAGAGACAATGCGTTAGTGCATAGATCGGTATTCTCAAACGTCACGAACAGACAGTAAGTTGCTACTATTTTAATTATTGTAGTAACAAAACCTCACAGTCCCATTAAAAATGTATGGTGTGTGCCGAAAAGCAACCATATGAGATTCAGTCAGTGGGACCCTGAATCTAGCTGGGGTTAAATAGGGTTATTGACTCTCATTGCATGAATTTTTAAACTGTGAATATATGTACTACTGTTCGTGTTGTTTTTGTGATCCACTGCAATTTCTGTGTATACCTTAGAATCTCAAGGTAATTTTTGAACGGGGCATACAGATGATACATGTTGCCATGGTCACAGAGTGATACGTGTATTTTGCTTATCAGGGGTGCGTTGCATAGGCAGAGCGCCACAGAACGTTTGCGAACGTTTTCTAGGCAACGCATAGTTTTGTTGTGGCGCTCGCGAGCGTTAGCAAGCGCTCGGTACGAGTACCATTGTCTGGGGTCACTGAAGCGTAACAATGGCGACCGCTCGCCGAGAATGGTCTAGGCAACGGGTGTTTGCGGGGAGCATTCTGTAACGTACCTGAGAGGTGGCACGCCAGAAACTATTGCACTGTACTGAGCTTGCCGGTTGACTCTCTCTCTGTCTCTTTCTCTCTATCGCAGTCTCTCTCTCTGTCTTGCTTGCTCTCTCTCTCTCTCTTTCTCTGTCTCGCTCTCTCTCTCTCTCTCTGCACTTATGTACATAAACTTATACTGTTTTACTAATTATGTAGTAGTAGTTATTATAGTAGATTTAGTCCCTCTTTAGGGCGAGGGCCAGATGCAAAAAAAGTATACCAATGCTTATTCTGTTACCCTCGTAAAATAAAGAATTGTCATTGTCATTGTCATTCTCTCTCTCTCTCTCTCTCTCTCTCTCTCTCTCTCTCTCTCTCTCTCTCTCTCTCTCTCTCTCTATCTCTCTCTCAGTCCCTCTGTGCCTGTCTCCCTGTCTACGTCTCTGTCTCTCTCTTTTTCATTCATTCTTTCTTTCTCCCTTCCCTCTCCCTATGTCTTTCTCTTTCATTCCATCTCTCTCTAATTCTGTCTGTCTCTCTTTGTGTCCGTATGAAAGTCTCTCTCTCTTATCTTTTTTGCTCTCTTTCTATCTCTCTCCCTTTCGCTCTCTCTTCCCCTCCTCATCTCTTTTTCTCTCTCTCTCACTCTCTCTCTCTCTCTCTCTCTCTTTCTTTCTTTCTCTCTCTCTCACTATCTCACAAACAAACACACACACACACGTACACACACACACACACACACACACATGCACAGATACAGAAGCACACACACACACACACACACAAACACATAGGCAAACATAGACACGTATAAACACACACTCGCAGACACGCGCGCGCGCATACGCACGCATGCATACACACTTACACTCACGCACACACACACGCACGTACACATACAGACAGATGTTGTACATACATATACACACACACAAGCACACACACACACACACACACACACACACACACACACACACACACACACACACACAGAACGTGTGTACATGAGTGCGTGTGCGCGCGCGTGACTGCAAGTGTGTGTGTGTGTGTATGTGTGTGTTTGTGTGTGTGTGTGTGTGTGTGTGTGTGTGTGTGTGTGTGTGTGTGTGTGTGTAAAGCAACTGTGTGTATGTGTTTGTGTGTGTGTGTGCGTGTGTGTGTGTGTTTTATGTGTGTGTGTGCACGTGTGTGTGTGTGTGTTTGTGTGTGTGTATAAGGTTGTGCGTGTGTGTGTGTATGTGCGCGCGTGTGTGTGTGTGTGTGGGTGTATGTGCGTCTGGGTGTGTGTGTGTCTGTGTATGTGTCTGGGTTTATGCCGTAAAGGCACACACACACACACACACACACACACACACACACACACACACACACACACACACACACACACACACACCTCACACAGCCCCCCCCCCCACACACACACACACGCACTAGAACATATACATTCACACACACCACCCTTAACACACACTCACACATACTAACGCACGCACCCACACACACACGCACACACACACACACGCACAACACACACACACGCACTCAAACAAGCTAACGCGAACACACACACACACCACACACACGCACACACACATACATACTCACACAATCAAACGCGTGTGCGCGCGCATACAAACACACACAGACACACAGACACAGACACACACACACACACACACACACTTACAAACACATACACACATATAAATACACACACACACACACATGCACACACTCACTCATACACATTTGCATGCACACGCATATATGCACACGTGCACACACACACACACACACACACACACACACACACACACACATAAACACGCACAAGCACACACAGACACACACACATACACACACACAACCACACACGCACATGCCCAACCAAACACAAACACAACCACACACCCACACACAAACCACCCTTGACACACACTCATACATACTAACGCACACACACACACACACACACACACACACACACACACACACACACACACACACACAAACACAAACATGTGTGTGTGTGTGTTTGTTTCTGGGTGAATGTATGTGCATGTTTGTGCTATGGTGTGTGTGTATGTTTTGCTTTTTTCACGAGATCGAACTTATGATTGAAAAGGCTGACGACCACAAACATTCACAGAGAGAAGAATGCGTGCAGAAAGTGACTCATGCGGGTTATTGTGATGTCTCTCTCTGTCTGTCTGTCTGTCTCTCTCTCTCTCATACACACACATTCTTTATGATCGTCTGTCTCTCCGTCTCCACATTCTCTCTCTTTCTCTCTGCCTTTCTCTCTCTTTGTCTCTCTCTCTGTCACTCTCTCTCTCTCTCTTTCTCCCCCCTCCCCCTCCCTTCCTATTTCCGTGTAATGAATTGTGTGGGTGTATTTGCTTGTGTGTTTTGGTAGTAACATACGCTACTGCATGGCACTTTAAGTGTGTCATCTTGTATTTGCTGCAAGGTCGCGTTATCTGCTTTTTTCACGAGATCGGACTTAAAGGTGGTCGTCTAGATTTTTGCTTTTTTTTAATAATCTTATGGTTAGATTTCGCTAAAAAGTTATGTCAGATGATGAATGAACCATGGGGAAAAAAGTTATAGACAAAAAATATATGTAAAAAAAGATTTTATTTTTGGGTAGCGTGACTCACGCTTCCAATATTTTGTTTTCTGTTTGCTGAGAACATGTGCTTTGCCTAAAAATACTGACCAATCAAATTCATGTCACTATGCTTATAGCCACGCCCAAACAAGTGCAGCAACAGTTTGACACTGGAGCGCTGTCCACGCTTTTTAAAACGCACGGGATTTGAGAGGAGTTTTGCGCTTGGCATTTTCCAAATATGGATATCCTACTATGAGTACTACGCTGGAATACTACAATGAATTTTCAAACGGCTACACTGGCTTCGTCTTTCCTGGTCGAAAGGGGTGTATTGTTGATATTTGTAGATAATAGACTCTGCATTTTAATGGTCAAATGGCGATTTCGGTATAAAAATGTAGACAAGGACCTTTAAGATTGAAAAGGCTGACGTCCAAAAATGTCAGAGCGAGAAGAATGCGTGCAGATAGTGACACTTGTGTGTGTGTCAGTGTGTGTGTGTGTGTGTGCGTGCGTGTTTGTATTTATGTGTGTGTGTTACTGTTTGTGTATGTTAATGTGCGAGTGCGCGCGTGTGCATGTGTGTATGTAAACATATCTTTGGGAGTGTGTTTGTGTGTTTGTGTGTGTGTGGGGGGGGGATTACGCGCGCGTGTGTTTCGGAAGGACGAGAGGGAGAGGGGGGGCGAGAGAGAGACAGATAGAGAGATCGAGAAAGAGAAAGAAAGGAAGGGAGAAACAGACAGATGAACAGAGAGAGAAAGAGAGACAGAGACACGGAGAGAGAGAGAGAGAGAGAGAGAGAGAGAGAGAGAGAGAGAGAGAGAGAGAGAGAGAGAGAGAGAGAGAGAGAGAGAGAGAGAGAGCGCGCACGCGGGCTTTTTTCTCCTAAACATTCCCCTTTAATCAACCTTTATTGACTGACATGAAGACCACAACACTTTTCCACGGACTCGACAAGAAATCCAACTGTCAAATCTGACCACCACCAAAAAAAATCAAAACTTGACTAAATGTAAAAAGGAAAGGCCCTGCTTCTCCACGTGGGGTACGAAACTCAAACACACACACACACAGATATCCTGAGGCCCAATGCATAGCGTCACCCCTAAAATGTACTCATGGACTGAGCTGCAAGCGATTGGACTCGTCTACTTTGGTCAGTGCGGGTAGGGAGGGCTGTTCCAAGTACAAGGCGACTGTTAGCATGATCGCCCCTAATATGCATGCATGGACTCGGCCGTCAGCGAAGAGATGGGTCCATTTACTTGAAAGTGGGTAGAGAGGGTAGAATTGAGTTCGCTGCGAACAGTTCGCCGCGAACATAGCGTTGCTTACAACATGAAAACTTTTTGTCTCTTCGCGAACAGAACGTCCGCTCTATGCAACGCACCCCAGGTGTCAGTGCAGAAACTCCAAGAGGGAACTAAATTCGAATATCTGGAAAACCTGGATGAGGAGATAGACAGCCTAACAGCACATCCTCCTATGTTTGCTCGGACATCTACTACCTTCAAACTGCATACGATGCGTAGTACACACAGGAATATGGACGACTCAACATTGATCAAAATGAGTAACACAACACAAACAGATGATTTCCATTATGATAGATTTATTTATCTGAAAATAAAATTGACCACAGAGTGTACAATTTGTTTTCAAATACGAAAATATCACATTGGATTAAAAAACAAAACACACCATCATATATCACTATTCTTTATTTCTAAACACATACATATCAGCATAGTTTTCATTTCGGTTCCCAGTCAGTCTATCTGAAATCAAGGTAAGATACATTATGCCAGGAAGAATAGCGATCACACAGTGCTTCAGCATGAATTTGAAAACCTGCTCTACGTCACATAGACACAGTGTGTCTTATGATTCTATCCACCCTCTCCAAACAAACACGTACACGTTTTCTCTGGTACGAATGTCTTAAAAGCTCAAACTAAGCTGCTGTTTTATTCTGTCTTGCTTTGCAGGAAATACAGGCACGTCGCTTAACCATAACAGGCAGCTGGTGCGCTAGCGACAGGGGTGTTGCTAGACATTTTCATGTTGGGACATTTGGCCGAAAGTGTCAGAAAGCTTTAGGGCATCTTGGAAAAAGTTCGGCTATTATTTTGGCTCATCCAAAGTCACCGCAACATTGAAGCACAAGACTCAAGAGGGGAACACCAATACATACAATCATTGTCTTAGGAACACAGATTACAGGGGCGGAACAGTTAAGCCAGAGGGGGGGGGGGGGGGGAAGGGGGTTACAATCTGGGGTCTAGGGTCCCGTTTGGGGGTCTGGGGGGCAAAGAAGTGTGTGTGTGTGTGTGTAGAGCGATTCAGACAAAACTGCTGGACTGATCTTTATGAAATTTGACATGAGAGTTCCTGGGAATGATATCCCCGGACAGTTTTTTTTTATTTTTTCGATAAATACCTTTGATGACGTCATATCCGGCTTTTTGTAAAAGTTGAGGCGGCACTGTCACACCCTCATTTTTCAATCAAATTGATTGAAATTTTGGCCAAGCAATCTTCGACGAAGGCCGGACTTTTGTATTGCATTTCAGCTTGGTGGCTTAAAAAATAATTAATGAATTTGGTCATTAAAAATCGGAAACTTGTCATTAAAAAATTTTTTTTTAAACGATCCAAAAACAATTTCGTCTTATTTTTGGCCATTTTCTGATTCCAAAAACATATACATTTGTTATATTTGGATTACAAACAAGCTTTAAAAATTAAAAATATGAAAACTATGATTAAAATTAATTGTCCGAAATCGATTCAGAAACAATTTCATCTTATTCCTTGTCGGTCTCTGATTTCAAAAACATAAAGATATGATATGTTTGGATTAAAAACAAACTCAGTACGCTAAAAAGAATAGAAATACAGAAACGCGTGTTATCCTGCTCAGCCTCGACCACTACCGCACTATTCTGGCTTGTCGATTTCACTGCCTTTGCCACGAGCGGTGGACTGACGAAACTACGAGTATGCGGTCTTGGTGAAAAAATGCAGTACGTTCAGTTTCATTCTGTGAGTTCGACAGCTTGACTAAATGTTATTTCGCCTTACGCCACTTGTTTTCTCCTCTCTGTGTCTCTGTCTGTGTATCTCTTTCTGTATGTCTGTCTGTCTGCATCTTTGAGTCTTGGAGACTTGAGTCTTGAGTTTGTCTTATGTGTCTGTCTGTCAGTGTCTCTCTCTCTCTCTCTCTCTCTCTCTCTCTCTCTCTCTCTCTCTCTCTCTCTCTCTCTCTCTCTCTCTCTCTCTCTCTTTCACACACCCCTACTATCCCCATCCCTCCCCACCTCTTTCCCCACCCTATTGTATTCTCACCCCCACCCCCCCCCCCCCCCCCATCGCCACCCCACCCCTTCGACCTCACGGCCCTCCCCCCTTCCCACCTAGTCATCATGCATCGTTACCATCGAGGACCAAAAAAGAAATAAGTAAGCTTACAACCCCTTGCAAGGAAATCCACGGCCGTATGTGTTTTGCCATGCACAAATAGCTCGTTTCCCTTCAAAAAGCCTATACATTGGAACAGAGAGTAGAAAAAGAAGCCTAAAAGTAGTCAATGTGAACCTCAGTTCAATCATTACCTGGCCTAATTGGCAACATTCAGGCGACGTCTACGAGCTAATCCGTCAAAATCCGTGCACAGGGTTGAAACGGGTGTGCACTGGGCACACAATACACCTGTGGAAAAGAGGCATATGGAGAAGTGCTTTTCTTGTTGCCATTAGCACTGGAGTGGCGACAGCCCTATGTGATGGGGCTTATCCCTTTCATAGTCCGCGTCAAGTCATGCACTTTTCGCATCACTACCCTTCGTTTCAGTCCCGCGTTGGCACTGTCGCTCAATAATTGCTTATCAGCTGACACTGTCCCCTCCGCCAAACAAAAACAAGTCGCGTAAGGCAAAATTACTACATTTAGTCAAGCTGTGGAACTCACAGAATGAAACTGAACGCACTGCATTTTTTCACAATGACCGTAGTCCGCCACTTGTGCAAAACAGAGTGAAACTGACGAGCCTGTTTAGCGCGGTAGTGGTTTCGTTGTGCTGCATAGCACGCATTTCTGTACCTCTCTTCGTTTTAACTTTCTGAGCGTGTTTTTAATCCAAACATATCATATCTATATGTTTTTGGAATCAGGAACCGACACGGAATAAGATGAAATTGTTTTTAAATCGATTTCGGAAATTTAATTTTGATTATAATTTTTATATTTTTAATTTTCAGATCTTGTGTTCAATCCAAATAAAACATATGTATATGTTCTTGGAATCAAGAAATGATGTAGAATAAGATGAACGTAAATTTGAATCGTTTTATATAAAGAAAAATGTTTATTACAATTTTCAGATTTTTAATGAGCAAAGTCATTAATTAGATTTTAAGCCACCAAGCTGAAATGCAATACCGAAGTCCGGCCTTCGTCGAAGATTGCTTTACAAAAATTTCAATCAAAATGAGGGTGTGACAGTGCCGCCTCAACTTCATCTTGAACACAAGGCCAGTACTGTAACTGCCCTTGATACGGATCGATCCAAGGGGGGGCAATCTCAGTCATCTCAAAGAGGGAAATCCAAACGCTATCCGCCTTGTTCGATTTTATGGGCTTGGACGATAGAGAAAAATAAGAAAAGCTAACACTAGGGTAAACCTGGACGAAATTGCTATCAAGAACGCAGAATTGATTTTTTTCTGAGGTTTTTTTTTTGCCGTAAGCGCCATGTTTATCGCGTCTCGCACATCTGATGTTGACATGCATCAACGAAGGGGCCTCACTCTGGAAGAGTTTCCTGCTCCGATAAACATGGCGCTTACGGCAAAAAAAAACCTCAGAAAAAATCAATTCTGCGTTCTTGATAGAAATTTCGTCCAGGTATACTCCAGTGTTTGCTTTTCTTATTTTTCTCTATCGTCCAAGCCCATAAAATCGAACAAGGCGGATAGCGTTTGGATTTCCCTCTTTGAGATGACTGAGATTGCCCCCCCTTGGATCGATCCGTATCAAGGGCAGTTACAGTACTGGCCTTGTGTTCAAGATGCCTCAACTTTTACAAAAAGCCGGATGTGACGTCATCAAAGACATTTATCGAAAAAATGAAAAAGACTTGACTAAATGTAAAAACGTGGAATGCGATTTTAATCACGGTCTGTTTTTTGTGGGTTTTTCTTGGTGGTTACAACTTGATAACGCTAAAGAAATGTCAGGCTTCAAGACAAACACAGCACTAATAACACACATTTTGAACTTGTACACCACTGCTTCTACTCCAACAAACAAACAAACAGCACCTGATGACAAGATACACAGTCAAGTCACGCAGCCCGAGACGCAGTCACCACCCAACCCAGCAGATCCAGATCATACACACCACCCAGTCAATGCATCCTCTACACCTTGCACTTCTACACCTTCATGTCCAAAGTCTTTGTCCGACTCATACATTCCATCTATGTTTGTTGGCGAACAAAGGCAGATATTTTCTTTGATTGACATTGTTCATGAGCATGCTATTCTTTGTGGAGCCCCGTTTGTTCTTTGTTCGTCATACATGAGACAGCATGTTTTGGTGACGACATACAAGTGTGAATGTGGTCATGTTCTGTCCTGGAATTCTTCTTCGGATTTGCGTGACCGTGGCTTTTTGGTGAATGAGCGTATGTACTTGGCGTCCATTGCTTCCGGAATCATACCAGCTCAGTACAAGAAATTTTCACAGTTTGGCTGCATAGGCACAGTTTCAAATTCGGACTTGGCTGAAAAACTTCCTCGATTTGCCAGAATAGTTTCATTTCTCCAAAGGCATTCCACCAATAGCGCGTTAGCAGAAGAAAGGGTAAAAGGTGATGACCAGGACGTAGTGGAAGGAACAATAACTGTAATGACAGATGCTCGCCATGCTTGCCGGAAGAATAGCTACAACACAGATCATGTTACAATAGGTCAGATGACACACAAGGTTCTAGATATTCAGCACATTACCAAAGAAGATGATGTAGTTAGTCAGAGACATGAACACCTAGCTTGCAGTAGAATGTACGAAGCAATGGACAAGGGCATCGCGATCTCCGAACACGTGCATGATCGAAACACGTCAATCAACAAGCTCGTCAAGGCACGGGGCATCAGAAACGTTAACGAACGTTGGCATGTTGCCAAAAGCATCAAATCTGGAATGAAGAAGATAGGCCAAGGCACACAACGCGATTGTGGCAAGACATGGCATCCACAACTGGCCGACAAGACCACTGCTGTTAGAGATCACGTTTACTCGTGCATCAATAACTGCTATGGCAATCCAGAGAAACTTCGGCAGTTGCTGGATGCAAGTGTTCGTCATTTTCAGAACATTCACGACCAGTGTGATGCATCATCATCTTGTAAAGGAGCCCACTTTGTTCCTTCTCTGTATGTTTTGACAGAAGCCGTCGCTGTCAAGCTCCTTTCAGATTTTTTGCACAGCCATGTTGTGTATAAAAACGCCGAAGATTTTGCTTTTCCGAAGGACACGTACAATGTCGAAAGTTTCAATAATGTTTGCCTTGTGTACCTTCCAAAGCGAGTTCACTTCCAAGGCCAGTTGCACTATGAACTACGCATGGGTCTTGCTGTCTTGGATTGAAATGAACACGTCGATCGCGAAGCTACCTCAATCAGCAACAGAATGAGTGCTGAGCATCACAGACAGCAGCGTGGTCGGCGTGTTCTGCCAGCAAAATCATTCCAATTTGTTCAAGACATCTGGACCTATGCGGTAGATCAATGCGATTTTCTAAATGAAATGACCCGCGGAGGAGACCGCTGAGCACGACCACGATGACAGTGGTCTGCAGTCGGACTGCGAGTGGGAGGAGAGTGACGTAGAGTAGATTTAGTCCATCTGGGAGATCTGATCCTTCCTTTGGAAAGTAACGTCAGAATGTTTTTGGCAAACATGAAACATTATAATGATTGTTGTTTCTGTTGTGTGGCATATCTTGATGCCGTATCTATAGTTAAAACAAAGATCAAACGGAATATATAACAGGAACAAGATGAAAACGGACGTTTTTGTCATTGTCACATTGGTTGAGAATGTATCTATCAGCGTAATATCAGTTACAGGAGCCTGTCACTCATTCCAGGTCAGGGTAATTTTGAATATGTTAGGGTTTGCCCATTTTTCTTCTTCTGTCGTCTTCTGTATGCTATGTGTGATATTTACTGTAGAGAGAGAGAGAGAGAGAGAGAGAGAGAGAGAGAGAGAGAGAGAGAGAGAGAGAGAGAGAGAGAGAGAGAGAGAGAGAGAGAGAGAGAGAGAGAGAGAGAGAGAGAGAGAGAGAGAGAGAGAGAGAGAGAGAGAGATGTTGATGTGTTTATTTTAGTGATGAAATAAAACAAGTTTATGGATTGTCAAACATCTTTTATTATTAACTGATTGTATGTTTGTTTGGATGCCTTTTTACAATTTACTTTGAAGGATTGGTAATTGCATCCCTATGAGGAAGAAAAAAGAAGAAAAACAAAAACAGTCAATCCGATGCAATGTTCCAAGCAACGCGAAGAAAAATGTCACTCGGACAAAACAGTTACATAACAAACATTTCAACACTGCCTATGATATTAAACAAACAAACTGTAAACACTTCAAAAATACATCAAAATTAATCCTTATGTACAGTATGTTAGGGTTTGCCCATTTTTCTTCTTCTGTCGTCTTCTGTATGCTATGTGTGATATTTACTGTATCATTGTATTGACTCAGCTTGAGTCAAATCTACAGTTATTTGTATAAGTCGCTTAAAAAAATATATATATACATGCTGTAAATATTGTTTGAAATGCTACTGGTTTTCTTGAATTACAATACTTACTGTAACTTTGTATGATGTTGTTCATGTCTGAATTTATGGGTCTTTTGCTTCATGATGACGAAAGTTGGTGCATTGTGCACATAAGCTTGAACGAATTTTGTAATATCATTGTTAAATGATATAAAGACATCTCTGCAAATTCATATAAACTCATTTTAAATGTGTTGTGTTAGCAGGTAAGTTAGGTGAACATATCCACTATCTTCTATGGAAGTCTTCAGTATATTCTACCGTGTAAATTTGAGGCACAGGTTCCTCCATAATGTCAGCGGTTTTTGGCTCACGTAAGTGTAGCCTATGCGATGGTAAACTTTGTCTGTCTGTGCGTGCGTGCGTGCGTATGTATGTATGTATGTGTGTATGTCTGTGGTAGAAACTTTAACATTTTTGGCTAAACACCGAAATACTCATTTCACGTGGTTAATTTTCAAGCACCATCTTCAAATTATTGAAGCAATGATCAACATTGTGTCGGCATGTGTGTAGTTAAAGCGTGTATCCAAAGAAAACGGGTGGTGGGGGGTTTTGAAGGGGTACAAGCAGTTGACTGATTTGTGTCGTGTTTGGCATGTAGACGGCAGGTCAGGTGTCAAGATCAGGTCAGGGGTCGCGCGAAGGATTGTGGTCCAGTTCTCACCTCGCCGATTCGCCGGGGAAGACGATTTCATGTTGTTCGGTTTCTAAGCTCCAGAAAAGTAAATAAAGAAGATACCAAAGGGAGATTTCCTACAATTTGATCTGCACAGCGTGTTTCCAATGTCCACGCGAGGAAGAGCTGTCGAAAGCGCGGCAGACAGTGTCGATCTTGCAGCCGTATCCCGGTAAGTTCAGAGACAGATCTAGTGTCTCCCACTCTGATAACGTGTCACCTACTGTTAATCCGTTTTGTTTTAATTTCTTTTTATTTCAGCAGACACGGATGTCAAACACAGTGCTAGGCAGTCACCTCTAGTGAAATGAGTTGATCTAAAGTGCCTGTAATGTTTGGATGTCTTTGCTCGTGGTTCGATTTATGTGAATTTCAAGACTTGCAGTAGAGTCTCAAGTTAAGTTTACTCTGCCCGAAAAAAACTGTCCACCATTTACTTGAACATGCAGATATAAGGAAACGGAATGAATCTGTTCTCAAAGTCAAAATGATCACGATTTTTTCCTCAGATTCAAAACATGCACTGTCATGGTTTTGTCTGTACAATTTAGTAAGTCTTAAGTACTTTGCAACAACTTCCTTGAACGTGAAAGACAGTTTTTGAATGCTAGATCTGTATCGCGTTTCATTCCAGACTCGATCCTCTCTTTGATTGTAGATCTACTGTTTGCTGTTTACGCACTATCATATGATTCGCTATGTAACGTTTGGTAAGCTTACCTTGCCACAGCTTTCTTGTCTTTGTTGGCATTTCTGGCTGTGTTGACCGTCAGAATTATTTTAAGAACCAGGCTGCTGCAGTCGACATGTTTCGCATATTGTAGGGTTACCATGCTGCATAGGTAAAGTGGCTTGTATAACCTGACTATTCTGTTTCAAAACACTGTTTATATTTGTGTAGGTTGTAATCGCATTTTGCCATTTGTTTCAGAAAGGAGGTTAACCTACAACAAGATCGACGCTATGTCAGATATATGCCTCAGCCACATGAAGACTTCCGAATTTAGATCTACTCGGCATGGTGACAAGTCTTGATGAAAAGTATAGGACTGAGGACAGCAGTGGAAAAAGTGCCCACATGGCAGGTACCTAACCTATTACCCTAGTCATTTTATCTGTTTGCCTTCTTTTGAAAATTATACATGGAGTTGATATGATGCGTTAGTTTTAACTGTGTGTGTGTGTGTGTGCGTGTGTGTGTGTGTGTGTGTGTGTGTGTGTGTGTGTGTGTGTGTGTGTGTGTTTGTGTGTGTGTGTTACGGAGTGAGTGAGTTTGTGTTATGTTACTGTTTGTTGATTTCTTACGGGAGCCTTGAAGGCTTCGCCTCTTGTTTTCAGTGGTGTTCCTAATTGGTGAAAGAGCAAAAGAAAGAGAGAGAGAGAGAGAGAGAGAGAGAGAGAGAGAGAGAGCGAGAGAGAGAGAGAGAGAGAGAGAGAGAGAGAGAGAGAGAGAGAGAGAGATGTTGAATGACACAGAAATAAAACGATTTCTTCGTGAACTTCAATTTTGTTTGAGTAATATATGAGGTGTACGATACATCTACACAGTTGTGTGTGTGTGTGTGTGTGTATGTGTGTGTGTGTGTGTGTGTGTATATGTGTGTGTGTGTGTGTGTGTGTGTGTGTGTGTACATGTGTGTGTGTGTTTGACAACTTGGACATGGAAGTTCAATGGTACTTTCAAACTTTTTCTTCTCTTCGTCGTATTTGATTTCTTTCTATTTCATAAGTCGAGTGCATATGATTTCGGCTCGTGTTCATCGTGAGATGGACTTAGTTTCTTGTATTCTGTGGGTTCGACAGATTGACTAAATGTTGTAATTTCGCCTTACGCAACTTGTTCTATCTCTGTTGGCAGCGTGTAATGCAGCTGGTTAGAAATTAAAGTATTATTTTGCAAAGTGTGTACGAAAAGTTTGTCATGAGCTGCTTTAGGTTTGGGGTGTGGGTTGGTTTGATATTTCCTCCTTGCAGATCAAATCTGTATTCATTTTTGATGTTGTGTCTTATTTTGTGAAAGGAAACATGCAGACTGACTGAACGCATATATATAATTATGTAACTCATAAACACATGGGTGTAGTTATGTTCAAGAACACACACACACACACACACACACACACACACACACACACACACACACACACACACACACACACACACACACACACACACACACACACACACACACACACAATCACTCATGTTAATTGAAACCTTTCCAAAAGTACTCAACCACATGATCAATATTTCATTGCTACAGAAATGAGACATCCGCGCTACTTACAAATCTGGTAATGTCGAACCATGAATAATGAAATTAATCTAGTACAGCCTTAAGGCTGAAGTCTATCCCTCGTAAAAGGTTTCATAAAAAAATATTAAAAGGGATTTGTCCCGTAAATTAAAGTAGTGCTGGGGCCAGAAATAAACAATATAGGCCTAGGGTTTAACCTGCATATTTAGAATATAACGACTAAAGATTGAATATAGGTATCCGACTTTCTCCACAAAAGCACTATAAAAGACATGACTCAGATTCTGTTGTCGAGATGAAAATACATCAAAAAATCTAGGACTCGCTGTATCATACTTGTTCTCGTCAAAATATCCGACCCTGTCGCCACGCCTAAAACACGATTTCACAGAAAACATGCTTTGTAGTCTATCTCTGAGAAAAAGTGAATTAACGTTAGTGAGTGAGTGCGTGTATATGCGTGCGTGCGTGCTGGTGTGTGTGTGTGTGTGTGTGTGTGTGTGTGTGTGTGTGTGTGTGTGTAATGATAGTGATACTAATACTAGTTATAATAATAAGGGTATTTATATGTTGCAAATCTGTATATAGTTATGTGTGTGTGTGTGTGTGTGTGTGTGTGTGTGTGTGTGTGTGTGTGTGTGTGTGTGTGTGTGTGTGTGTGTGTGTGTGTGTTAAACCATGACAATTAAACCAATGTGCGTTCGTGTTCATCAAACTCTTTTGTAATCACTTCGTCCACTGTCATTTTAAAATGAAAGTTGTAAAAACACCCCCGGAATAAATCAAAACAGTATAAACTGAGTGGTTGGACATAATTGGGAACCTTTGGTGAGCAGGAAACGGAATACCTTAACCTTTGCCGTGCTTCCTGGGTTCACCTGTACCCAGAGACACACTAAAATCATTGTAACTCTGGAACCATTAAAGGTATCGTTTTGAAATTTTAAGTATCTCTCACACACCTAATTTTCTCTCTGTCTGCAAATTTTTAGTGTGTACATGACAAAACATTAAAATTAATTGATTATGATAATTTACATACACACTACCGATGGCGCGGGTTCACACAAACCCATACTTTTAAAGAGTAGTAGTGATTGTAACTATCCCTCTGCCGACGGCGCAGGTTCTGCTACACCCATAATTACGAAAGCGGCGGAACAGTGTCTGTCTGCTTGTTTGTCTCCAAGAGACTGTCTGTCTCTCTGTCTGTCTGTCTGTATCTCTCTGTCTGTATGTCTGTTGTCAGTTGCTCTGTCTGTCTGTCTGTCTGTCTATCTGACTGTCTATCTGACTGTCTGTCTCTGTCTGTCTGTCTGTCTCTGTCTCTCTCTAGCTCTCTCTCTGTCTCTCTGTCTGTCTCTCTCTGTCTGTCTCTCTCTCTTAGTCTCTCTCTCTGTCTCTCTTTCTTAGTCTCTCTCTCTCTCTTTCTTAGTCTCTCTCTCTCTCTTTCTTTGTCTCTCTCTCTCTTTCTTAGTCTCTCTCTCTCTCTTTCTTAGTCTCTCTCTCTCTCTTTCTTAGTCTCTCTCTCTTTCTTAGTCTCTCTCTCTTTCTTAGTCTCTCTCTCTCTCTCTTTCTTAGTCTCTCTCTCTCTCTCTTTCTTAGTCTCTCTCTCTCTCTTTCTTAGTCTCTCTCTCTCTCTTTCTTAGTCTCTCTCTCTCTTTCTTAGTCTCTCTCTCTCTCTCTTTCTTAGTCTCTCTCTCTCTTTCTTAGTCTCTCTCTCTCTTTCTTAGTCTCTCACTCTCTCTTTCTTAGTCTCTCTCTCTCTCTTTCTTAGTCTCTCTCTCTCTCTTAGTCTCTCTCTCTCTCTTTCTTAGTCTCTCTCTCTCTCTCTTAGTCTCTCTCTCTCTCTCTTTCTTAGTCTCTCTCTCTCTTTAGTTGGCCGCTGTATTCAGTTGGCCGCTGTCAGCGCGAGTTCGATCCCAGGTTCGGCGGAAATTTATTTCACAGAGTCAACTTTGTGTGCAGACTCTCTTCGGTGTCCGAACCACCCCCCGTGTATACTACATTGGGTGTGCACGTTAAAGATCCCACGATTGACAAAAGGGTCTTTCCTGGCAAAATTGCTTAGGCACAGTTAATAATTGTCTACCATACCCGTGTGACTTGGAATAAGGCCGTGAAAGGTAAATATGCGCCGAAATGGCTGCAATCTACTGGCCGTATAAAATTTCATCTCACACGGCATCACTGCAGAGCGCCTAGAACTGTACCCACGGAATATGCGCGATATAAGCTTCATTGATTGATTGATTGATTGATCTTTCTTTGTCTCTCTCTCTCTCTTTCTTAGTCTCTCTCTCTCTCTCTTAGTCTCTCTCTCTCTCTTTCGTAGTCTCTCTCTCTCTCTTTCTTTGTCTCTCTCTCTCTCTCTTTCTTAGTCTCTCTCTCTCTCTCTTTTTCTTGGTCTCTCTCTCTCTCTTTCTTAGTCTCTCTCTCTCTCTCTTTCTTAGTCTCTCTCTCTCTCTTTCTTAGTCTCTCTCTCTCTTTCTTAGTCTCTCTCTCTCTCTTTCTTAGTCTCTCTCTCTCTCTTTCTTAGTCTCTCTCTCTCTCTCTTTCTTAGTCTCTCTCTCTCCCTTTCTTTGTCTCTCTCTCTCTTTCTTAGTCTCTCTCTCTCTCTCTTTCTTAGTCTCTCTCTCTCTCTTTCTTAGTCTCTCTCTCTCTCTTTCTTAGTCTTTCTCTCTCTTTCTCTCTTTCTTAGTCTCTCTCTCTCTCTTTCTTAGTCTCTCTCTCTCTTTCTTAGTCTCTCTCTCTCTCTTTCTTAGTCTCTCTCTCTCTCTTTCTTAGTCTCTCTCTCTCTCTCTCTCTCTCTCTCTCTCTCTTTCTTAGTCTCTCAGTCTGTCTCAGTCTCTCTCAGTCTCTCCCTCCCCCTCTCCCTCCCCTGCAAGAAGTCGGTGAAGGGAGAAACTCGATGCACCCACTGAAGTAGCGCTGTGGGTTTCCCTGAACCCACCCCGTCGTTAGAGAAATAAACGGTAAAAACCCTCTTTCAAATGTATGGGTTCAGACAAACCCGCATCGTCGTTAGAGAAATAAACGGTAAAAACCCTCTTTCAAATGTATGGGTTCAGACAAACCCGCATCGTCGGGCGTGTGTAGTCAAAAGCGGCATCCGGCAAAGGTTACATTATCAATGTAGTCTCGCTTGGACAGATTCAATAGAAACCAGATACTGGTACCATAAAGGTAAAACGAAGCAAGACAGAGGAATTTTCTTAACAGTCAGCTGAATAATGAATGCGAGTGTACCTGGAAGAACGAGCATTTCGCTTTGACTATTTACACGCAGACTTGACCTGCAGAATTCGTTTCTCCATAGACACAATCCACGAACATCAAACTCAGGTGCTTTCCGGGGCTGTGGGTACGGTGTGAACTTAGATGGGTGTAGCAAATCTGTAGTGTTTAAAGGCACGGGGTCTTTACGGTGCAAACGATTCGACTCACCGTATGAGATCTGTTCAGGATTTGACATGGAATAAAGCAAACCCTCCACATGGACACAGCCTGACTGCTTGCAACTTATCGCTTTAAGGGCAACTACTCTTGCATGACTGTTGCATGGAAGGGAACGCACTCTGCTGGAATATCTTCTTTCTATACCTAAACTGTCCTTTACTTCAGCTTTTAAAAAAGTAATTAGGAACAAACCCCTGGGCACGTTCTACAAGCATGGCATGCCCACACCTGGAGACAGCACGCCAGCACTACTGGCCGTAAGACACCAGCCTGGGCACCAAGCTCTGGGGACCCACTGGCGATCTACAGAAGACTGCGGACTTCTTGGCAGCCACCGAACTGAGGATTTAACGACCATTTCTTTATTTGGTGTTTAACGTCGTTTTCAACCATTCAAGGTAATATCGCGACGGAATTTAACGGCCATAACATCGAACGCAGAAGAAGAAGAAGAAGAAGAAGAAGAAGAAGAAGAAAAAGAAGAAGAAAATAGTTCATCTTTTTTACATTTAGTCAAGTTTTGACTAAATGTTTTAACATAGAGGGGGGAATCGAGACAAGGGTCGTGGTGTATGTGCGTGTGTGTGTGTGTGTGTGTGTGTGTGTGTCTGTCTGTCTGTCTGTCTGTGTGTGTGTGTGTGTGTAGAGTGATTCAGACTAAACTACTGGGCCGATCTTTATGAAATATGACATGAGAGTTCCTGGGTATGATATCCTCAGACGTTTTTTTCATTTTTTGGATAAATGTCTTTGATGACGTCATATCCGGCTTTTCGTGAAAGTTGAGGCGGCACTGTCACGCCCTCATTTTTCAACCAAATTGGTTGAAATTTTGGTCAAGTAATCTTCAACGAAGCCCGGACTTCGGTATTGCATTTCAGCTTGGTGGCTTAAAAATTAATTAATGACTTTGGTCATTAAAAATCTGAAAATTGTAAAAAAAATATTTTTTTTATAAAACGATCCAAATTTACGTTCATCTTATTCTCCATCATTTGCTGATTCTAAAAACATATAAATATGTTATATTTGGATTAAAAACAAGCTCTGAAAATTAAAAATATAAAAATTATGATCAAAATTAAATTTTCGAAATCAATTTAAAAACACTTTCATCTTATTCCTTGTCGGTTCCTGATTCCAAAAACATATAGATATCATATGTTTGGATTGAAAACACGCTCAGAAAGTTAAAACGAAGTGAGGTACAGAAAAGCGTGCTATCCTTCTCAGCGCAACTACTACCCCGCTCTTCTTGTCAATTTCACTGCCTTTGCCATGAGCGGTGGACTGACGATGCTACGAGTATACGGTCTTGCTGCGTTGCATTGCGTTCAGTTTCATTCTGTGAATTCGACAGCTACTTGACTTACGCGACTTGTTTACATTTAGTCAAGTTTTGACTAAATGTTTTAACATCGAGACGAGGGTCGTGGTGTATGTGTATGTGTGTGCGTGTGTGTGTGTGTGTGTGTGTGTGTGTGTGTGTGTGTATGTGTGTGTGTGTGTGTGTAGAGCGATTCAGAGTAAACTACTGGACCGATCTTTATGACATTTGACATGAGAGTTCCTGGGAATGATATCCCCGGACATTTTTTTCTTTTTTTCGATAAATGTTTTTGATGACGTCATATCCGGCTTTTTGTAAAAGTTGAGGCGGCACTGTCACACCCTCATTTTTCAATCAAATTGATTGAAATTTTGGCCAAGCAATCTTCGACAAAGGCCGGACTTCGGTATTGCATTTGAGCATGGTGGCTTAAAAATTAATTAATGACTTTGGTCATTAAAAAATCTGAAAATTGTAAACAAATTATTTTTATAAAACGATCCAAAATTACGTTCATCTTATTCTTCATCATTTTCTGATTCCAAAAACATATTGATATGTTATATTTGGATTAAAAACAAGCTCTGAAAATTAAAACTATAAAAACTATTATTAAAACTAAATTTCCGAAATCGTTTTAAAAACTATTTCATCTTATTCCTTGTCGGTTCCTGATTCCAAAAACATATAGATATGATATGTTTGGATTAAAAACAAGCTCAGAAAGTTAAAACGAAGAGAGGTACAGTAAAGCGTGCTATGAAGCACAGCGCAACCGCTACAGCGCCAAACAGGCTCGTCACTTTCACTGCCTTTTGCACTAGCGGCGGACTACGTTCACTTTCATTCTGTGAGTTCCACAGCTTGACTAAATGTAGTAATTTCGCCTTACGCGACTTGTTTTTAACTCATGAGACAAAATAGCAAGGATTGAGATTTGTTTGGTTTGTGTTAAAATGGAGGGGTGGCCTTAATCCATGTAACACGCCAGGGCCCATGTCTATGGAAAGTCTGTAACTCATTATACCGAACTGTAAAATCCATTTGGTTCGTTAAGTCGAATTTATGAAACCCCGATAAGGGCTTACCAGAGTGTTACCGACTCGTAAAGATAGAGGACCGATACCCCTCCTGTAAAGTCACTTCCTGTCAGGTAACTCTACCAAACTGTCCGTGTCATTATTTCATACGTTATTCAAACAGCCACTTCTGAATAAACCCTGTCCAAATATTGTTCTTAAAGTTTATATCCCTCATGGTCACACAGTTGTATCATTTAAGCAATAATGCATTGAGTACAAATAGCAGATATTGCACACAAAAGATTTCAACCGATGCTCGATCATACCGGCTTTGTGGCGAAAGCGTGCTAGCGTCTTCCATAATTCGTTCCAGTGTCGCTTCTTCATTAGCTATTATCGTGGCCGAACGGTTATAATAGCGTTTGCCTGACAACCATTAAGTCCAGTTCAAAGCACGGTTTGCCCTATTATTGTTTCACCCTTTGTCAAAAGTGTTTAGTTTTGTTTATATCTCTTCGTGTGTACGTTGCAAGTAATATCAAAATTAAGTTATGTTCTGGAATCTATTTTCTTTAATGCTAGGTTGCCAATTGATGTTGAAGGTACATTCGTATGTTAATGGATTTTTTCCTCCCCACTGACCTTATTACACCCCCGGTATAGGGGTGTGTATAGGTTTCGCTCGATGTGTTTGTTTGTGTGTTTGTGTTCGCATATAGATCTCAAGAATGAACGGACCGATCGTCACCAAACTTGGTGAACAGGTTCTATACATTCCTGAGACGGTCCTTACAAAAATTGGGACCAGTCAAACACACGGTTAGGGAGTTATTGGTGGATTAAGATTCTACAAGGACTTATAGAGGCACATATTAATGGTCAAAGGGAAATAACCTTCTCAGTTGGTGGCAGTGAGAATGGTTATTTCCCTTTGACCAACGGGGGTGTTTTTCCTACCTCGGAGGAATTTCTTGTTATTTTCGTGAACGTTCGCTTCAAGGGTCTTTATTTTGTGGCATTTCTCTCCAACGTAACATATTTTTCTTCTATATTCTGTGCTCTCATGCTTGTTTGTTTGTTGGCTGTTTTGTTGGCTTGTCTTTCTTTATTACTTTTCCTCGTATTTGTTTTGTTTTTGTATGCTGTTTTTTTCCCCATTATTTGTATGCCTTCTGTTATTGATATTGTTGTTGTTGGCATGTTTACAAAATTGACTTGGACATTGATACGCCGGCGGAAAAGTTGGTAACGCATGCGCAGAGAAGAGAAAGTATGGGAATCTCCCATTCTAAAAATAACAAACACTGGTAGCTACCGACCATCTACTAGGGACCCTATTCTTGAACAGTCTGTAACTCCTTTACCGAACTGTATAATCCCTCCCTTTCATACGTTATTCAAACAGCCAACTCTGAATGAATCCTTTCCAAATAGTGTTATGTCTTTCATGATCACACAATGGTATCATTTAAGCAACGATTAATCCCGTACACATAACAAATATTGCTAACGAAAGATTTCAACCGATGCTCGAACATACCAAAGCTTGCGAACATCTTCAATTCATCTCAGTGTCACGATAACTTGAGCTGCTACCGCTGCCGAATAGTTAAGCTCTGTGCCTCACAAGCTGATGAGTTGAGTTTAAATCCCGGTCAGCTCATTTCTAAAAATACTGTTTTGTGTTATATCATTTCTCATATGTGTTTAATTTTGCTTATTGTTCTTCATGTGTTAAGAGAGTACGTTGTTTGGAAAATCAAAATGGAATTTTCACTTTAATTTCAAGTTATTACAAACAATTATATTGACAGATAATCATAGCTTACTTAAACTTATGGTTCTGGAATCAATTTTCTTTAATGCTAGGTTGCCAATTGAACTTGAAGGTACATTTGTGTTGTCATGTTTTTTCCCCACTGACCTTATTCTGTGAACCTCTGCTCAGTTGGTGTTTATTTTGTGGCATTTCTCTCACATGTAACTTTTGTTTCTTCTATATTCTGTTTTCTCATGCTTGTTTGTTTGTTGGCTTTTTTGTTTGCTTGTCTTTCTTTATTAATTTTCCTCGTATTTGTTTTGTTGTTTTTTGTAGTTTTTTCTAATTAGTTTTATGCCTTGTTTTTGCTGTTGTTGGCATGTTAACAAAATTGACTTGGGAATTGACACGCCGGCGGAAATGTCGGTTACGCATGCGCAGAGAAGAGAAAGTATGGCGAATCTCCTATTCTAAAAAATAACACTGGTAGCTACAGACTTTCTATCAGACTGACATGAATACAGAGGGAAAATAAACAATTAACGGGCGGTATAAACAAATACCGAGCGGTAGTTAAACGACATTTTGACTTTGTCGGACACAAATGTACAGACTGTCCATGTATTCGGTCCCTGGCAAGATCTGAGACGGTGAGCTGAATTGCTGTAAGCCCACAGAAACAAACGTTCTCTGGCAAACGGTCTTATTTTAATGGACGACAAGACCTGCACGCCGTTTGCATTTAGCAGAACCCTCCTGCAGAGGAGAAGTTGAGGAGGGCTCGGTTGGAGTGCAAGGTCCATCGTTCGAAAAGGACCCAATTTATGCGTTTAAATAATGATAATAATTATTACAGACGGTATAATAATACTTTCCAACACCAGACAGAGTTTATGTTAATGCTGTGTTATATAAGATTTTTGGTGGCTTGTTGTCAGACCAGGTTTTTTGTCGGTCCGAGGGGAGCGTATCGTCTTCTGTTGCAATTGTATCGACCGAGGCCGCAAGGCGGTTTTTATCTGCTTCGAGGAATGCGCTCCCATCAGGACTGAATAAAATATGTCAACGAACGGAAGTCGGGACTCCTTTTTAAAAAGAATTTGCTGAAGAGAAAACCGCGCGTGGATTACATTTCATTTAATCAATAAGCTTAGTTCGGAGCATTTTGAAGCAAATCAGAACAGGTTTACCTAAATTAGGAAATTCGCCAGAGCTCACCGTTGACTGGCTTGGTCTGCACAGCCAGATACTGTGGAGTGTTATACTTGTTTAATCTCAAGCACAGTGTGATAGGGCCAGGACTGAAGAAGACGCGGTAACTTTGCTTGTGTTGCCTTTTCATTGAATGCTATTTGGAGAAACTGGCAGTACAAGACTGTGATGACAGACTGTGGCTTGTAGCATCACACTGGAGTTCACAATTTAACATCAGAGAGTACATTTCCTGAAATATGAAATGGCTCCGATTTGTCTGAAAGCCGTTGGTTTCTCCAGAGCTCTTTCTCTTTGTTTGAGTTTCTTCCTAAGCGTCTGTGTCACAGCAGGTATAGAAGTTTGCCTTTTCAACGATTAAGGAGAATAATAAATTATGAATGCATTGAGTCTCGTCGTTGTTGTTGATGTTTTGGCCTTCATTATTATTCGTTTTGTTGTTGTTGTTGTTGTTGTTGTTGTTGTTGTTGTTGTTATTGGTGATGATGGTGTTGTTGACGTTTTTGTGGCTGCGGTAAACTGTCCCTCTGTTAGTCTCGCTGACTGGCTTACGGACCTGCTGACTATGTTTTATTGTTTTTTTGGTGTTTGTCTTTAATTTCTTATAACTGTATAATTATTATTTGTATTGATATTATTGTGTCTTTTTCATACCTCTTCGCTGTATCTTCAGAGCTCCTTGCCAATGGAGTTGTCGGCCTTCTAGATCAGCCTCAATCTTCAAGCGTATCAACGTCTACCACTACCAGTTTCTCCACCATCAACACTTCTTCAACAACAGCGACAACGCCACTAACACTGATAGTATCGACACCAACACCGCTCTGGAGAACGCAAAGGGAAGCGCCACAGAGATATGTCTTCTCCTTTCCTGCAGTCAACTTCTATGACAACGTTTACGAACAAAGTCTGGTTATCGCAACCACTCGTCCCCACAACGTCACTGTTGACCTTGTGACGACTTACATGTTGCTGTCTGCCCACGGGCCCTACGTCATCAACAACAACAGCGCACCGCTGACTCTTGTTCTTGCGCAAAACGGGGTGACGAGTTTACATACGAGCGTCATGTCGGTGGAGATTACGTCATCAGACGTCGTCAACGTGTACGCGTTCGACTATTATACCTCTAATATTGACGCCATTCTAGTCCGTGACGTCACACAGCTGGGAGAACGCTACTCTGTGATGACTCTTCCCTTCACAAGACTATCGAGTAACCAGCGCTCGTTCTTTGTTGTGACGGCTTCAGAAGACAACACTGCAGTCGTTATTCGTAAACCTGCTGGTGTTGATGTGGACCTTTCCTCTACCTCCGTTTCTTCACAGGTCAGCTTGAATTGTCACTGTTGCTATTGCTATATATAGCTATTCTGATGGACACGTGGGGGAATTTGGGGGCCGATCATCAAAGCATAACGATACAAAAGTTGGCAATTTTTGCCGATATCCAAACGATATCGGCAATAACAAAGACGCGTGGTTCCGGTTTCTTCCACGTGTATAAAGTACACGCATACCTCGCCAGGTTTGTTTCTGTCACTCTGTGACTAGTCGACAGACGATGCCATTTGCTTTGTGTGTGTTTTTGTTGTTGCTTACTGTACATGACATAGGCCCTACATTACGTGTAAAATCCAGTTCTTTAACAGGCAACAAACCTTGCAAATTTCCAGAAGCTGCAATCTGAAGCGACCTATCTCGGATTCTAGCAGACGATCTCTCCAATGTTTAACACAAAATCAGCAAACTCTCCTGTCACATAGAACGTCCATTGTATAGTGCAATGTTGAAATGAAGTTACCGGTCTGAAACATTTCGTCGTTTCTTCTGAGACAATCCTTGTTCTCTTATCATCTACAGATTTACCGCTGTCTTCACCACGCGAATTCCCAACAGAAGTCAGACTTTCGAACATACAATCTACGTAGGCAAGCATGATACGTCATGACGTCATATGATTCCTAACATATTGACGTAATGCTAAGCATCCGGTTATCTCGAGTTTTCTCCGTAATACATGTCCGTGGGTTTTTCAATGTTCGGTTATTTCCGTGGCTTCATGCGGAAAGGGAACCGTCGTCTGCAATCAACGGCATGGACCATTCTGGTACTTGTCGCTGACAAAAACATGATTCTAACACAGAATTTAATGTCAGAATAGCTATATAAACGCTATTGTGTTTTCAGCGTAGCAATAGGGTCCGATATTTAGACTCGAACAAGTATAATGCGACTCGTCTTCGACTCGTCGGCATTATACTTGTCTCGTCTAAATATCGGGCCCTATTGCTACGCTGAAAACACAATAGCTGTTAATATCTACTTCTGTGTGTTTGTCCGTCCACAGGAGGAAGGTATCGTTCACTGGACCAACACTACCATAATAAGACTATACACGGTATGTCACTCAGCTTCTTGTTCCTGGAGTCACTTCCCGAGAAAAAAATATTGTTCAAGATGGTTTTTCTCTTCCTACAGTCTGTTTAAGGTCAAATAAACACAGTTGAATGATTGTTTTAACTACATGTACCTTCCATTTTCTGCTGCCGTCCGCCGCAGGTTGTTTTTAACCATCATTTGGACGATTCTTTGTTTGCAAACCGTTTATCGAGAGTGTTGAAAGACATGCTTGCCGCACCGAATATGCATACTAGCGCTCGTTTGTCTAAAAAATATGTAAATATTGCGCAGCAAAGGGAAGATACCCACAGGACTTTCACTTTTTTTATTTATGGAAATAATCATCGAATATCCGATTATTAACCAATGAGGGCATCCGACTACAATCTCCTCGGACTTCAGCTGCTAACCATCGAACTGATTTGCCGGCGACAGACACGTTTGGTCGCACAGAATACCGTTTAAAAACATGCGGCGGACAGGCAGCTAAACATAAAAGGTACAGATAACTAGAACATTCATTTATCCTGGTATTTGTAAAGTTACAAAGGTCCTCGACATTGGCAATTATTTTTTGCATATTTTTTCTGAAGTAAGTGGAGCAAGACTACCTTGTAGTCTTATGATAGTGTTGGTCCAGTGAACGATACCTTCCGCCTGTGGTCTGTCTCGGAACTCTCTCTCTCTCTCTCTCTCTCTCTCTCTCTCTCTCTCTGTCTCTCTCTCTCTCTCTCTCTCTCTCTCTCACACACACACACACACACACACACACACACACACACACACACACACAAGCATCATCATCCTCATCATTAGCATCATCATCACAATAACACACACACACACACACACACACAAACACACACACACACACAAACACACACACTCACACACACACACATAACCACACACACACACGTACATATACTGTATGCAAATAAAACAACACCCCTCCAAAATAAACTACACACTATGGAACAATCAGACAACATAATTATAAAACACTGTCATCTGGTCATCTGCAGTCCACAGGCGACGGCCGATTGGTGACCACCACACTCAACAAACTACAAACAGTTAGCACCATCCACGCCGGCGACTTAACTGGACTGGACATTCGCTCGGACAAACCTGTGGCACTGTCCTTCGGCCTCAACAGAAACAGGATGACAGGCGGGTGCTGCTGGGATCATATGTGGGTGCAGCTACCCGGAGTGCAAGTATGGGGGAAGGAATACGTCACGTTCCCTACGACAGCTATGGGTCCTTCGTCAACTGACGTGTATTACCTGGCGGCCGCGGAGAATGATACGGTGGTAAGTATTTGAATGAGTTTCCTTCTTCTTTGATTTATTCAACATTGATTATCTTAAAAACGAGACCGACTCTCTGTTTCAGTCTCAGTTTCTGTATTTGTGCAGGGTTCAATACAGAATGGCAAATTCTCTAAATCTTTCTCTGGTGGCCTCGGCGCGGTAAGAAAAATGGCCACCACGATTTTATTTCGGTTTAAAGGCACAGTAAGCCTCCCGTAAACCATCACAGAGCTCCCCGAGTAAATACAGTACAAGCATACTTCCATTTGAACGCTCACCGAACGGGAACATCCTGGCTGCTTTCTGTCGAGCGTGAGACATTTTCCAAGAATTTATTTTCGTGGACTTGGCCCTGAAGAACAATGGCGCCTCGTTTTTGCGCTGGACCTAACTTTTAAAATCTAAATAATAAATTGACAGCTTGTTACACAAACATTCTTTAATCATAAAAGAATTCGTTTTTCATCAAGACAAGATCAGAACAATTCGAAGTTGTGAAAGTTTAAAAAAAGAAAAGCCCGGAAGCAGGGTCACGCAAGGGTCGTAGCAGACGACGGCCCGGTTTATCAATTGATGCAAATCGCCGTTCCTCTCAACAGTCAAAAGCCATCGCTAGAGTTCTTGTGAACCACAGCCGTTGAATTGTTTCGTGCATAAAAAACGTGCTATTGTAGATAAGCTCACATCGAGTCGCATTCAAATGACTAACTATGACGACTGCATTGTGAAAAGGGGGAAAACTGGATCACACGGGTTCACGATGGCTCAGGGGTAAGATAAACCACGCAAAAATAAATTCTTTGAAAATTGTTCGCTCTTTAAGGCTGTTCTTAACCAGACGAACCATTGGTTCGCCGAACTAAGGTTCGCGAACCATGGTTTGTGTCTTAACTGGGTGAACTTGTTCGGCAAACTCAAGGACTAGTTCGTCCAGTTAAGACACGAAACCTGGATCGCCGACAAACGAGGGGAGCTCACTCCGAGTCGACAATAAAAGCAAGTAAGTTATTCCCCTTCCAAAAATGGCTGCCTCCAAGACGAAATCACCGATTGAGTGGTAACTCCGTGCTGGTTGTCGATTTGGGTCTCTCCTTCCGACTTGATCATGGTGCACGAAGCCTGGTAATCTTGAACTTTAGTGTGTTAAATTCATAGCTCAGAATCGAGTGGCATACTTTACTTATTTTAGATCCAAGTACCTGTAATCAAGCCCAAGAACATTTATCATGAAATTAGCTCCAAACCTAAGCATAATTAATTAATTTGGTTGTTTGATCGGCGAAAATGGCGTAGGTTGTCAACCAAGGGACTTCAATTACACGACAAAGTTGCCTCCCCTGTCCGCTGACACGGATAATTCCTTCTTTGACGCATGTAAACAAAATGCATTCGTACCAGAGTACGCTATGATTCGTACAGTTCATCGGAGTTCATTCCGTGACTTTAAAGGGATCTAAAAGACTTGTTATGATTACAAGTGCAGGTTCTCCAAATTTGGAGGCTTGAATGCCTCTGAATTATGAGCTATGAATTTAACACATTAAAGTTCAAGATTACCCGAAGCCTTCCATGTCATTTACCCTCCTGGGTTAAAGGTTATAAATTGATTCGAGAAAATAACATGACTGGTATGGACTGATCATTGTGTCTACCGTGGAGCCATCGGGGTTTTATGGGAAATGCTACACAAAAAAACTTGCCTGTGAAAAGGGAAAGACGGTGACCAAAAATAAATGATGATAGCGATATTTCTAATTGTGGATCAGCAGAGTCGAGAAGCATACATGATGTTTACCAAAGTGTGTGTGCGTGTCTGTCTGTCCACGTGTGTGTTTGAGCTCTTTTCGGTACAGAATATGAGTTTGGGGATTGAGTGAAGAGGGAGACCTAAAAAAAAAACTACTCGGGATTTTGGTTCTTTTTATCACAATTCAGTCTGTTTTAATTTTCAAGTTATATCAGAAATTTTCTATTTGCACTGATACACTGGAATCCCTTGTGGATGTATTGCTTTAAGGGTCTACAAATAGTACTACTGAACCAAAATCATCCTGTTTCTTTACGTTTTGAGCAATTCAATTGGTCTTGGTTTTTGTTTTTTAAAAATTTGATTCCTCTTCATTCTTCTCAAAAAAAAGCTTTCATTGCGATAAACAAAACATTACTGGATAGACGTTTTCTTGGAGAACGTCTGTATTAGCAAGCATTTAAAGTAGGAGGACGATATGGAACGTACGATAAAAGGATGTGCTTTAGCTTTCTGTCTCATCATTTATAAATGTTGCCCTTCAATCACACACACACACACACACACTTTTGATCCAGCTCCAACCATATTTCATAAGGCTTTATTCAGGGTTGTCTCTTGTTCTTAAACATCCGATTTCTAAGCACACGTCTGTGCTGAGAATATGAACATGAACCGATATGAACATCAATGTCAGCCGCCTTTTTATTATGAAATAATGTTCATTTGTGTTCCAAACACTTCCGAAGAATACTTGTTGGTGTGTCTTCAGTCGCCCTGACATCATCACAACTCGACCCTGTCCTGCAAAAATACAAATATATACAGGGTGACACCCAAACATTCAACCCAAACAAATGCTTATTTCTTTTACATCTGTTGACCGAATTAGTTATCTTTCTTTTTTTCTTTCTTTTTTTTTTTGGTCCCTGTCCTGTCCTGTCTTGTCTTGTCATGCCTTGTCTTGTCTTGTCATCCCTCTATTGGCCTACTGGCAACCTTTTCCTAACTTGTCTTGTCTTGCCATGTCTTGTCTTGTCTTGTATATACATTTAGCATACATTTGGGTAAAGGTTTGCGAACAGGTAAGGGGTGTAAGAGAGAGAGAGAGAGAGAGAGAGAGAGAGAGAGAGAGAGAGAGAGAGAGAGAGAGAGAGAGAGAGAGAGAGAGAGATGGTGGTGGTCTATGTTACATTACACAGGTCAACACAGTTGCAAGTTCATAGGTTAAAGGCTGCCCTTTTCGTAGCGTTCATTAATTAATTCCTATTGTTTACATGTGCCAATAATGTTATAAAACTGTACCTAAGGGGATATAATAACGATTGGCTGTAGCTTTCGAAAACAGAAAAAATTATTTCAGTATTGCAAAGTGGTGTTGATAGTGTCGAATGTAAACAGAACAGTCTCAAAGTGAAAGTGGATGTTTTCCGGAAATTGCGAAGTTAACAAGAATACAGAAAAGCGCGCTTTCCTGCTTAGCACAATCCGCTACCGCGCTAATCTGGCGTGTCAATATCACTACGTTTTGCACGTGGAAGGTGAGCGATTTCCTTCACGCGGGGATTGACGAAGCTGTACTGTCTGTGTTGACGTTCTAAAAATAGCCCAAGCCCTGGAGAACTGTTTCTAAAGATAGCAATAAACTTTATTAAGAATTGATTATTTCTTGTAATTGGTAAGGACTTCAAACCTAAAACTTTGCAGGAAGCTTAATTTATACATCCCCGCAACGATGGGAAAAGCCCTGAAAGTAAGTAAACTAATTAAATAGGACTTTGTCAGCCTTTAAATGAGGGGTTATTGTGTATAGTGAGGAATTAATTTTCTGATGTATTTTTAATTCATTATTGGTGTTTTATGCAAAACGTACGGTCAATATTGAAAGTTTAAAAAAAAGTACTGCCCTCACATTAATACGAAGGCGGGATCACAGCTGGATAAGACAAGGTACGGCAATTTCGACCCGGAGGTCTCTTTCAGGGCGCACAGAGGATGAGACAACACAGGAGAAAAAAAAAACCCACAGATAATAGCACACGGAAGGAACGATTACAGCAGTTATAATTAAATTACTTTGTGGGTCAGGGTTTTTTAGGAGTACAGGGGAAACCCCTTTTAAGACCTTAAAAAATGTGAGAAAATCAAGTCTTAAAATGGAAGGGGTCTAAAAAT
The DNA here is from genome assembly GCF_037325665.1 of Littorina saxatilis. Lineage (NCBI taxonomy): Eukaryota > Metazoa > Mollusca > Gastropoda > Littorinimorpha > Littorinidae > Littorina > Littorina saxatilis. The sequence continues at coordinate 15,260,227 of NC_090253.1, read as the reverse complement.
GGGGGTAATTTACAGAGGTTATGAACAGAACATCTTCTTCTTCTTCAGCGTTCCAGAAATTCTGGTGACGTGTGAGCTTGTTTGCCCATTTGGGTTCCCCACACTATACTCTGAGAGCATAGTCAGCTTCACTCCGCTTTCGTTGAGTAGGCATGCTGGGTATTTTCGTGTTTCCATAACCCACCGAACTCCGACATGGTTTACAGGATCTTTTCCGTGCGCACTTGGTCTTGTGCTTGCGTGTACACACGAAGGGGATTAAGTCACTAAGCAGGTCTGCACATAAGTTGACCTGGGAGATCGGAAAAATCTCCACTCTTAACCCACCAGGCGGCAGCGACCGGGATTCGAACTCACGACCTCCCGATTAGGAGGCCGACGTCTTACCACTGCGCGCCACTTCACCCGTCACAGAACATCTAAAGAAGCAAGATCTTAAAAAGGAGGAAGTCTGAAATGAATGGGTCTGAAAGGGGGGTTCCACTGTGGAAAAGTACCTGTCAGTTTACCTGTATGTATTAGGACTGGGTGGCCGAGTGGTAACGCACTTGCGCTCGGAAGCGAGAGGTTGCGAGTTCGACCCTGGGTCAGGGCGTTAGCAATTTTCTCCCCCCTTTCCTAACCTAGGTGGTGGGTTCAAGTGCTAGTCTTTCGGATGAGACGAAAAACCGAGGTCCCTTCCGTGTACACTACATTGGGGTGTGCACGTTAAAGATCCCACGATTGACAAAAGGGTCTTTCCTGGCAAAATTGTATAGGCATAGATAAAAATGTCCACCAAAATACCCGTGTGACTTGGAATAATAGGCCGTGAAAAGTAGGATATGCGCCGAAATGGCTGCGATCTGCTGGCCGATGTGAATGCGTGATGTATTGTGTAAAAAAATTCCATCTCACACGGCATAAATAAATCCCTGCGCCTTGAATATGTGCGCGATATAAATTGCATAAAAATTAAAAAAAATTAAAAAAATAAAAATCCCTGCGCTTAGAACTGTACCCACGGAATACGCGCGATATAAGCCTCATATTGATTGATTGAATAAGACCACCCCTGACATGCGGCACATACCAAATATCTACAAGTGCTTTGTGTGAACAGTAAAAAAAATTGTTTTCCTTTTTGCGAATTCATTTCATTAAACACAACAACAAAATTCATCAAATTCCAGCTGAGCAGAACGGCTTTCACAATTATGACTGGGCCTTTAAAGGCATGTTCCTCACCATATTACCCAGCATATCAGACACCACATGTTTGACTAGGTTTTTACATGGGAACAACAAGACTATACAGGATGGTAAAAAAACCTCCCTATTTTCTTTTTAATCACATTTTTGACTGCGAAAAAAAAAGAGATCAAAAAGGAAATAGGGCGCTTTTTTTTAGACACCCCTTTTTACGTCCAGCTTCTTTTGGTGGAGATTCAAGTTACAGACACATGTGAAATTCATTAAGCAAAAAGGTTCCCACTATGCACTGCCACAGAACACAACCAGGTTATTAATGTGCGGTACAGTGTATAATTATGTTTAAGTAAAAGGATGCCCTTCTTTTGTTTAATTGGAGCATCTATGATGTCTGACATTTTGGTTCTAACGGTAAGGAACGTATGTTTAGGCTCTAATAAGGACAGTTTGTAAAAGCCTCATGCATATTCCTTCCTCCCCATGAATATTTGAATATCTGCCTTTATAGTACAAAAATCAAATAAAAAGGTCGCACTCTGCGCATAGCGACAAAAATCGCAATTTTACCAAGAAAACCTCACACTCTTTATGTGGAGAAAGACACTGACTGTTGCAGTATGTTATGCATTTGAAAACATCTGAAATTGTGTACTTGAATTCTACAGTTTGATCAGTTCTGTGTGTTTAAAAAGTTACCTTGATCATTCTGACATGCTCTTGCTCAAATCACATCCCAGACAATATTGTAGACTCCATTGATAGACACTGTGGTGCATGGGAGAACTGCATTCTGAGGAAACGAAAAAAATATACACTGAGGAAGAACAGTCACAACAACATTTGCAGCAGCAACAGGCTATATAATTTTATTCAAAGAACACTTAAATAAGGTAAAATGAAAATCAGTGTTGTGTCAGTAAATTTGATTTGGGGGAGATGGAAGGATTGGGGTGGGGGTTTAGAGGCGGGGATAGAAGGATAGCTGGGAACCGGGGAAGGTGGGGTGGCTAACACAGTTTGATCATGTAATGACTGGTACATACTACAATGTTTAAAGGCATAGAAAGCTGATGAATATACACGCTAATTGCTTTACCCAGAGCTGGAGACAGACTAAATTAAGTTCCCTGCAAAATATTGTGGTCTAGGAGCCCTTAAATGTTGAGATATTTGAATTTTTATTTTGATCTAGATGGTCCTATTTATAGATTTGGCAACACATGTAACGTTGATGCAAGGGAGCTAACACCGCGGCTTTGTTGACATCCTCACTTTTTCAGAGGCTAGAACAAGCTGTAATGCATGTATTATGGTCCGCGCATGGTGACATATCGTCATTATATGGTCTTATGGTGCGTTTGACATCGATTGTGGGCAAACTACACTTTGTAAACACGGGAGTGCGTTAGTATGCCTTTAATATATCTAAAAAGGCAGCAACTCTGTAATGCATTATGTGAACCAACTTCTCCATAAACTAAATAAAGATCAGTAAAAGTTACCTCTTTCATTCTGGAATCTTTTTGGTCCCATCACAGCTCAGACGCAGACTCAATGGACAGATACTGTAATGATGAAAAAAACACCAGCATTTTAAGGGAGAACAAGAATTATGCAGAGAGGAAAAACAGTAATGAGTAAGAACAACAGCAGCAGCAGCAGCAGACTCAATATTCGTACTCTACATAACACTCTCACTGAATGACTGATTCAGTAACTAAATCCCAGTGAAGTGCAAGTGATCAAAATTACTGATGTAAAAACAGAGAGAGAGAGAGACAGAGACAGAGAGAGACAGAGACAGAGAGAGAGACAGACAGACACAGACAGACAGGCAGAGACAATGCGAATGTGTGTGTGTGTGTGTGTGTGTGTGTGTGTGTGTGTGTGTGTGTGTGTGTGTGTGTGTGTGTGTGTACATGGGAAATGCAGTGCCATTGAAAACAAACACTTGCTTCATTTAATTAAATATCAACAGTTATACAACATAAGAGGCACTAGAAAAGTTGTACATGAAAATAAATGTTGCTCTTGCTGATGGAAAAAGAGCAGGGGGAGAGGGTCGATGTTGCTTGCACTTGCAGATAATTATGCACTAACATCCAGCTGTTTTTCTGGGTGTACTGTAACCCTGTAATGTTTAAGCAGAAATGTTTGTGGATCACGTTATGCTTCTGCTTTTAGATCAGTTTGAGTATTTGCAATATTACCTGGATCATTGCGGCATCCTCTTGATCACATCACATTTGAGACTTTTACCTATATAGACTCCATGGGCAGACGCTGAAGTTATTACAAGGGCATTCTGAAAAATGACAATACAAATGCAGAGATGTAGAACTTTACATTACACTTACAGAAGCAACAACCAGAGAGCTGATTTATACAGGTAGAGAGAGAGAGAAAGAGAAGAAGAAGTAAAAGAAAAAAGAGAGCATAGAAAGAGAGAGGGGGTGGGGGATGGGGCAAAGGGAGTGTGTAATGTGACGTGAGGAAGGGGAAGAGCAATGGAAAATGAAACTCTCAGTACTTTTAATTTATATTAACAGTTATGGAACTATTTGAGCACTCCCCATAACCACAAACAAGGTACAGACAGCAACATATGTTGCACGGAATTAGGGTGGGGGTAGTTGGACTGGAGAGTGTTGTTATGGGTTTAGGGTGGAGCTGCCCGGGCGGAGTGTGTATGTAACTTGATAATAATAAGCATGATCAGTTAGTGCTAACAACTATCTTGATCTTCACAGACATAAATTGCACAATGATTTCACCACCATGTACCTTTATTTTTGCCCTTGAGTTAGGTGGAAGACAATGTTGAGTGGTGAACGCAAGTTGTATTGATCACTGGGTCATCCTGCGGTCCGGGCCATTGATCTGCACATTGCACCAGCACAAACAAACACAATGTTATGATCTCAATCAGCCTGCATGGTCAATCATGAATCTAAGAACACAAACACTGTCCAGATCTAATTGAAAACGAGATCATCATTACTTGGGAAATTCAATGAAAATCTAGCAGTCAACGAAGCAGATAGATCTGTCCTTGCGATTGTTGTTGCAAGCAGATAAATGTGTGAACTTCCTTATCTCAACGTTATCATTCAACATATTGATATTTTGCCTGATGGATGTTGTGCCGATGAGATAAACAAACAATCAAAATCAAAGTCATAAACTTTTGAAGAAAAAAATTAAACAAATTGAGCAGAAAGAATCTAGCTTACTGCTGTGCTGATTTCGACAAAATCAATGCGTTTACATGCCGAAGTCATTCCTGCTTTTATTCATATCATACTAGATGATCCTAATGCACAACAATACGAAAACGAGCTCAGCGAAATGAGTAACACTGCCTCACCTGCACTAACACAATGCTGCAGAAGCGAAGGTCGTCTACGACTGGAAATTTCGAAGTCGAACAGCGGCGTTTTTTCACTCTCAGCGGTTGTCTTGCTCGGAAAAGTGAAAAGCTTAACTTGAAATCGAACGGAAGTCACCATTCTACCTTTTCGTTCAAGCGTTGTTTTTATAAAATCTCAGAAAATGTAATTTTGACTTGGGTGATTTCGTCCGCCATTGAGATTCAGTTTTTCAATAATTTGTCTTCCTCCTTGGCAGAAGAGTCAAAGGTTCGGCCCGATCTTCAAGGTTCCCAAGACATGACTTGCAAACCCCGAACCTAGTTCGCCGAACCTCCCAAACCTAGTTCGAAAACTCAGGTTCGTCTGGTTAAGAACCAAGACAAGTTCGCCGAACCAGTCTTGAGGTTCGCCGAACCCCACGAACCTAGTTCGCGAACCAAAGGTTCGTCTGGTTAAGAACAGCCTTTACGGAGGGCACCTAGGATGTTCTCAATTGGTGAGTGTTTAAATGAAAGGGTGTTTGTACTGTGTGTAAAAGCCTGACCGTATCTGTGATGGTTTACGGGAGGCTTACTCTGCCTTTAATAATTGCAATTACGTTATAAAAAATAAAGATGAAACCAGATTTGTATCAAGGAAACCTTTTGCTTTTAACGAATTTGCAGTTATTATTTTCTTACAGGTATATGTTGACTGTGACGAACGCCTGACGCTCAGCGACGCGTACGAGTGGACAAAAACGACCCTGGACACAGCCAGTTTTCACTACCTGGTCAGCGACAAACCTGTCGTTGTGATCAAGGCGGTGCGCGGAACTATATATGTCCTTGACCCCTGCATGCTGACCTTAACAGACACAAGTCGTTGGACCACAGCAATGACATTCGCTCTGCCTACCAAAGCTCTATGGGACAGCGCAAGCTTGACATTCAACGTCACAATCATCACGGAGGAAGCCAAGACAGACAGTCTCACGATCAACGGAGAACACCTGCAAGCAAACTGGAAAAGTGTGAGTCGTTCGAACCCCCTCCTAACCCCCCCCCCCCCCCCTCCCCACTTTTTTCTCCCTCCCCCACTCTCTCTCTCTCTCTCTCTCTCTCTCACATATACCTCAACCTCTCTCACTCCCTCTCGCTCTCTTTCTCCCCCCACCCCACACACATAGTGAGATACACCCATGGTGATTACACACACTATCACCCACACTCACACACTGTCACACACACACACACACACACACACACACACACACACACACACACACACACACACACACACACACACACACACACGGAGAAAATCTTTTGTAGGCGTGCGTACAAATGTATACTATTATGTTCTTGACGATTTTTGACTCAGCTGCAGTGGCTTCATCTTGTATACAGATCTCTGCAGGGAAAAGCAACAGCAGCAGAGCATTGGTTGGTGGAGAACTGACAGGGCTCAGTCGCGGCGTTGTGTACGCGCTGAGTTCAGTGAGCGGAACGACACGCATGGCTGCCTATGTCACTGGTGCCAGCAAATCCCACGGCTTGTGCTACGCTCTTGGCGGTGACGCACCAGAGGTAAGTTATTTGGCTAGCTAGATTGTGGGGTGTGTAACATTGAGGGGGCCTTCCTTCCCATGTAAACAGATATACTTTATTACACCCCCGGTATAGGGGTGTGTATAGGTTTCACTCGATGTGTTTGTGTGTTTGTGGCGGTATTTGTGTGTTTGTGTTCGTATATAGATCTCAAGAATGAACGGACCGATCGTCGCCAAACTTGCTGAACAGGTTCTATACATTCCTGAGACGGTCCTTACAAAAATTGGGACCAGTCAAACACACGGTTAGGGAGTTATTGGTGGATTAAAATTATACAACGACTTATAGACGGACACCCCCGTTGGTCAAAGGGAAATAACCTTCTCAGTTGGTGGCAGTGAGAATGGTAAGGACGGGGGTGTTTTTCCTACCTCGGAGGAATTTCTTGTTAGACATGTTGACATTCCGTATCATGGTATAAGGACGTCCTCAAACTTGGATCCACACAACGTACTTCGGGTGTGCATTAACTTCAGCTTATGCGTGACCAGTACACAAAGTAGCACGTTTGTAGGTCAAAATAATGGTCTGACGCTTGTGCGCTTTCAAGGAAATGTTCCGAATTCGGGGATTGTCTCTACAGTACGAGGGTTGAACATGGGCATACCTACCTGCCTTCAGACCTCAAGACTTGTACCTTTTGGACTATTTGAATGTCCGAGTGTACATATTGCTGTAATTCAGTCATCGATTGTCTAAGGTTGGTTAGGGTATACTAGGTCCTTCAAATTAGCCCAAAGGTAACAATCTGGAGGGCTTATAAATCGGGTTAGTTTGTCTACCGCCCAATTTCAAAACTCGTACTGCATGTTGAATAAGTCCGAGTTCTGATTTGATTTTTGGAAAAAGGCATAACAGTCAAAGCTGAAGTTAATAAACACCAATTATATCGATCAAGAGATGTAGAAGTTACTGGTATTTGTGTGGGTTGCTTTTTTGGGGGGGTTACCCTGCACCTGTGCAAAGTGAGAATGTATTTGATAAATGGACATGATTTTGTTTGATTGTCATATATGTTAGTCAGTCAATTCATCCCTTTGTGCACAGGAAAAGCAGACTGCTGATAATGTTGTTGGTGTATGTAGTTACATATAAGTTCGTTGGTGTGATAACATTCGGACCAAACTCGGGGGAACGGCATATGAACTCCGCCGCACGGCCAGCTTTGTGGCATCCCTCGGAGAGAGACTCTAAATCGTGCAGTCTGTCGAACGCAGAAGAAGAAGAAGGTGTGATAACAATTTATTTGCATTTCATGTTTGTTGTTATAGCACTTATGGAAAGACTTATCAGATAACTCAAGAAACGCTGTACTGCAGAGTCATTATTTTAATTTTTTGTCATTTTCATGTCATGCTTTATTAGAAGAGCCATACTCGCAAGGTGTGTGCGTGTCAAGTTTTCATCAACCACTTGCGCTTCTGGTAGAATGACTGAGGTCTTTTACGTACCACAGTGGTGAAAAGAGGGTGGAGACATGGATAATTGGCCCGTAATCGAGCTGGCCTGGGTTCCAACTTGTGACCCTAAGCTACCCCGATTTGAAACCAAATTATGTATTTATGATTTACCATTGTATTATTTGTCTGTTGCAGACTAACGGCTGGAATCCAATCTTCACTTGTCCCGAGACCACTACCTATGCCCTCACCACTATCGTTAACACAGCATACACAACCAAGGACGCAGGGTACACAGAGACAACAGAGAGCACTCTTTTACATGTGTCCACAACCGCTGGGGAGGGCACATCCCATACTGAATCCAACTCCGGAACTTATACTGATCTTTCAACCATCTGGAAGGCGAGCACGACTGCTAAAGAGGTCACCACCGAGGTCACTGGCGTTTCAGATTCAATTTCCACAACTCGGTGGGATGGTAGCACTACCCTCGGGCAAGTGACAACGAGCTCTATCAAGAACAAATTCACCGTTGGCAAACAACCTGCAACAGAAAATGGCAGGACCAAACCAACATTAGACTTTGAGACCACAAATAGAGAACTCCAAACGGAAAGTACCCAAAACAGTAAGATCACATCAGAAGACACCACAGTTAGAGAAGGAATCAAAGGTACCACTCTCGAAGAGAATCTGACGATCAGAACTGAAACCCCAAAAGAAACCCTCATGACAACAACGGACAACACTATCACCTCCCAGGTCTTCAAATCCACAGCCACGGACACTACATCCACAACATCAGCATCACCAGCAGCTCGCACCACACCCACCAAACGCCCGACTACGACCAAACCATCACAACCTCCAAAGCCTGCTCAGCGGATCCAGCCTTGCTACTGCAAGCAGAACACCCCCAGGTCGTCCTCCCCAAAGACCCCGGCCCAGGAAGAGGAGGAGGAGGCGGCAGTCGTGGCTGTGGTGGAGGAGCTCAAAGTCAACCTCACCGTTGCCAGGGGCAACACCAGCGCCAGTGTCCGCAAGGTCAGCAGCGCTCCAGATGAGCGCTCGTCCAGTTTTGCCATGGGTGCCTTCGCCATCGTCTTGCTATCGCTGGTGTTGGCCGTGGTGCTGTCCTTCGACTGTATCCGTGTTGTGCAATGGGTGCACGCCAAGAAGACGGCCTCACGCTCCTTGAAGCAACAGTCCGCTTAGTTGTCAGCACGCCAAGAAGACCGCCTCACGCTCCTTGAAGTAAGAGTCCGCTTAGTTGTCAGCACGCCAAGATGACGGCCTCACGCTCCTTGAAGCAACAGTCTGCTTAGTTGTCAGCACAAGATGACGGCCTCACGCTCTTTGAAGGAACAGTCGGCTTAGTTGTCAGCACACCAAGATGACTGCCTCACGCTCTTTGGAGGAACTATCCGCTTAATTGTCAGCAAGCCAAGATGACGGCCTCATGCACGCTCTTTGAAGGAACAGTCCACTTAGTTATCAGCAAGCCAAGATGACTGCCTCACGCTCTTTGAAGCAACCGTCTTCTTAGTTGTCAGCACGCTAAGAATACCGTCCCACGCTCTTTGAAGCAACCGTCTGCTTAATTGTCAGCACGCTGAGAATACCGTCCAACGTTCTTTGAAGCAACCGTCTTCTTAGTTGTCAGCACGCTAAGAATACCGTATCACGCTCTTTGAAGGAACAGTCGGCTTAGTTGTCAGCACGCCAAGATGACTGCCTCACGCTCCTTGAAGCAACAGTCCGCTTAGTTGTCAGCACGCCAAGATAACGCCTCACGCTCCTTGAGGCAACAGTCTGCTTAGTTGTCAGCACGCCAAGCTGACTGCCTCACGCTCCTTGAGGCAACAGTCCGCTTAGTTGTAAGCACGCCAAGCTGACTGCCTCACGCTCATTGAGGCAACATTCTGCTTAGTTGTCAGCACGCCAAGATGACTGCCTCACGCTCCTTGAGGCAACATTCTGCTTAGTTTTCAGCACGCCAAGATGACTGCCTCACGCTCCTTGAGGCAACAGTCTGCTCAGCTGTCAGCACGCCAAGCTGATGACTCTACACCATTTGAAAGAATAATCTGTTTAGTTGCCATCGCGTTGGAGAAAAAGTCTTCATTGGCTCCTCTTTTCTGAAACTTTAATGCGCTGCTTCTACCATCTCCTTTATGTACAAATTCAAATGTGATTTGATAACGCTATTTGCACACAGCCACACACACAGACAACAACACACACACACACACACACACACACACACGGCGCGAGATTGCGCGCGCACACACACACACACACACACACACACACACACACACACACACACACATACACACACACACACACACACACACATACATACACACACACACACACACACACACACACACACACAACTGTGTAGATGTATCGTACACCTGATATATTACTCAAACAAAATTGAAGTTCACGAAGAAATCGTTTTATTTCAGTGTTATTCAACATCTAGTTTGAATCAGACAACTTGAAACTGGTACAAATATTCAATAATCACACCGGTGACACTGTGACGGTTCCCCTACGCTTTGTGTTCGGTGCCCTGACCCTTTGTGTTCGGTTCCCACTCGGTTCCCACACGCCAAAATTCGCGGACAAAACATCCATTTATGGTAGTATTACGCAATGTTGCTATCTGAGAATGGTCTTGTTAGATCTGTGAGTGTTTACACTACATGCCTAGGTGCTGTTGGATTGAAGGTTTTTGATATTTTAGCCGTTATTAGGTAGAATGCCTTCCACTTTACTGCAAAACTGCATAATTCGTAGCATCGGCAAGAAATATCCTACCAAAAAATGCCTGCTTGGAACTGTCGTTGGTCCAGCAAAAAGTTCAACATGTCTGTAGCAGACAGCCCAAGTTTCAAGATTGTAGGGCCATCCAAACAGCCGTAATAATAAAAACAACAAAAGTAGTCAGTGAAATTGGCTGTGTTCGGTCCCCCCACACTTTTGTGACGTAGGCGTGACGGTTCCCATAATTCATTGTGTCGGTCCCCACTTTCTGTGTCGGACCCCACTTTCGACCTAATTTCTCTGTGACGGACCCCACAACCAGCCTATTTTGTGTCGGTCCCCACACCTTCTTGGATTTATGACTTGCCGGTTACTTGTATCATTGTATTCATTGAATCTAATTGTCTCGGAGTTATTTTTCAGCAAAAACCGGCAAGGCAGCACCTTTTGTGATACCAAGTAAGTCAGATGACATCAGTATGTGTGTGTGTGTGTGTGTGTGTGAGATAGAGAGAGAGAGAGAGAGAGAGAGAGAGAGAGAGAGAGAGAGAGAGAGAGAGAGAGAGAGAGAGAGAGAGAACTCAGAACTCAGAAATTTTATTGTAAACCACACTGTTGTGTTTGTACAAGGGGGGAGTAGAGTTTCCATTCAATGTATACTCTCTCACAAACAAGTAAGAACAAGTGCATAATACAGTGCTAAGGGTTGGAACATAGCGATCGAAAATCATTTACACACATTCATTTTAGCCTAGCAGTTGCTGTCGATGCCTGAATGCATAAAATGTATACCGGGAGAGTGCCCACAACCTACTTTTGTTTTGTGTTAGTAGTATCTGCATTGACGAGTTTTCTAGTTGACCGATTTCAAAGACATTTCCCAGGTAAGTTTCTCTTATATCAGAGTATACTGGACACTTAAAAAGAAAGTGGTGCTCGTTTTCGTGAGGGTATCTGCAAAGTGGGCAAACATGGGAACCGTTTGCAGAATATCTCTGTTTGTTGCACATCAAGGGTGAAACCCCAAGTCTGAGTTTTGTGAACACTTTTTGAATATATGGATTGTCTATTTGGTCAAGGTACTTTTCTCTTCCAAAGTTAGGTTTAAACAATTTGTATGTGTCATACCTCTCACTGTCTTCTAGCTTACTATGCCAGTCAGTTCTGGGTAAAGCAGTCTTTTAGGCGTTGTTGAAAAGCCTTGATAAAGGGTTTTTCGTTGCCGACATAGCCGTACGTCCACACATGTCCAAACCCATTTTCACACAGGAGGTTTCTGACCCTAGCGGACCAATTGTCTGTCCCTCTGTCTGCCATGTTCCTCATCATCACATGGGCCATTTTTGAGTCACTTGAGAAAATGTGACTCTATGTAATCGGTCAGTGTTAGTCTGTCCGGCCGGCCGTCCGGCCGGCCGTCCGGCCGGCCGGCCGTCCGTAGACACCACCTTAACGTTGGACTTTTCTCGGAAACTATCAAAGCGATCGGGCTCATATTTTGTTTAGTCGTGACCTCCAATGACCTCTACACTTTAACGATGGTTTCGTTGACCTTTGACCTTTTTCAAGGTCACAGGTCAGCGTCAAAGGAAAAATTAGACATTTTATATCTTTGACAAAGTTCATCGGATGTGATTGAAACTCTGTAGGATTATTCTTTACATCAAAGTATTTACATCTGTAGCCTTTTACGAACGTTATCAGAAAAACAAGGGAGATAACTAGCCTTTTCTGTTCGGCAACACACAACTTAACGTTGGGCTTTTCTCGGAAACTATACAAGTGACCGGGCTCAAATTTTATGTGAACGTGACTCCCAGTGACCTCTACACTTTGACGTCTGCTTTGGTGACCTTTGACCTTTGGTGACCTTTGACCTTTTTCAAGGTCACAGGTATGCTTCAGGTATGCATTGTGTTGTGAATAGCAATTTCTTCCTGTCCATCTGATGCCTCATATAATATTCAGAACTGCGAAAGTGACTCGATCGAGCGTTTGCTCTTCTTGTTACATATCTTGTGTTGGGGAGGCGATTTAGCCGCAACCAATATTTAACGCATCTGGTAGCAGCGAGGACTGATAGGGGAAATCTACCGAGTTCTCCGTATACCATGCAGTTGGGACTTTGGGGGTAAACACCTATTATCCGTTTTCATGCGAACATGTGTACCTTTTCAATGTTAGAGCAATCAAAACAACCCCACATTTCTGAACCGTATAGCAATATGGGGGTAATCTGTGTATCAAAGAGTGTGAAAAAAAGGTTTAGATCATAACATCCAATATTCCACAAAACTCTAAAAATCATCGATAACACCACGCTTAGCTCGTACAATAGAGTCTTCAAAGCATCGTTGGATGGAAACTTTGGTGGTCAAGGTTAAGCCGAGATATTTATACGAGTTGGTAACGTACATGTTGTCGTGACCAAATGTCCAGGCTTCGTTTTTCCCCAAGTATCCACGGCATAAACTAATAAAGTTAGTCTCTCTCTCTCTCTCTCTCTCTCTCTCTCTCTCTCTCTCTCTCTCTCTCTCTCTCTCTCTCTCTCTCTCTCTCTCTCTCTCTCTCTCTCTCTCTCTCTCTCTCTCACACACACACACACACACACACACATACTGATGTCATCTGACTTACTTGGTATCACAAAAGGTGCTGCCTTGCCGGTTTTTGCTGAAAAATAACTCCGAGACAATTAGATTCAATGAATACAATGATACAAGTAACCGGCAAGTCATAAATCCAAGAAGGTGTGGGGACCGACACAAAATAGGCTGGTTGTGGGGTCCGTCACAGAGAAATTAGGTCGAAAGTGGGGTCCGACACAGAAAGTGGGGACCGACACAATGAATTATGGGAACCGTCACGCCTACGTCACAAAAGTGTGGGGGGACCGAACACAGCCAATTTCACTGACTACTTTTGTTGTTTTTATTATTACGGCTGTTTGGATGGCCCTACAATCTTGAAACTTGGGCTGTCTGCTACAGACATGTTGAACTTTTTGCTGGACCAACGACAGTTCCAAGCAGGCATTTTTTGGTAGGATATTTCTTGCCGATGCTACGAATTATGCAGTTTTGCAGTAAAGTGGAAGGCATTCTACCTAATAACGGCTAAAATATCAAAAACCTTCAATCCAACAGCACCTAGGCATGTAGTGTAAACACTCACAGATCTAACAAGACCATTCTCAGAGAGCAACATTGCGTAATACTACCATAAATGGATGTTTTGTCCGCGAATTTTGGCGTGTGGGAACCGAGTGGGAACCGAACACAAAGGGTCAGGGCACCGAACACAAAGCGTAGGGGAACCGTCACAGTGTCACCGGTGTGATAATGTTGCGATGTGGAAATGGACACGATATCGCAAAAGATAGACAACGGCAAGATCATTCAAGTATGTACATGCTTGTTGATGTCTACTTAGGCGATGCTCAGAACACTAGTTAGATCTTCCGAGATTAAACAAGTCGCGTAAGGCGAAAATACAACATTTAGTCAAGTAGCTGTCGAACTCACAGAATGAAACTGAACGCAATGCAACGCAGCAAGACCGTATACTCGTAGCATCGTCAGTCCACCGCTCATGGCAAAGGCAGTGAAATTGACAAGAAGAGCGGGGTAGTAGTTGCGCTGAGAAGGATATAGCACGCTTTTCTGTACCTCTCTTCGTTTTAACTTTCTGAGCGTGTTTTCAATCCAAACATATCATATCTATAAGTTTTTGGAATCAGGAACCGACAAGGAATAAGATGAAAGTGTTTTTAAATTGATTTCGAAAATTTAATTTTGATCATAATTTTTATATTTTTAATTTTCAGAGCTTGTTTTTAATCCAAATATAACATATGTATATGTTTTTGGAATCAGAAAATGATGGAGAATAAGATGGACGTAAATTTGGATCGTTTTATAAAAAAAATACTTTTTTTACAATTTTCAGATTTTTAATGACCAAAGTCATTAATTAATTTTTAAGCCACCAAGCTGAAATGCAATACCGAAGTCCGGGCTTCGTCGGAGATTACTTGACCAAAATTTCAACCAATTTGGTTGAAAAATGAGAGCGTGACAGTGCCGCCTCAACTTTCACGAAAAGCCGGATATGACGTCATCAAAGACATTTATCAAAAAAATGAAAAAAAGTCTGAGGATATCATACCCAGGAACTCTCATGTCAAATTTCATAAAGATCGGTCCAGTAGTTTAGTCTGAATCGCTCTACACACACACAGAGACAGACAGACAGACAGACAGACACACATACACCACGACCCTCGTCTCGATTCCCCCCTCTACGTTAAAACATTTAGTCAAAACTTGACTAAATGTAAAAACAAGTCGCGTAAGGCGAAAATACAACATTTAGTCAAGTAGCTGTCGAACTCACAGAATGAAACTGAACGCAATGCAACGCAGCAAGACCGTATACTCGTAGCATCGTCAGTCCACCGCTCATGGCAAAGGCAGTGAAATTGACAAGAAGAGCGGGGTAGTAGTTGCGCTGAGAAGGATAGCACGCTTTTCTGTACCTCTCTTCGTTTTAACTTTCTGAGCGTGTTTTCAATCCAAACATATCATATCTATATGTTTTTGGAATCAGGAACCGACAAGGAATAAGATGAAAGTGTTTTTAAATTGATTTCGAAAATTTAATTTTGATCATAATTTTTATATTTTTAATTTTCAGAGCTTGTGTTTAATCCAAATATAACATATTTATATGTTTTTGGAATCAGACAGGCATGAAAACTGAAAATAAAAAAAATACTGAAAACAAAATTCGAAGGCGCGTAGCGCCAAGTTTCGCAGGCGCGAAGCGCCAAGACTTCTAGGGGGGTCCGGAAAAAAAATTTCAAGGGTGAAATTTGGTGTAATCTGGGGCTATCTGAGCCTTAAAATTGGATTCAAACATGGCCCCAAAACTATTTTACTATAACTATGACTAGGGAAAAAAAAAAAAAAAAAAAAAAAAAAAGGAAAAATACGGGAAAAAAAAAATACGGTTTATTTTTTTCAAAAATACGGAAAATACGGAAAATACGGAGAATTTTCATGCCTGTCAGAAAATGATGGAGAATAAGATGAACGTAAATTTGGATCGTTTTATAAAAAAAATATTTTTTTTTACAATTTTCAGATTTTTAATGACCAAAGTCATTCATTAATTTTTAAGCCACCAAGCTGAAATGCAATACCGAAGCTTATCAAAAACAGAGTGAAAATAAGTGAAATTATCAACTTCCACGAAAAGAAGACTATTTGTTATATTTGTTTGAAATCTCGAGGGCTTAGTTATAGGTTATTTTCAACAAGCTTCTTAATGAATTAATGAAAATTGCCTTTAGCTTTTATTTTCTTGGGTTTGTTGAAGGTGGTCCATATAAGGGGACTCACACATACTTTGAGATTTTGCTATTATTTTTTGTTTGCAGTAGAAACTCGGGGTCAACACTGCTAAAATGTAACAAATACGGTCTTAGCTGTCACATATAGAAATGTTTGTGTGATAAAAGCTTTGGCTTTGGACAGAAACGAGTCAGTTTTAAGCGGCAAATTTAGAGTGAACACTGCCAAAAGTGAAAAAAGAGAAAAAGTCTAACGGTTTTGAGGTTTGTGTTTCTGCAACTGTTTTGACATGTGCATGTGATCTAGTGAGAGTGAATACAGCGAATGAAAATGTTTTGAGCGCTCCAGCGCCGTTAGTTTGTCAGAACAGGAGGTGGTCCATATTAGGAGCCGGTCCATATTAGGAGCCTTTTCCCTACAGTAAGCAACAACAAAAACACACAAAGCAAATGGCATCGTCTGTCGACTAGCCACAGAAACAAACCTGGCGAGGTATGCGTGTATTTTATACACGTGGAAGAAACCGGAACCATGCGTCTTTGTTGCCGATATCGTTTGGATATCTGCAAAAAATTACCAACTTCCGTACTGACTGGGATATGTTTTTAGAGTCTAGTGACAGTGTGAATGAAGCAGCGGATGTGATTACTGACTACATTACTTTCTGTGAAGATACAGTTATTCCAACCAAAACTGTCAAAATTTTCCCCAACAACAAGCCCTGGATAACGAAGTCGTTGAAGGCCACGCTCAATGAGAAGAAAATCGCCTTTCAATCTGGTGATAAAGACGAGCGTAGGCGTGTGCAGGCAAAACTTAGGAAAGAAATTTCAGAAGCAAAAAAAGCGTACAAAGAAAAGGTCGAAGAGCAGTTTCAGCAAGGGAATATCGCTGATGCGTGGAAAGGGTTGAAAACTCTGTCAGGTCAAACAAAACAGAAACCCAGTTGTACTCTCCCTTTAGAAGACCAACAAAACATGGCACAGGACCTGAATACGTTTTACTGCCGATTCGAACGCGACGATGTAGGGAGTGTTTTAGATGACACCATTTTAAACTTAAAAGAGAGAATTTCTGACGACGACGACTTCGAGATCGAGGGTGATGTGGTGCAGTCTGTTTTTCAGAAACTTAAGGTGCGTAAGGCTGTTGGTCCTGATGGTCTTGGGGGCAGGACCTTGAAGTGGTGTGCAGCACAGTTGTCTGTAGTTTTCAGTCAGCTTTTCACTTGGTCACTCAGGGACTGTATTGTTCCTGATGTGTGGAAAAAGTCAACCATCTGTCCCGTTCCTAAAAACAGTAGACCCAAACAGCTCAATGACTATCGTCCAGTTGCCCTCACTTCGGTAGTAATGAAATGTTTTGAACGCATCCTTCTGCCTCGTCTTCTCAACTGCACACAACCTTTCATGGACCCTTCTCAGTTTGCCTACAAGAAAAACAGAGGCACAGATGACGCCACACTCACACTTCTGCAACAAGCATATAGTCACTTAGAAAAACCTGGTTCCTTCGTCCGTATTCTATTTATAGACTTTTCATCTGCTTTCAACACAATACAACCTCACCTGCTTGTTCAAAAACTGCTTTCTTACAACGTCACTCCCAGACTCGTCCTTTGGATCACACAGTTTCTAGTGAACAGAACCCAGTCCGTCCGTTTCCATAGCGCACTTTCATCCATAGTTAGTACTTCTACTGGAGCCCCTCAGGGCACAGTATTGTCTCCAGTTCTGTTCACATTATACACTAACGATTGTCAAGGCACTGTTACGACCCCTCTTGTGAAATATTCTGACGATTCTGCCCTTGAAGACCTGTCTGACTCCGATTCTGTTTATTTTTCTGAAGTTCAAAATTTCAGCTCCTGGTGTAAAGATAACTATTTAGCCCTAAATGTGACAAAAACAAAAGAGCTAGTTATTGACTTTCGCAAAAACCCAGCTACAGTTTCAGATTTATACATAGATGGTGTGAAAGTTGAGCGAGTGACTGAATACAAATATCTCGGTACAGTCATTGACAACAAACTAAATTTCTCCTCAAACACTAAAGCTATCCACAAGAAGTGTCAGTCAAGAATCTACTGCTTACAAAAGCTCAGAAGTCTGAACATCAACAGCCGCATCCTCCAAACATTCTATACTTCATTCATTGAATCCATTCTCACTTTCTCTTTCATCTGCTGGTATGGAGGTCTGTGTGTGAAGAGTAAGAATGTGCTTGGGCGGGTGGTGAACACATGTGGTAAGATTGTGGGGGTGAGACAGGAAGGACTGACTGTGCTGTATGAACGACGTGTGGTGCGAAAGGCCCGCTGCATCATCCAGGATAGTAGTCATGTGCTCGCTCACCACTTTGAGGTCCTGCCCTCAGGACGTCGCCTCCGCACTCCCAGATTCCGCACGCTCAGAACTAAGAACAGTTTTATTCCAAAGTCAATTGGCTTTTTAAATACCTAAGTTAATTAAAACTAGTATGTGTGCCGGTGAACATATGCACTGATTTCTGTGATGAATATTTTTTATATTCTTTGATGTGCACCCTTATGCTGAGTGTGATAACCCTCGAATGACTAGTCCTGTGATAAATATTGTTCAATGACATATCTAGTCCTGTGATAATGATAGTTTTTAGCGGTAAACTTTTAGCTAAAGCTGACGGCAATTTACCTATTTGGAATCATGTTACTATTCCTGTTAGTGTACATATGCGTGCGCGAGTGTAGTATGCTTCGTATGGTATTTTTATCTGTTGTCTTATTATTTGTTTTGTCTTTTAATGTGCACCACACTGAAATTTCTCTGTATGAGATAATAAAGTATTCGTATTCGTATTCGTATTCGTAGCGTTATCCTTTGATGATCGCAAATAGGGATGTGTGAGGCAATCCAATCACAGCCCCCGAATTCCCCCACGTGTCTATCAGAATAGCTATATATACGTGTATGACTCCACCCTTCTTATCAAATATTCAGATGATACAGCGCTAGAAGATCTGTCCAATAGTGACGCAACTTACTTTGCAGAAGTAGAACGTTTCAACGCCTGGTGTAAAGACAACTTTTTAGACCTAAATGTGACAAAGACCAAAGAACTTCTGATAGACTTTAGAAGAAACCCTGCCCCTGTCCCTGACCTGATGATTGATGGTGTGACTGTTGAGCGTGTGACTGAATATAAGTATCTTGGCACAGTTATCGATGATAAGCTGTCCTTCAATGCAAACACCACCCTCATACACAAAAAATGTCAGTCACGCATCTACTGCCTTCAGAAACTTAGGAAGTTGAATGTGAACTCTTCTATCCTTCAAACTTTCTACCGCTCTTTCATCGAGTCTGTCATCACTTTTGGTTTTGTGTCCTGGTATGGAGGTCTGAGTGTGAAGAACAGGAATGTCTTAGTGCGAATGGTGAATGTCAGTAGCAAGGTGATTGGCAGGCAGCAAGCAAGTGTGGAGTCCCTGTATGAAAAGCGTGTGGTGAGAAAGAGTAGGCGGATAGCTTCAGATAGGTCCCATGTCCTAGCCCACCTCTATGAACTCCTTCCCTCTGGCCGTAGACTTCGCACGCACAAAGCTAGGACACTCAGGCTGCAAAACAGCTTCATCCCCAAATCCATCACCCTTAGCAACATGTAAACACATCCACATACCCGACTCGGCCCCTCTTCTGCCAGTGCAATCAGTAGTAATGTACATGTATGTATTGGTTTTATGTACAACCGTATATTTCCTGCGATATATTGTATGTTATGATATTTTGCAATGATGTTTAGCCATAGTTCGTTATACGCGTAGGTGTGCGAGAATATGTAAGCGCAGTGCTTTAAAGATGTCCATGTTATATAGTGCTATATGTTTTATGTAAAATCAATGTCTTGTTTGTATTATTGTTATGTACCACCTCTGAATTTCTCTATGAGATAATAAAGTATTCTTATTATGTGGAGCTGCAAGTGCCATTGTTCATAAACTGCTACAATACTGGGTTTCTTAGCGTGTTCTTGTAAAATATATGTGACTGACTGTTCAACGTTACACATTAGCAAGATCTAGATCAGCACTTTTCAGGACGTGTACGGGAACGTGTACGGGTAACGTCATCAAATCTAGTGTTTACGTCACGCGTTTGCAAAGATCTGCAGTCTTGGTGGGA
>NC_090253.1:15220292-15240181 GCF_037325665.1 Littorina saxatilis | reverse complement strand
CTGATTTGGCCTATATGGTCCGCTGGACCCAAAAAGCAACATCTATCATATCACTTATCAAATGGCAAAGTGTTCAATCAAAACAGGTTAGTTCACGGATGACAAGATAGATTCCAAACTATTCATCGGAATGATTTAAACTTTTGCAGAAATGTTTTAATTTTAGACATTCTGATAGATATTTTGTTTGAGAGGATAATCTCTAACAGACTATAAGAAAACAAATTGAAAAGATACACATTTTCCAGTATTCATAAATGTTGTACCCACAAAGTCAACATTTGTAGATTACTTGTTTTTTGTTTTTTTAGCTTATCCTCTCAAGTCGCGGCTAGCTGCAACCTACCCGCGAGCTTGCCACGACCTGGTCGCGACTAGCTGCGATGTCCTAGACCCCTCCTACAAGTATGTTGCGACTTAGTCGCGGATAGCCGCGATGTCCTAGTGCACTTGCCACAAGCTTCCCGCGAGCTTCCTGCTATGTGCCTATGATTAGTCAATTCTTAACCAGGTTTGAAATTAAAAATTCATTCACTGAAGTGGTGGTACATATGCAGCTAGCAGGTATGTCAGTTGAGAACTGCATGACTTTGCTAATTCCATACACTATTTTAATGCTTCAACTACTTTGACATTTGTCAGGGGTTTATTTTGTCTTTTTCATACCTTGATCGATTAAACTAACATCTTTCATGCGCACTACATTTCTTGTTGATAGAATATTTTTTTCAGTACCTGATCATGATTATTATTATTTTAGGATGGAGCAGCTAGTTAGATTCTAATTTAACATCCCTGTATTTCAACAGTTCAGACCTGTAAACTTTTTTGTTATTAAATTACTACAGACCAGAACTTAACCTTAGACTTTACAGCGAAAAATCATCATTAATGCTCCAGAAATTTGCAAATATTTTTTCAAAATGCAGAGACCTGCATGCACATACCTTCATCCGGGGCTAGCTATTTCAATATGGCTGACTGAGGGAAAGCACTCTGCTCACTATATTTGGACAATGTCATGGCCCTAAGGTCGCGGCTAGCTGTAATGTTGTTGGGAAGCTTGCGCCAAGGTCGCAACTAACAGCCATGTAATCGCGCCAAAGTCGCAGCTACCTGCGATGTTGTTGCGAGACTAACTTTGAGCAGCTAACTTTGATGTTGTTGCGAGGCTCGCAGCGACCCGCGATGTTGTCGTGAGGCTTGCACCAAGGGTGCAGCTACCCGCGATGTTGTCGCGAGACTCACGCCAAGGTTGCAGCTATCTGCAATGTTGTCGCGAGGCTTGCGCCAAGGTTGTGGGTAGCTGCGACCTTGTTGTGAGGCTCGTGCCAACATCGTGGGTAGTCGTGACCATCTGCGACTAGTTGCCGTGATGTGTTTAGATCGCTGCGACCTCGCAGCGACATTGCAGCAACTTTTCATTGCTGTAAGGGATATATATCTCTGAAACTATTTAACATTATTAATTAATTGAGACTTCATGTAATCTCCGATCACCATACAATTGCACAACTTTTGAAAAATATCTTTTAACACAAACGAAGTAATTTGAACTACTCAGTCGGGATGATGTGTGTTGCGGACGACCCATATGGAATTCCGTAAGGAATTTTACCCTGTGTATTCTAACTGGGATGGTGTAGGTCATGTACGACCCATACTAATTACTAATACTATGCAAAGAGACGGCAAAACTCCTAATTGGATGGCGTGGGTAGTGTACGACCCATACTTTTTACTTTTAATCCTCCTTTGGAAAGTATGGATTGTACACGACCCACATCATCAGGACTGTGTAGTCCAAAGCGTGATTCTTTTAAGAACTAGGCAGATGCGTTTGAGGGCAGAATGTTTTGATGAGGCAAGTCTATTGTAAAACAAATTATATGACTGAAAAGGGCATGTATTGATTGCCCTTATTCAAAAAGCTGTTTGAGTTCACATGAGGTAGTGTGTATACAGTGATTCCTACAACACAGGCACCCCCAAAAATCAAATTTGAAAAATCAAGGTTCCTGCGTTAAAATCGACAAAAAATCAGAGCAATCAAATGTGTATCTGAAACAGTCAATTTTGTTACTATGCCATGCTGAGCGGTGTATGTGTTAATTCTCTCAGTAGGTATATGTGGTAATCCTCTCAGCAGGCATAAAAGGCAGTTTTTGAAGCCGTTTTAGCGGGTAATGAAACAAAACAATACATTTGAATTTCTGCAATTTTTAACGCATTGCCTTCAAATATTTGGTGATTCGTGCTAACACATGTCATGGATTAGAAAAGACAACATTAAACAGGTTTGCAATTGTGAGGTGTTAACCGGTATTTTTACCGACAATTATCAAATAAATTAATTAAGCAACAAATCAGATGTACCGAATTACCGTAAAGTATCTTGTAAGCGCCCAGTATCGAGTAAGCGCCCACCCCCCACTTTTAGTCCAAAACCGTGCATAGGGTATAGTACCTTGTAAGCGCCCACCCCCCACTTTACACCATTGAAATCAGGGGAAATATAAATTCCGCACTTGATCTGCTAGTTTTGTGAATGATTTCCCTTTCTTGTAAACCCTATCACGTGTGTCTGCACGCCTTGGATCTAAACGCCTGCAAGTCAATGATTACAAGATGCCGCGGATCAAATCGTACACCGTTGCATTTAAGCTGTCAGCTCTTGACTATTTTGATAATAACGCCAATGGAAATGTGTCGCAAACAGCAAGTGAGTTTGGGGTAGATAGAAAAAGGATACGAGAATGGCGAGAGAATCGCAATACCCTTTTACGTCACCAGGCGGGAAAGGAAAAGAAGAAGCGAAAGTTACATGGCGGTCGAGACGTCAGATCAGAAGAGGTAGATGAAGGTGTGTTAGAATATCTTGATCAAGAGCGGGCGGAAGGGCGTGTCGTCCGCAACAAAGATTTGCAAAGAGGAGCCTTAGAACTGGCTGGTGGACTGGACATAGACGAATTTGTTGCATCACCTATGTGGCTGAAGCGTTGTAAACAAAGGCATGCTGTCTCCACTCGGCGAGGTACCAATACCAACCAGACGTACCCCTTGTTCAAGGTAAACAGAGACACAGTGCGGCCGACAGCGGCACCTCTGCAGACAAGAAAAGGATGCGACGACATTCGTCTCCCCAAGCTCTTCTAATGACAATACGAACAAGAAAAACAATGGAAGATGAAGAAAGAAAGAAGATATGATTATGAAGTGATCAAAGATCACATTTCTTACTGAAAACTGCTCATGCATAGGGTGTAGTACCTAGTAAGCGCCCACCCCCTACTTTGGGTCGGAATTGGTGCACAGGGGGGGGGGGGGGGGGGGGGGTGGGCGCTTACAAGGTACTTTACGGTACAAACAAAATGTCAAGTCATTTGAGACGTTAGTACTGCTGTTATGCGACATGTTAAAAAGAATTAAAAAAAATAACGATGTACCTTTTCCAAAGAAAACAGAATTTGTTTTAAATATGCAGGCTTTAAACAAACATTAAAGCTTCAAATTACACTGAAATGTAATTCATAATCAACGACGGCTGCTCAGATCACTTGTTCAAACGCGTACAAACATTCTTGGGAAATGCTCTCTCAAAAGCCCTGCTCAGCAGCTAGCAGTTAAATGTTCAGCAGTGAGCTTGATGTGGGCTATTTGTGCTCAGCGCTGTGAAAATAGTCCACTTCTTAAAGATTACTTTCGCTGTGAAATCCTCATACCATCCATGTCTGATAAAATATGTACATGAAATTTGAGTATTTGGCTTATCTGTTATTTGAAGTTGAAGATAGCATCAAATTAAATTTGTTTGATGAGTCAGCTTAGACCAACCGACTATTTTAAGGACTCTTTCTGGCATGTCAAATAAAAGCAAACCTAATCTCTTGAATGACTTGATGTACTTAACGACATGTCTTAGCATAAATTACCGGACGTTTGAAGGCAATGCATTGAGAAATTTATTGTGCTGGATTTCTTCTGATTACCCACTAAAATGGCCCCAGAAACCGCATTTTACGGCTTCTCAGAAGAATTACATACCGTTCATCATGCCATTACGCCATTGTAGACCAGATATGTAAACTAAACTGACTGTTTGGATGCATATTTAATTGTTCTTTCTAATAACTTGCACAACAGGTTTCCTTTCAGCAGTTTTGATTGTATGTCGATTTTAACGCGTTAAACTTGATTTTGCGAATTTGATTTTTTGGGATGCTAGTCTTGTAGGTTCTACTTTATAAACAGTACCTCGTGTAAACTAAATCTGTTTTCTAAATAACATAGGACAATGAATGGCCTTTTCAGTCTTATAATTGGTTTAACAATAAATGGCCTCATCAAAATGATCTGACCTCAAACGCGTTTGCTTAGTTTGTTGTTGTTGACAGGTAGTATAGAAATAGAATATGAACGTTGGACATCTTTTAACTGCTAATTAATATTGACAAAACCACTGTATACTTCTGTGTCTGCAGACTGTTCCTAGCATAATTAATGTAAATGCTTAAAAAATTCCTTTAACCATTTTAAATATAAAATTTGTTGTTTTGTGCAAGGGAGGTTACACAGTGGCCACTACATACAGTGTTGGTAGTTGGCCCCTGAGCAAGCGTCAGCATCAGTGTTTGTAGTTGGCCCCTGAGCAAGCGTCAACATCAGTGTTGGTAGTTGGCCCCTGAGCAAGCGTCAGTATCAGTGTTGGTAGTTGGCCCCTGAGCAAGCGTCAACATCAGTGTTGGTAGTTGACCCGTGAGCAAGCGTCAGTATCAGTGTTGGTAGTTGGCCCCTCAGAGAGTATCAGGGTCAGTGTTGGTAGTTGGCCCCTCTGCGAGTGTCAGCATCAGCGTTGGTAGTTGGCCCCTCAGCGAGTGTCAGCATCAGCGTTGGTAGTTGGCCCCTCAGCGAGTGTCAGCATCAGCGTTGGTAGTTGGCCCCTCAGCGATTGTCAGCATCAGCGTTGGTAGTTGGCCCCTCAGGGTGTGTCAGCCTCAGTGTTGGTAGTCGACCCCTCAGCGAGTGTCAGCCTCAGTGTTGGTAGTTGACCCCTCAGCGAGTATCACCATCAGTGTTGGTAGTCGACCCCTCAGCGAGTATCACCATCAGTGTTGGTAGTTGGCCCCTCAGCGAGTGTCAGCCTCAGTGTTGGTAGTCGACCCCTCAGCGAGTATCACCATCAGTGTTGGTAGTTGGCCCCTCAATGAGTGTCAGCATCAGTGTGTGGGTAGAGGTCCTTAAACAAGGAACAGCAACATAAGAGCAGAAGGTTTCTTGTATTAAATGTTAGCAACAGAGCAGTTTCACCACATAATGATCTTACAAGAAAAAGAGAAGACAGTGAGTAATTCTAATACTTGCTCTTATTCATACTACACTTAGCAAACCATTTTATCTGTACAAATTGTGTACTTTAAAAAAAAAATCACTCCCGAATCATTTTGTACAAACTTTCCAAGCCATTAAAGGCACTTCACTTGGAAATGTGGCACACTCTTCCGCTGCTCAAAAAAGGATGCCCCAAAAATTGACCCGAAAAAACACAAGGTACCATTTAAAAATGAACTCAAGTTCAGGATAGACACAATAATAATAATAATGAAAATAGAACATTTATATAGCGCTTCTTCACAGCTCGAAGCGCTTTGGCAACGTTTACATACGTGGAGAAGAACATCAATTATCTGTCCAGAACAGGGTGTCTTCTTTGGTTAACTTTTGTACTTTGTGTTCTGCCATTACTGCTGATGCACGTGTCAATCGCTTCAACAGTAAAAAACACGAGGTCTTGCGTTAATTTAGAGGGGTTAAACAATTAAAAGAAAGCTCTGTATATCAGCAATGACTCAGTCCTTTAAAATGAATCAGACAAGGCTAACAATTCAGGAAATGGAACAAACCAACTGAATTACAAATTAGCACAATTTCTTGAAATCCCCTAGAGCATGTTCTGTTCTCCTCACAATCTATGCCCCCCCTCTCCCAAACAAAAAAATACCCCCCCCCCCCCCCCCCCACGTTAACAGCGTAAATACATGTTTTTAGTACTAGTAAATTACTAGTTATTGTCACTTAAGAATCAGTTTTGTTGATATCAAGGAGTAGTAAAATTTAAAGTCAAAGATAAAAGTTTAAAAAAGAAGTCAAACACTGAAACAGCATTCTTCTTACTCACTGTCCAGTTTTTGTGTGTGTGTGTGAGAACAATACGTTTTGACACATCTCTTTCAATGTGTATGCATACTACTACTATGTGATCCCAGAACGCCTCTTCTTTTGTTTTCCAAATGTTCTACAGAATTGTCAATGACTGAATGAGTATCATATTACAAGCATAACATATTTACCTGAAATGATGTCCAGTCTTTTCTTGCACACCACGTTCACTAAGACTTATGCTTTCATTGGCATTCCTCATTGTCTCTGCCCTTGCTTTGGTAACTGTATGTTAGTGTCCACGGGTAGAAGATGACACTGCAGGAGAGCATGGTGGTGCCAGACGATGCAGACGGTGATGAAGTTTATTCTCTGGTGATACAAGAAAGAAAATTATGAGTGTTTGCTGAATGCTGTTTGCTTGTATGCATTTACAATTACCAGGTGAATACGCTGCACAGATCTGCAGTGCAGATGATACTAAGACAACACTGTCAGCACAGCTACCAAGTCAAACTTACAACGAGCACAGTCAGTATATCTGATTAACAATAACAACCCATTTAAGTTTCAAACATGCCTTTTCTGCTCTAATGTTTTCTCTCTCATGCAAGCTGTTTTATAACCTTGACATTTTCTGCAACAACATTCCCAAACACAATCTGAAAAGTAGCATGCCTTGAAAGGAACATTTGATCAATTATGCTTTAGATCTATTCCAAACCTTACCTTTTTTCATCATGACAGGAAACAATGCTGACGTGTCTTGCTGACGTGTCTAGTTCACGTGTTGAGTTAACCTGCTTGGAGCACTGCTGTAGATATAGGGTGTGACTGAGTATTCAGGGTGTCAAGATGTAGCCAATGTCACCGTATATGAACAAGCCCAGAGGTGCTTGGATTGCAGGACACACCCAACTCTCATTTAAAATCATGGTACCCTTTTCACACCCTGGCCATAGAACAACACGACACACGGTCCAAAGATGTTCGTCACCAACTACTTCAATGCCTGTAGAAGCCGTCACGGCGTGGCATCCTTCCTTGTTGATATTATACTCGTGCTGTTTTGTTTCGTTGACTGACTGATAGACTGTTGTTCGAAAATGTGTGTAAACAGCACCACAAACACGCCGAAAAAGTACAAGCTATCTGGAATTGCTCACGAGTACGTGTGGTTAGCTGCTTCCTGTCGGGTTCACACTCGTCGTGCAAGGCAGAATATACATTCGGTGAATGCAGCGAAGACTCGTTTCCTTGCTGATGTAGAATATGTCGCCGTGCATGGACTGACAGACATCAATCACGCAGAAAACGGTGCAATCATAGTCTTCGCGGGTGCTTGTAAGTGCTAAACTGCATACCGTCCACACTCTTGTCAACATATTTCAAACAGGAGTCCATGCTTTGACAAATGAAAGCGTGCGGCACTCTCCTTATCGTCTTGGGCATTCCGCGGATCCGTGCGGTGACGAAAATGTGTTGATGGCGCATGTTATATCGCAAAATGATGCACGAGTCGAGTCGACTCACAGTCTCATTTACGGCCGCCATTTTTAGGATTAAAATTATCTCCCTTGCAAGTTGGGGCGCTTCTGTCTGCTCTTACCTAACTTAGGGCTGGGGGGGGGGCTGTCCTAACATAAGAGCGACATAGGAGCGCTCTTTGGCCAAAGAGCGGTCCGTGAAACGCACCTATCTTAACTTTGCTCTTAACCCCATCTTGACCCCTTAAGAGCTCCTAAGTTAGGATAAGAGCGGTATATGAAACCGGCCCCTGCAGTCTTGGTGGGAGCAAAACAACGTATGCATTACATTTTGGAACATTGGAGAAAACAGTGAGTCTTTTTTATATTTAGTCAAGTTTTGACTAAATATTTTAACATCGAGGGGGAATCGAAACGAGGGTCGTGGTGTATGTGTGTGTGTGTGTGTGTATGTGTGTGTGTGTGCGTGCGTGTAGAGCGATTCAGACCAAACTACTGGACCGATCTTTATGAAATTTGACATGAGAGTTCCTGGGATTGATATCCCCATACGTTTTTTTCATTTTTTGGATGTCTTTGATGACGTCATATTCGGCTTTTCGTGAAAGTTGAGGCGGCACTGTCACGCCCTCATTTTTCAACCAAATTGGTTGAAATTTTAGTCAAGTAATCTTCGACGAAGCCCGGGGTTCGGTATTGCATTTCAGCTTGGTGGCTTAAAAATTAATTAATGACTTTGGTCATTAAAAATCTGAAAATTGTAAAAAAAAATAAAAATTTATAAAACGATCCAAATTTACGTTTATCTTATTCTCCATCATTTGCTGATTCCAAAAACATATAAATATGTTATATTCGGATTAAAAACAAGCTCTGAAAATTAAATATATAAAAATTATTATCAAATTTTTTTTTCGAAATCAATTTAAAAACACTTTCATCTTATTCCTTGTCGGTTCCTGATTCCAAAAATATATAGATATGATATGTTTCGATTAAAAACACGCTCAGAAAGTTAAAACCAAGAGAGGTACAGAAAAGCGTGCTATGCAGCATAGCGTAACCACTACCCCGCTCGCGCGCTCTTCTTGTCAATTTCACTGCCTATGCCGTGAGCGGTGGACCACGAGTATACGGTCTTGCTGCGTTGCATTGCGTTCAGTTTCATTCTGTGAGTTCGACAGCTACTTGACTAAATATTGTATTTTCGCCTTACGCGACTTGTTTGTTTGTTTGTTTGCTTAACTCATTCGCTGCGCGTCGGAACTGGAATTCCGACACCTGTGTTTAGCGTTGGCTGCGTGCCGGCACTTGAGTTCCGACGGATATCACGAATTTTTAACGGTGTAAACGGTCCTGCTGACCAAGGGAAACAACCCCTGCAATGAACTTCTATCTGTCTACAGTGGTACCATTCACTGTAAACAGTTCCTTCCCTTAAATTGTTGGGATTAATAAAAATTTTGTTGACGGTGTGCGACCCACGTGTTTTGACTTTTCCAAGATGGCGGATCGTTCTGCTGAGACGTAGTAACTTGAAAAGAGTGCTAGAACGTGTTATTCAGTACGGTTCTGATCTTGACCTCAGTGATGATGATAGTGGAGATGATATTTTAGATTCTGGTGACGATTTTGTGCCAATGGACGATCATTTGGGTGATGATTCGGGCAATGCAAGTGTCGATCATGACATTGTGTATGATGAACCCATGACGTAGAAAGTTTTTTTGTTTTGCTTCAAATTGGATATTTTGCGTGGATATGAAGACAACAAAAGGTATGTACTTTCAAATGTTTCATATATTTTCTAAAAGAGTAAGTTTCAAACTTTGCAAAAACATAAGGTATGTAAGGTTATCTTGTGTTGTTGATTTTTAATATTTTTTTCAAAATGGCTCTAAATTGCGCGTTGGCAGGGAACACAGGGGAAATTTAGCTGCGCAGCGAATGACCACGAAGGGCCATATCAGGGCGGAACAGTGAGTCACGGGTGACGCAATATCTACACGTACACGTACAGTGCCCTATTTCTTACAGGTGAGAATAGGCGAGATTGGCGAGTGGGGCGAGGAAGTATCGTTTTTTGGGAACATCTCGCCGCGAGTGACGCTAGCCGACGCTAGCCGACGCTATGTAGCTTTGGGCTTGCTCGCTTGGTGAGAAAACATGGCGGCCACGCAGCTGCCCATCCGATTGCCTGTCCATGTTTTTTTTACCGACCAGTGCAGACGACCTTTTCGGAATCAACCAATGGTGTATAATTCTTGCGTAGCTAGCCATTAAACCGTTTCATGACAATCTCGCCTCCTAGCTTCGCGAGCGGCTAGCCGAAAGAATATCTCGCCTGAAAGAAACAGGTCTTTTCTACACGTTCGACAATCTACTGTTGAACACTATTGTTTATGAGATTGCACATCCGACGGCCCTTCGAGGTTCGTCTGGATGGGAACAGCACGGAAATGCACCAGTGGCATTACGCCATTCCTAATCGTACCATGTCGAGCCCCAACTCTGCCCGCAGCGCCTAATGTAACCGAATGTTGGAGCGCAAAGTGACAATCACCTTTGGAGGCGAAGTCCAATCAAACAGGATTGAGAATTTCAGAGTTATTTTCTTAGCCCTATGAAAAACTGTTACAGTCGGACCCGCTTATAAGGAGCTCGGTTATAAGGAACCTGTTTTATAAGGAGACAAAAAAATCCCCGAATTACATTGTTCTTTGTTATGACTTACGAAAACTCGCTTAGAAGGAGCTCTGTTATAAGATACCTCTCTTATTAGGAGTGAAAAATTTGGCCCCAAACCGGCCCTGAGTCCGATTATAAGGAGTGCCGATAGCACCGGCTTCAAAGTCTGGGAGACTTTCTCCGCCCACACCCATCACTCGGAGAGAAACCGATGATGGTCTTGGTCACCAATCTTTTCACCTCAACTGTTGCGAGCTGGTTCTAGTGTGCTTGCAGCAGACCCAGCACAGCACAGATCCACTTCTGGAATCTTACGCTAAATGTGTCTCAGGACACACATTTTGTAGTCCTGGCATCCTGAAAGGCAGAGGCCCCAACCTACAGGTTTGCTTCCATACCAAAAACGCCTCCAGACACGGGAACTTGGGAGCAGAGGCAACAGCTCTGCTTGAACCTCAGAAACCAAATGTGCCTCCAGACACACAGATCCCTTAGACGGCCGAGGCTGTGGCCTCTAAGGTTCTCTTGTACCAAATCGCCTCCTGACTCTGCATCAGATTGCTTGCGCTGGCATCTGCTTACATAGACCCACATTAAGTCACCACCGAGTGGTAGACACAGACGACATTTGGTAGCAATGACTGCCAGCTTCAAGGTAATGCGTACCCCTAGCGCGGCTCTGCTTGGGTGGGAATGTTCTGAACAAAACACTATGTGTTACTCCATACCTCCCGCCCTCTATGGAACTTCTTGACCCCAACATATTGGGTGGGGAGTTTGCCCAGTCGGTAGAGGCGCTGGCTATAAAACCGGTTGTCACTTTCAGCGTGGGTTCAACCCCCAAGTTCGGCGCGGGATGTGTGTCCCAGAGTCAACTTTGTGCAGACTCTCCTCGGTGTCCGAACACCCCCGTGTGCACGCATGCGCACGATAAAGGTCCCAGGGTCACAGCGAAAGCCTCAGGCCTTGGAAACACGAATACATGCATGCAAAAATATGAAGGTTTTGAAGGGGCTGTTATCGTGTTGTTTTTCAGTATCACTGTCTCAAGTTCCCTTTGACTGAATGGAGACCAGGGCTTGTCTTGTTGTGTTTGTTGTCCTGTTGTGTCACTGTGCTATGAACAAAACTTTTGTTACCACCGCAACAAACTCATCGCTGGCGTTTCATTTTCAGAGAGGAAGATTTTCTTCTTCTTGAGCGTTCAGGGGCCCCGCGGTCATTCCGCTAGACTCAGATGAGTTTTACTTGTGTGGCATTATTTACCTGCCACAAGGGCAGTCCCAAGCTGTCTTCTAAGTACTGTTATAGTGGTTTGAAAACCAAACGAAGTTGAAGGGAGACAGAAATAAACAAAGAAAAAATGGTCGAAGAAACAAAACAGAGAGGAACAAATTACTGTTGTTCTATAGACATGAGCCTAAAGGGGCATTGATTTTCAATCCGCTGTGCGAGAGAGAGAGAGAGAGAGAGAGAGAGAGAGAGAGAGAGAGAGAGAGAGAGAGAGAGAGAGAGAGAGAGAGAGAGAGAGAGAGAGAGAGAGAAGAAGAAAAAGAATTGCTAATACTGACGCTGAAAATGCAAAAGCCCGCTTATAAGGTAGTTGGGCTTGGGTTACTCCTTATATCCGAGAGCTCTGTTATAAGGAACCTCGGTTATAAGGAGTAAAACATTTGGTCCCCGAGCGCTCCTTATAAACGGGCCCGACTGTATAGCCCAATGAAAACATTGTAAATTAAGACATCTCCGTTTGCCTTAATATCTCAGTAGAAAAGCTGATTCCCCGAAAAAAATGTTTTTATTTTTAAAAAGAAGACAAAAAAAGAAGAAAAACGTTTTTTGGTTTTTTTTAAATACAAAACATTGAAAGGAATAGTGATGACGTGGCCGGATTTGTTTGTCAGCTCCCATAACACATCCAGGAACTTGGATCAATAAACTAGATTAAAACGAAAAACTGTGTGTATCAAAATAATATGTTCTGAAATGACAACGGCTAGCACGGCATTACTATACATAACATAAACTGACAGGACTTTCTCAAATGATTCTAATGTCAGCCAATAACACACTTCGCTGGGGGAGGTGGGGGTGACGGGGGTGGGGAGGGGGGGTGGGAGGGGGGATGAGGGGGATGGGGGGGCTCAGTCGTGGCCAAATGACGCAGGCCTATCACCCGCCCCGTCCCCCCCCCCCCCCCCATTTCTGAGTTGAATCTCCATGTAGCTGCAGCAAAATTAGTTTAGTGTCACTGTGGGAAAAGGAGCGAGGTCAAGTGATTCAATGGTTGATGGGCAACAACAGCCTCTTGAACATCACCTCCGAATGTCGACAACTACTATATGGAATGAGAAACTGCGAAGAGGGCCAAGGGGGGGAGGGGGGGGATAACCACGGTCTAACGGCAAGAAAAGACACCGCACAGCAACAACTTCAGCTTCTCGCTCAAGTGCTGGCTCTCATTCTTCTTCTTCTTGTCGATCACACGTCTGTACTGTCAGCACGGACAGCGAGACAAATGATGCTGTCTTCTCCAGGTCCTTCTTTCCTCTGTACAGCTCGGAGCGGAGGGGGACTGTAGTTGGCCACATGGTTTTCCTTAGGCTTTCAAAGATGGGGCATCTCTGGAGGATGTGGTCTGTGGTTTGATGCTCAAGACCACAGCTGTAAGTAGCAGAGGGAACCAGCTTCATCTTTAAAAACATGTGGGCATTCAGGCGGATGTGTCCAGTGCGGAGTCGTATCAACACGACTTGCTCGTCTCGTGTAAGGAGATGGTAGTCATCCTTCTGCTTCTGGGGCCTAAACGCCGCCTTAATGCGGGGTTTCTTCTCCCTGAAGCTCTCATTCTGAGTTGAAGCTTCGTAGCGCTACCGCCAGACAATGAAAAACAACTCCAGAATGTACAATGAGTTTGGCTTGGGGAAGGGCGTGGAGTCATTGGACTGTCTGACGACGACAGCAGACGCCGCACAGCAATATCTTCAGCTTCACCTTCAAGTGCTGGCTCTCATTCTGATTTGAAGCCTCTTAAAGCTACCACCAGACAATGGAGAAAAACACACATACACACCAGGATGTACAAGAAGTTTGGTTGGGGGGAGGGCGTATGGGTGTTGTACTAACGACGACAGCAAACGCCACACAGCAACCCCTTGAAGTGCTGGCTCTGAGTTGAAGCCTCGTGCAGCTACTGTTAGAGAATGAAAAAATGTCAGAATGAAAAGGAGCTTTGGTGGTGGGGGAAGGGGAAGGTGGGTTGGGATCATTTCACTGACTAACGACGACAGCTAACGGCGCACAGCAATCTCTTCAGCTCCTCTCTGAAGCGACGGCCGCTGACGCAGTAGAGGACGAAGTTGACGGCGTGGTTGGTGTACATGAGGTTGTCGACGAAGGCGTGTGTCAGCCTGGCCCGGGCCCGCTCGGCGTTGGTGTCCGGCAGCCAGTAGTAGCGCTTGACCAGCAGCACGATGGCCACGGGGGAGGTCAGCAAGAGGAAGGTGAAGGACACCATCAGCAGCATGACCGTGATGTTGGTGTTGGTCACCACTTTCTTGGTGGACGATGAGCAAGAGTCCGTGAACTGCCTGCTGAACTTTATGGACACCCTCAGCTGCCTGATGATGAGAACGTTGAGCAGGAGCAGGGACAGGCACGGGATGAAGCTGTAGATAGACGCGTCGATCCACGTGTAGATCTTCTTCATGAAGAAGTCCACGTCGGGGTCAGGGTACCAGCACTTCAGCGGGTCTTCGGGACTCCTGGTGGCTCCTAACCGCTTGGTGAAGAAGATCTGAAAGTTCAGGCCGAATGTGAACAACCCCACGATGGTGATCGCCTTCACGGCTGAGCTCGGAGTGCAGATACTCTGAGCCTTCAGCGGGAACCTGACCACGATGAAGCGATCTACCGTCATGGCGAGGAGCAGCAGGACGTCGAAGTGGATGGCGAAGTAGAAGAGAAAGTTGTGGAAGCCGCAGGTCCAGTCGTTGTGCATGTAGAACTGGGTGTGACCAAGGTAGCCCCTGATGAGCACGCACAAGTCTAAGACGAGGATGACGCAGTCCAGGACAGCAATGGCGGCCATATAGACACAGGTGGAGGTGGCGCGGAGACTGGAGAAGACCAGGGTGACGAAACACAAGACGTTGCCCACAACGCCCACCGCCACTACAAGGGGAATGTAGATCCTGGACGACACAACAAAGACATACAGTTATACAGTTATACAGACATACAGTTATACAGACATACAGTTATACAGACATACAGTTATAGCGCAAGACCTACAGTTATACAGTTATACAGACATACAGTTATAGCGCAAGACATACAGTTATACAGACATACAGTTATACAGACATACAGTTATACAGACATACAATTATAGCGCAAGGCATAAAGTACAGAAATATAAGCAGTTTTAGACTGACAACGGGAGAAGACCAGGGTGACAAAACACAGAATGTTACCCCACACACCCACAGCCACCACAAGCGGAATGTAGACCCTTGGAGACATAACAAGAAACGACAATATCATACCGAAATAGAAGCAATTTTAGGCTTAAGAGTACAACCAAGCCAGGGTGATGAAACAGAACACGTTTCTCAGCACACCACCAAGCACCACCAAGTGAAAGTATATTCCGACGACATAATGTTTCCATATTACGACGCAACGGCAGTGGCGGCAGCGACAAGAAGGCTGGCGGCGAGCGAGTTTTAGTGTTCGTGTTTCCATTAAAAGCAGCACAGCAGGCGGATTCATTGATGTTTCTTTCTTCTGTCTCTGAATTTACGAATGAATATTGCACACAACAGAAAGCGGACGAGAAATATAAACTTGAAATAGATTTAAAAAATCATTACCCTTATGGTCCGTATTCGAATCGATGGCGTGGAGCAAAAAAACCAGTCGCACACGTGCAAAACACAAGTGCACGTGCGAGTTGCATCCCGTGAACGCAATAGAAGAAGATTCGTCACGGCATGTCAATCAAAAAATACTTCATCCTATCAAAACACTATAAAACAGTTTCTAAAAGAAATCGTGAACACAGTGCCATTCAAAATAAAAAGAATTGTCAGTAAGTACTGGTGTCACATGACTGATGTGAACCAGTTGATTGGCTAATGGCGATGCGCTAAAACTGTTAGCGCACTCCAAGAGTGCGCTAACTTTTCCACAGAGCGTATTCTTCCGCCCTTTGCCTAAGCGAGACTGTACTCTCATCCTCAGAATTAATTAATGACATGTAGCTTATATTCTCCACAATACCAAAATGACCATAAATTTCCTGCTTCTCAATTTAAAGCAGAAGTGGGTTTTTTTCTGACAGATTGCATGTGCCCGTGCCACAGTTGCCACTGATCTAAAAATAGAACCGGCTGTCTCTAATTTTTCAGTTTCAACTTGCGAAGATTCTTCTCATAATTATGCCGTGCTAGTGGCATGTAGCTTATTATTCACATTACGAAATGATGAGTTAGTATACAATTCCCAGTAGCTAACAGAAAACACAAGTGTTATTCCGATAACGTACCAACTAGATCAGCATTTGTAATATACGTAGCAGACTACACTGAAATACGACTGCATCAGTTCAGTAAATGAATGGTTTCCGAATTATTATTTCAAGGCAAGAACAATCGGAATCGAAAACGTGTAGGGTTTAGAACGTTCTTACCATATATAAGACTTATTACCAGCCTGCCTCATGCGTGCAGACTCAGTGC
This sequence comes from Littorina saxatilis, assembly GCF_037325665.1. Taxonomy (NCBI): domain Eukaryota; kingdom Metazoa; phylum Mollusca; class Gastropoda; order Littorinimorpha; family Littorinidae; genus Littorina; species Littorina saxatilis. Next base: position 15,224,109 of record NC_090253.1, on the reverse strand, counting down.
AACGTGACGAGCAATTTTTGTTTTTGAAATGAGACTGCAGACGCAGTGGTTCGATTGCCATAGCCTAGCAGACGACATAAACCCCGCTCAGCAAATTAACATGTTGGGCAAATGTGAACGATAAAACGATGGGGATATAATACGTGTAGGGTTCAGAGCATTCTTACCGTTCATATTTAGTACCAGACTCCCCGATGAGTGAAGATACCACACGAGAAACATGCCACATTTATCTTGAAAATGTGCTAACCGTCGACCTTGGGGTTAGCCAATTCAAGGGGAGTCACTCTACACAGTCAATTCGTCGAAGCTCGACTGGAGGTTTTGAATCGCAAATAACTAAGAACACAGTCCTTTCTCCGAGTTCAAATGAGGTCTCTCTGAAAGATCATCACTGTTTAGCTTAACGCTACACTGGGATTTACCAACAGAAATTAAAACAAGAGTTTGCGTGTGACGAAAGCACGATAGACTTGAGACACCCCACACAAAAGTAGATCTTCCACGACCTGACCACACAGTTATGCCTATTCAAATGCGCGTTGCAAAATGTGCGTGTTGTATCTTCTTCAGTTTTTCTCTGGCGGTACCGACAATATCGTTATTGAAACAATACCAGTGCACTAAGGGATTTATAGAGCAAATCTCGAAAATAATTATTGAACTCAGCGCTATGCGCTTCGTTCAATAATGTATTTTCTCGATTTGCTCTATAAATCCCTTAGTGCACTGGGATGTCTCAATAACTTAAAGAATTCCATCTATGTCATCAATTCAGCCAATATTATTTTTGTAACCCTCAATACGTAACATTTCGTACCTGTCAATCAAAATCGCGGCTTTCACTTCCGTGAATTCCTCGTAAGGTTTCTCCGTCGTGGTGGTGACGTCACTCGTGACGTCATTTTCCGTGCTGATGACGGAATGATGTTGGCCACTGTCGGTCACGAGGGAGAAGAGGTGGGTAGAAAAACCGAACACTGATGACGTCACTGTGTCCCCGGGCAGCATAGTTTCCATCCTAATGACGTAGTCAGAAACGGTCAACTTCTTGTAGTCTGATGTGTTTGATCTAAGTGTTTGTTATTGCTAAGGTTTTATTTCAGTTTGTGCGATGGCGAAAATAAGTCGAACTACAGACAAGGAAACAAACAACTCAAACACTACAACAAGTGATTCAATAAAAACATCCCAACCATCCGAAAACACGCACATGCCAACGAACGAACGAATGAAGAGACAAAGGAACAAACGAGCGATCGTCCTCAAGAACAAGTAAAAGATGGTTAATTATTTTTTTTAACGAACGGATAAAGGAACGTAAAAAACAAACACACAAACAAACAACCGAACAAAATCAACAACAGACACACAAACAAACCGACAAACAATCAAATACACACACAAACAATCAAACCAAACCTCAGTTCAAGGAAGACTACATTCAATGTTTGACCCGGGTAGGGCAGAATTAATATAATCTGCACAGTTTCAGCGGCACAGACGACGCACTGCATATTATTGATGCTGCGATAGCGATTATGACGAGTACTTGGCCTGTTTTCCTTTCACGCAACGTGTAGCGGGCTGGGATAATCTGCAGTGCGTCGTCTGTCCTGCTGAAGTTACATATGTGAGCGCCAGGCCTTACGAGTCTTAAAAGCTCGGATTGCGCGAACTAAAGTGAATGTGGTTCAATCACATGCATAAACTGTAAATAATTAGAGGTTTCGTTCTACGTTGTAACAGACCCTCCTCTATCTCATTTCTAACTCCCATCATTTCTCGTCGCTCGACATCTTTTTGTGTGTAAGTTTTGTTTTTACACCCCCGGTATAGGGGTGTGTATAGGTTTCGGTCGATGTGTTTGTGTGTTTGTGTTCGCATATAGATCTCAAGAATGAACGGACCGATCGTCACCAAACTTGGTGAACAGGTTCTATACATTCCTGAGACGGTCCTTACAAAAATTGGGACCAGTCAAACACACGGTTAGGGAGTTATTGGTGGATTAAGATTCTACAAGGACTTATAGAGAAACATATTAATGGTCAAAGGGAAATAACCTTCTCAGTTGGTGGCAGTGAGAATGGGTGCAGTGAGAATGGTTATTTCCCTTTGACCAACGGGGGTGTTTTTCCTACCTCAGAGGAATTTCTTGTTCTTTTTAACCTTTGCCGTGCTTCCTGGGTTCACCTGTACCCAGAGACACACTAAAATCATTGTAACTCTGGAACCATTAAAGGTATCGTTTTGAAATTTTAAGTATCTCTCACACACCTAATTTGCTCTCTGTCTGCACATTTTTAGTGTGTACATGACAAAACATCAGAATTAATTGATTATGATAATTTACATAAACACTACCGATGGCGCGGGTTCACACATACCCATACTTTTAAAGAGTAGTTGTGATTGTAACTATCCCTCTGCCGACGGCGCGGGTTCTGCTACACCCATAATTACCAAAGCGGCGGAACAGTGTCTGTCTGCCTGTTTGTCTCCAAGAGACTGTCTGTCTCTCTGTTTGTCTGTCCGTATCTCTCTGTCTGTATGTCTGTTGTCAGTTGCTCTGTCTGTCTGTCTGTCTATCCGTCTATCCGACTGTCTGACTGTCTGTCTATCTGACTGTCTGTCTCTGTCTCTCTCTCTCTCTGTCTCTCTCTCTGTCTGTCTCTCTCTCTGTCTGTCTCTCTTAGTCTCTCTCTCTCTCTTTCTTAGTCTCTCTCTCTTTCTTTCTTAGTCTCTCTCTCTCTTAGTCTCTCTCTCTCTTTCTTAGTCTCTCTCTTTCTTAGTCTCTCTCTCTCTTAGTCTCTCTCTCTTTCTTAGTCTCTCTTTCTCTCTCTCTTTCTTAGTCTCTCTCTCTCTCTCTTTCTTAGTCTCTCTCTCTCTTTTTTAGTCTCTCTCTCTCTCTTTCTTAGTCTCTCTCTCTCTCTTTCTTAGTCTCTCTCTCTCTCTTTCTTAGTCTCTCTCTCTCTCTCTAGCTCTTTCTTAGTCTCTCTCTCTTTCTTAGTCTCTCTCTCTCTCTTTCTTAGTCTCTCTCTCTTTTTTAGTCTCTCTCTCTCTCTTTCTTAGTCTCTCTCTCTCTTTCTTAGTCTCTCTCTCTCTCTTTCTTAGTCTCTCTCTCTCTCTTTCTTAGTCTCTCTCTCTCTTTCTTAGTCTCTCTCTCTCTTTCTTAGTCTCTCTCTCTCTCTCTCTCTTAGTCTCTCTCTCTCTTTCTTAGTCTCTCTCTCTCTCTCTCTCTTAGTCTCTCTCTCTTTCTTAGTCTCTCTTTCTCTCTCTTAGTCTCTCTCTCTTTCTTAGTCTCTCTCTCTCTCTTTCTTAGTCTCTCTCTCTCTCTCTTTCTTAGTCTCTCTCTCTCTCTTTTTCTTAGTCTCTCTCTCTCTCTCTTTCTTAGTCTCTCTCTCTCTCTTTCTTAGTCTCTCTCTCTCTTTCTTTGTCTCTCTCTCTCTTAGTCTCTCTCTCTTTCTTAGTCTCCCTCTCTCTCTTTCTTAGTCTCTCTCTTTCTTAGTCTCTCTCTCTCTCTTTCTTAGTCTCCCTCTCTCTCTTTCTTAGTCTCTCTCTCTCTCTTTCTTAGTCTCTCTCTCTCTCTTTATTTGTCTCTCTCTCTCTTTATTTGTCTCTCTATCTTTCGTAGTCTCTCTCTCTCTCTTTCTTAGTATCTCTCTCTCTCTCTCTCTTTCTTAGTCTCTCTCTCTTTCTTAGTCTCTTTCTCTCTTTGTTAGTCTCTCTCTCTTTCTTAGTCTCTCTCTCTCTCTTTCTTAGTCTCTCTCTCTCTTTCTTAGTCTCCCTCTCTCTCTCTCTTTCTTAGTCTCTC
>NC_090253.1:15177792-15215292 GCF_037325665.1 Littorina saxatilis | reverse complement strand
AGAGAGAGAGAGAGAGAGAGAGAGAGAGAGAGAGAGAGAGAGAGGGGGGGGGGGGGGGGGTATGGGGCATGCAACAGGCCTAGGGAAAGCTGGAGATTCAAGTGGAGAATTATCAACTGTTATGTGGTCTATACAACGGTCAAATAAATGAATAATTAAGCAGAGAGATCGTTTTCAACAGAAATACCAAAGTTTGCCTGAAACAATAAACACACACACACACACACACACACACACACACACACACACACACACACACACACACACACACACACACACACACACACACACACACACACGCATCGAATTCTGTTCTTCAACAAATCTGTTTATTAGGCCATAACCTTGTACCCAAGAATGTAACAATGAAATAAAAACAACAATAAAAACAACAACAAAAGACCTGGTGTCTAAAAATTGATGTACAAAATAATGGATTTGTTTTGCAGGCGGAAAAGAAAATAGACAAAAAAACAACACTTAGATATTTACTTAAACTATCAAGCAATTTACAAATAGAAACTGGTGAAAACAATTCAAATAAATTCATTTGTAATGAATTTAAATATCCTTGTCTTTTGGAACTACATATTTATGGAAAAATGGATTCTTTTTTCAAACTAAAACTGAAGCACAAAAATAACCTGTACAACTTGACAGTGTTTACAAATGCTTAACTATCGCGACACTAGCAATCCAGTTGGATTAAAATAATAGTGTCGTCAGATAATAATCTTCCCATAAATGAACGCAAAATGAAATGGTCAACACAGATCAGCAACGATACATTTGAATAAGGAAAATTAGCTGCAGCGTGACTCTATAACAGAACAAACAAATTCAAGTTGCAAAAGTTATACCTTTGTTTCTGCTTTGCATTTTCGTTATAACCGGTTTGTTTTTAGTGATAACTAAGAACACCGCTGGCAGGGAAAAAATAAAATGTTTGTTATAACCAATATTCGTTATACCCGGTTTCGTTATAGTGATAACTAAGAACACCGCTGGCAGGGAAAAAATAAAATGTTCGTTATAATCAATATTTAGTCGCCATCTTGTTGTATGAATTACTTCCCAAAGTTGACGTCATAAGTCATAAGTTACGAAAAAGTTGGATTTGCGTCATAGTTTCGTTCTAACCGGTTCTTTTTCTGGTCTGGGAACAAGAAATGTTGACGTTGTAAGCAGTTTCTCGTTATAACCGGTTTCGTTATAACCAGTTTGTTTTTAGTGATAACTAAGAACAGCGCTGGCAGGGAAAAAATAAAATGTTCGTTATGACCAATATTCGTTATAACCGGTTACGTTATAAACGATTCCGACTGTATATGTGGAGCATGGTCTCATGCTAAACGTTCAATGCAGTGATGCATGGATGATAAATGTGACCCTCCACCACGAAATGAGTCGCATGTCACCTCGCGCGGTTCTGCGCTAGGCTTAATATAATAGTCCGGGGAGTGTCTGGTAACAGTGTGAGGATCACCTTAGTCACAGGCTTATAACTCTTTTCTAAAACGGTTTTCACCACTGGATAGAGCATAAAAAACTCTTTAGGAAACATGTAAAAGTATGAAAATCATGCAAAGGTGACACGCGACTCATTCCGTGGTGGAGGGTCACAAATGTTGTTTAACGCCCTCCCGGTTAAACCATTAGGGGTATGTTCCCGGGTGTTACCCCGACTTTAGATGATTTAGAAGAACAAAGAAAGGAAAAAAAGATAAATTAATGAAAGGGGCCGCCGCGAAGGAGGTTGGAATGCATCAATTGATCGCTTTCTGGTCTTCTTACCTGTCTTTAGAAGCATTCAAATCTGGCCTCAAGACTTTTCTTTTCCCTAAATAATCCTCAGACTACTGTGCCCCGCTACACCCCCCCCCCTCCTCCCCACCCCTCCTCCCACCTCACCTGCAAGCCTAAGTCAGAGCAGTTGTAAATAGCCATGTACATAATTATTATTTGGAATTTTCTTTTGTTTTTCATGCTTACTTTTGAGTGTCGTGTCTCTGTTTGTGTTGTTGCCTTGTCATCTTCATGTAATTTATGTGTAAGTGTATATGAGTGTGCATGTATTGTTAATGCGAAAGAATTCATGAGCATTTTTCTTAATGAATTAACATCAGAAAAAGGCAATCGTGTTTGTTTAAAAATTAAGTAACAACAACAACAACAACACAATCTAACTCTGCCCAGATAGACCCAAGGCTGTTGATTATTGGTACGCATTCAAGTGATACTGATCCCACGTAACAGGCTGGACAGCTCCGAGATGTCGATCGAGTCAACTAGTTTTCACGGGAACGACTTTGCCTTTAAGTGTTATTTAGAATAAATAAAGTTTAAATTTGTGTGAGTGCGCTCAGCTCGGTCTCTCGTGCAGTCGGTCCCTTCTGCGGGATGGGTTACACCGTGGAGTAGCGTGTTCGGCGGATGGGTCGGGCTGCGTGTGAGAGGGATGCTGTATCGTGTGGCAGTTGTGTGTGTATGGCCTATTGATTAAAATATTCCTACGCCTAGATATGTGATTGTTAGCTTTTGTATTCAGCGTAGTCAGTCAGCTTTTGGACACCGGCGCAGCAGCAGCAAACGTTTTTGCTAGCAAAGCTGACTTGGAAATTTTTACTCAGTTCTTTTTACTTCAAAATTTTTATACGCAGCAGTGCAAAATGACTGACAGAGACGGTTCCAAATTCAAGTTTGACAAGTGGGTCAAACAGCTCCCTATCTTTAATAGGCATTTTGCAACCTCTGACAGACACAAAGTAACGGTCCCATCAAGCAAACAAACCCAAACAATTATCAAATCAATAAATAAATAGATTAATTGATTGATTAGTTAAATAAATAAATATATAACATATTTTTAAACAAATATAAAAACCATGTTCGGTTTACAGTCATCGTAAAATATCCTCTCGTCCGCTTTTCTTCAAAATAAACCGTCCAATCTCGGCCATCATGTCTGTGCCTTTTTTCAGCGCGTCAGGGGAAGCAAATGACGTCACTGCCGGTTGGGTCACGTGGACAACAAGCGTGTCAGTCCGCCAATCAAAAGGCAGCGTCTTTCTCTGGTCACCCATCCCACGACGAAATCCTTTTTCCCACGAAGGGTGGCAACGACTGTGATGGCACATAACCTATCAAAAAACAAAGAGAAAATACAACTAAACAAATATTATAGCCTACGTATTATAAATAGTTTTTTTTTCTCTCAAGTTCAAGTTCAAGTTCTGTACACGGCTCAAACACGTGACCTCTGGGACAACTTGTGTCTGGCCTGTCTGAAAACACCTCCGCGTGAAGGATTTCGCAGCCAGCACAGTGAAGATAAGGAGGGAAACATTTTCTCTGCGCGCACGGCAGTAAGCAGGATGTCTCTGAACTGCAAAGCGGCAGAATATACCTGCGCAGTTTCAGCGGCACAGACGACGCCCTGCATATTATTGATGCTGCGTTAGGGATTATGACGAGTACTTGACCTGTTTTTCTTTCACGCAACGTGTAGAGGGCTACAAACACACGCGTACAGTCGTTAAATCCCGAAAAAAACATATTTTGGTGTAGGGAGTTTTTTTTAAAGTTCTTAGGTTACACCTCAAGGAGATTAGCTAGAGCAATACAAATTGACGCACATTTGGACAAACCACTCACTCAGAAGGTAACGTCAGATTTGTCAAAGTGATCTACCTGCCATTGCCAAAAGAATAACACGATAACACCACGAGTGTACGCGAGAATAGCAGCCCATGTACGCAGAAGAAGAAGAAGAAGAAGAAGAAGAAGAAGAAGAAGAAAACAACAACAACAACAACAATTAACAACAACAACAACAACCACAACAACAAGAAACAACCAAACTCATCAACAACAAAAACAACAACGACAACAACAACAACATAATCCAAAAGCAGCTCAAAAGCAGGTCAAAAGCAGCTAACCTGCTTCCCAGCGGTCACACAAGAATAAGAGGTCAGAAGAAGAACAAACAAGAAGGTCAAAGCCCATACGACTCACATGCTTGACCTCGACCTTTAGGGTAACTAAACCTAGCAATGACATCATACACTAAGAACTGCTTTACACATTTTTCCTACCAAAATACATGTGACCTTGACCCAAGGTCAAGGTCATCCAAGGTCATGCAACACAAAGCTGTTAATTCAAGGCATAGGAAGTACAATGGTGCTTATTGGCTCTTTCTACCATGAGATATGGTCACTTTTACTGGTTCACTACCTTATTTTGGTCACATTTCATAAGGGTCAAAGTGACCTTGACCTTGATCATATGTGACCAAATATGTCTCATGATGAAAGCATAACATGTGCCCCACATAATTTTTAAGTTTGAAACAGTTATCTTCCATAGTTCAGGGTCAACGTCACTTCAAAATATGTATACAATCCAACTTTGAAGAGCTCCTGTGACCTTGACCTTGAAGCAAGGTAAACCAAACTGGTATCAAAAGATGGGGCTTACTTTGCCCTATATATCATATGTAGGTGAGGTATTCAATCTCAAAAACTTCAGAGAAAATGGGAAAAATGTAAAAAATAGCTGTTTTTTAGGCAACATATATGGCCCCTGCGACCTTGACCTTGAAGCAAGGTCAAGATGCTATGTATGTTTTTTGGGGCCTTGTCATCATACACCATCTTGTCAAATTTGGTACTGATAGACTGAATAGTGTCCAAGAAATATCCAACGTTAAAGTTTTCCGGACGTCCGGACGTCCGGACGGACGGACGGACGGACGACTCGGGTGAGTACATAGACTCACTTTTGCTTCGCATGTGAGTCAACAAGAAAGGCAAGAAAAATAAAAATAGAAAGAGGAACAAAATTACAAAAGGATTAACAAGAATGAACTCCAAAATCATCTCACCTGCAAGTGGTCAAACAATAAGAGCTGGTCAGGATGACGCTCGAAGGTCCTGTAGGTGGCCATGATGGCTCCGTACAAAGACCTGGTCCAGTGCCCACTCTCCGTATAGTAGCGGTGATAGGCTTGCAGGTGTCCAACCCAGGGAGCCCGAGGTTTGGCCAGCAGCACTCCGTTATTCAGGTTATCCGGCCACTCACCGTAAACCACCCAGTCCCGACCGCCCACAGCCGGGTAGGCCAGGAGCCAGTCGGGTACCCTCTGTGTCCACACGGCGTCCACGTCGTGATAGGCGCCGCCGTATTTGTACAGGATAGCGTTTCTGGGGATGGAGATGAAGAACTGGTTGGTTATGTAACAACAACAACACCACCACAACAACAAAAACAACAACAACAACAACAACAACAACAACAACGACGACGACGACAACAGCAACAACAACAACAACAACAACAACAACAACAACTACGACGACGACGACAACAGCAACAACGACAACGACTTAAATTTAAATTTGACGTGGAGTTTTGAATAGCAAAGGTTTTTTTTAGAGCTTTGAAGCTGAAATGCAATCCCATAGTCTGGACCGAGTTAGACAATATATTGGATCAAAATGTCAAAACATTCGTTTGAAAAATGCGATCGCCACAGTGCCGCACCAACGTTGTTTCTTTCTTTAAAGTCGGATATGACGTACGTCATCCAGCGTTTTGATCTACAAAGTGAGAGAACAAAGTCTGGGGATACAATCTGGAAGAATTCACATGCACAGATTTATAAAAATAAAAATCTGTTCAGTAGTTTCCTTGGAAGCGATCTACACGCACATGTGTACATACATACACACACCCGCACCTTGTCTCCATTCCCAATCTATCGCAATATACATTTAGTCAAATATTGGGATTCGCTAACATAAGCACAATGCTTGAGTACGAATCCCAAATGACAGATATTATACATATCACGATATTACAATTGAATCAAGTTTTGTTTAAACCAAATATTGACTACATTTTAGACGGGCGCAGTGGTGTGGTGGTAAGACGTCGGCCTCCTAATCGGGAGGTCGTGAGTTCGAATCCCGTTCGCTGCCGCCTGGTGGGTTAAGAGTGGAGATTTTTCCGATCTCCCAGGTCAACTTATGTGCAGACCTGCTAGTGACTTAACCCCCTTCGTGTGTACACGCAAGCACAAGACCAAGTGCGCACAGAAAAGATCCTGTAATCCATGTCAGAGTTCGGTGGGTTATAGAAACACGAAAATACCCAGCATGCCTCCCCCGAAATCGGCGTATGCTGCCTGAATGGCGGGGTAAAAACGGTCATACACGTACAAATCCACTCGTGCTAAAACATGAGTGAACGTGGGAGTCTAAGCCCTTGAACGAAGGAGAAGAAGAAGAAGAAGAAGAAGAAGAAGAAGACTAAAATGTTATAAACCAGTTATCAAAAACTCACCTGAGGATGTTGCTCTTCTTCGCGAGCTTGACAACCTTCTGCTGAAACACCGTCTGGGGATCCTCCACATAGACAAACGTCACGTTTTCCGTGTTCAATCGCTCCCACCATTCTCCACTAAAACCAACGGTTCCGTGCACATACACATGGTGGAAACCTCCCACATGCAGAGCGCTTAGGATCGACAGATACTGGTCGAACTGAAGGTGTTCACTTTTTGACGAGTTGTTAGGGCTGATCCAGACCATATGCGAAATTCGCGGTATGGAGTTTGGGACGGTTTTGGGAAGCAGGGGGGCGCGGGTCCCGTAGAACAACCAACGGGACAGCTCGGCGAATGGGGTCTTGGCGTCCATGATATCTTTCGGGTAAACTCGTTCGAGTCGTTGTCCGTCGGAAATGAACACGCATCGAATTCTAACGTCAGAGGTCGGCTCCGCTCGGGGAAATTCGTAGTTTTTCGGCGAAACGCAAGTTGCAGCGTTTGTTGACGAGACATGGCGAATGAAGTCTGTTTCGAGTTTATCTCCGAAGCCTTTACTGGCAATGATCACACCGCGGCTTAGATCTGAAGCTCCAGGATGTCCTGCAAATGCCGACCACAAAGTCTGACGTTGGAGCTCAGGCGGCACGTGACTCAAGATGACGTTAGAAGTGACGTAGACGCCGCCGGTTTGTCGCAGAAGGGATAACGCCGTGTGCAGAAATTGCCCGGAGACGCAGGGCGAACGCTCCGAATCGTGAAGAGGTTTCAAGGTAAGCCCAGGCACTGACTGTTTTAATTCCTGTCAGAATATTGAAACAGATGATTGTTTTAAATGACATATAGGGGAAGGGCTCCTAATATGGACCACTTTTTGTTCCATGCTGATAACTAGCTTGTTTTCTTGCGAAGAAGTTTCATGTTGTGTTTGGTAGTCCTTCTCTCTTAGGTTAACCGTCAGGCCTAATTAGAGTGAAATAGCTTTGATAGACGTTCAGCAAAAATTAAATACAGAAAAAAATCACAAATGGTCCATATTAGGAGCCTGGGCGCCTAATATGGACCAGTGAAGCGGCCTTCACGAATCACAGTAAAAAGCCCCTTATACTTCAAAATAACTTAATACAACTTAGTGTACAAGTCAGACAAATTAAAATATGCTTTAGATTTATCTGTTTCGGGTTGATGAGAGCATTATTTGAAGCACACCAGGAAACTAAAGAAGCTTATCAAAAACAGAGTGAAAATATGTGAAATTATCAACTTCCACGAAAAGAAGACTTTTTGTTATATTTTTTTGAAATCTTGAGAGCTAGTTATTGGTTATTTCCAGCAAGCTTCTTAATGAATTAATGAAAATAGCCTTTAGCTTTTATTTTCTTCGATTTGCTGAAGGTGGTCCATATAACGGGACTCGCACATACTTTGAGATTTTTCTATTATTTTTTGTTTGCAGTAGAAACTCGGTGTCAACACTGCTAAAATGTAACAAATACGGTCTTAGCTGTCATTTATGTATAGCAATTTTGGTGTGATAAAAGCTTTGGCTGTGGACAGAAACGAGTCCGGTTTAGGCGGCAAATTTAGAGTGAACGCTGCCAAAAGTGAAGAAAAGAGAAAAAGCCTAACGGTTTTAAGATGTGTGTTTCTGCAACTGTTTTAACATGTGCAAGTTATCCAGAGAGGGTGAATACAGCGAATAAAACTTGTTTGAGCGCTCTAGCGCCGTTAGTTTGTCAGAAAAGGAGGTGGTCCATATTAGGAGCCGGTCCATATAAGGAGCCCTTCCCCTACTTCAGACTTGCTGTAAAGTTGCCTGTTTTCAGCGGAAGCTGTTATGATAGTTCGTATCGACCTTGTTCTATTGAAAACGGTATACTTTAAAATAGATTTGTCAACTAACACCGCCAACTCTCTCCATTGACCGGCACGGTTGGCCTAGTGGTAAGGCGTCCGCCCCGTGATCGGGAGGTCGTGGGTTCGAACCCCGGCCGGGTCATACCTAAGACTTTAAAATTGGCAATCTAGTGGCTGCTCCGCCTGGTGTCTGGCATTATGGGGTTAGTGCTAGGACTGGTTGGTCCGGTGTCAGAATAATGTGACTGGGTGAGACATGAAGCCTATGCGTGTGGCGCACGTTAAATGTCAAAGCAGCACCGCCCTGATATGGCCCTTCGTGGTCGGCTGAGCGTTAAACAAACAAACAAACTCTCTCCATGTTTGCTTTTTCACAAACAACAAACCCATATTCCACTCACACATACATTCCACCAACCAACAAACCAGCGAGCCAAACTAGATAACATACTAACCCATCAATCCACCAAATCCACAATCCGTCCACACCCACCCACATATCTGGACAACAAACCCACACTTCACTCACACATAATTATATTCAATTAACCAACCAACTATAGCCAGCCAGTCAACCCCCCCCCCCTTAAACACACACACAAACACACACACACACACACACACAAGAACACGCACACAAACACACACACTGACAGCTAACACACACACACACACACACACACACACACACACACAAACACATACACACACACACACACACAGCTAACACACACACACAGTGCACACAGCTAACACACACACACACACACACAGCTAAACAAGAACAATAATAACAGTACAACACCCACCAACCCATCAATCCAACAATTACCAAACCACCAAGTCAGCTAACCCATAGCAACCCACTCAATCACTCACCAACCCACCAAACCGCCCATAATCCACTACTGACCAGGAACCAGGTGTTGTAGAGAAGGTAATCGAGCTGTGGAAGACGCGCATAGTGGAAGACGAGCTTCACTGGCTGGAGAAGACGGATCAGACTAAGTACACCCAGGTAGTGATGGAATGCAAAGTACCCTTTACCGCACCATAGGTAGTGTACTGTTGAAGGCATCTGCCATCAAACAAAAATCAACAACAAAAATCAAAAACAAAAGTACAAACACAGGTAGTGTACTGTAGAAAGCATCTGACATAAAATAAAAACGCTCGCGCTGGACCCGAGTACTCTTCACACACACACACACACACACACACACACACACACACACACACACACACACACACACACACACACACACAAACACACTCTCTCTCTCCCTCACTCCTTCTCTCTCTACCCCTCTCTCTCTCTCTCACACACACACACACACACACACACACACACACACTACCACATATCCATTCTAAAACACGTCACGTTCCAAATCAAAAGACGACATTCTATTTTCTTACGTCACTATTCTTGGTTTACGGTACCATTCGGCGGCTTTGCTACGAGTACATGGCATAGTCTTGGTTTGCCGAGACCTTGCACCGTTCTATCAGACTGCCTGGCTGGCTGTTACACCGCGAATTCCTCCCACCGCCAAGTCGTTTTTTTGTGGTTTATTTCGCATTTAGGTCCCAGGTAACATTATGAAGTTTTAATACGATCAATCGGACCTATTATCAAGTTAGTGTATCAACTTTTGAACGAACTGCGCCCAGTAGTTTCCCAGCAATAAGCTGTTAAGTCGAAACACAAACACAGACACACAGACAATTAAAGTCTGCTGGACCCTACTAGCGTACTCGGGGACAAAAATCAAAAACAAAAATCAAAAACAACAAGAAGGGCAAAGCCCATACGACTCACATGCTTTACACATTTTTCCTACCAAAATACATGTGACCTTGACCCAAGGTCAAGGTCATCCAAGGTCATGCAACACAAAGCTGTTAATTCAAGACATAGGAAGTACAATGGTGCTTATTGGCTCTTTCTACCATGAGATATGGTCACTTTTAGTGGTTCACTACCTTATTTTGGTCACATTTCATAAGGGTCAAAGTGACCTTGACCTTGATCATATGTGACCAAATGTGTCTCATGATGAAAGCATAACATGTGCCCCACATAATTTTTAAGTTTGAAACAGTTATCTTCCATAGTTCAGGGTCAAGGTCACTTCAAAATATGTATACAATCCAACTTTGAAGAGCTCCTGTGACCTTGACCTTGAAGCAAGGTAAACCAAACTGGTATCAAAAGATGGGGCTTACTTTGCCCTATATATCATATATAGGTGAGGTATTGAATCTCAAAAACTTCAGAGAAAATGGGAAAAATGTGAAAAATAGCTGTTTTTTAAGCAACATTTATGGCCCCTGCGACCTTGACCTTGAAGCAAGGTCAAGATGCTATGTATGTTTTTTGGGGCCTTGTCATCATACACCATCTTGCCAAATTTGGTACTGATAGACTGAATAGTGTCCAAGAAATATCCAACGTTAAAGTTTTCCGGACGTCCGGACGTCCGGACGGACGGACGGACGACTCGGGTGAGTATGTATAGACTCACTTTTGCTTCGCATGTGAGTCAAAAATACAAACACAGGTAGTGTACTGTGGTCAGCATCTGACATAAAACAAAACATAGGTGGTGATGGAATTGAAAGTAGCCTTCATTGCACCATAGGTTGTTTACTGTTGAATGCATCGGCCATTAATTTAAAAAAAAACACAAAAAAAAACAACCACAGGTAGTGTTTGAATTGAAAGTACCTTTCATTGCACCATAAGTAGTGCAATGTGTAAGGCACCTGTCATCAAACAAACAAAACAGAAAACACAGATATAGTAATGTAATTTAAAGTAGCCTTCACCGCACCACAAGAAGTGTATTGTGGCAGGCATCATAAAAGATGGAGAGTTGTTTGAGAGTTTTTCGTGATCGGGTAGACAGAATTACAGTCAGAACCCTATAAATGTATTAATTCGTGTGAAAACCTGAAAATATCGACTTCTTACTTTGCAAACTCAACATTTTATAAAACACATGTTGTACATATTTGATTTGTATTGTATCTTACTGAACGTTCTGTAGCTTAACCCACCTTGTTTAAGACATTTATTACGCAACATTTCATCAAACACATTAAATGTGTGTGTTTGTCTCGTGTTGTATTTTATTAAAACGTTTTGTAAACTTGCGCTTGTATCAATAAACAAGAGGCGAAGCCTTCAAGGCTCCCGTAAGAAATCAACAAACAGTAACACAAACTCATCCGTCACACACACACACACACACACACACACACACACACACACACACACACACACACACACACACACACACACACACACACACACACACACGCACACACACACACACACACACACACACACACACACAGTTAAAACTAACGCATCATATCAACTCCATGTATAATTTTCAAAAGAAGGCAAACAGATAAAATGACTGTGTATTTGTTGTTGGTGCAGTTGTCCTTCAATGAGATCTTGTGCAATCCTCACACACGTACACACACACACACACACACACACACACACACACACACACACACACACACACACACACACACACACACACACACACACACACAGGCACTGTGTTCATTTGCAAATCTACCATCAGCTTATCTGTCTTTTGCACTGCAGACACTAAGCAATAGGTACCTGCCATGTGGCCACTTTTTCCACTGCTGTCCTCAGTCCCATACTTTTCATCAAGACTTGTCACCATGCCGAGTGGATCTAAATTCGGAAGTCTTCATGTGGCTGAGGCATATCTGACACAGCGTCGATCTTGTAGGTTAACCTCCTTTCTGAAACAAATGGCAAAATGCGATTAGTTATGATGACTACAACCTACACAAATATAAACAGTGTTTTTAAACAGAATAGTCAGGTTATACAAGCCACTTTACCTATGCAGCATGGTAACCCTACAATATGCGAAACATGTCAACTGACTGCAGCAGCCTGGTTCTGAAAATAATTCTGACGGTCAACACAACCAACACACTATTCACATTCCATTTTAAGGAACAACGGAGGTACTCTCTGAGGGTCTTGTTTAAATGATAACGATCAACTCAGGAGGGAAAAAACAAGAGAGGAAAAAAGAAACCACATCAACCGCAGAAAAATACAGAATCACTGTGACACATGTCATGTACCATTATTTACAAACAAATGCCACAGCAAGCTTTGTCTCAAAATTCTCATTCTACCTTCTGTCCGAAAGAATCTAATCTTACGTTGTACTGCCTTGAAAGAAAATGCCAACAAAGACAAGAAAGCTGTTGCAAGGTAAGCTTACCAAACGTTACATAGCGAATCATGATAGTGCGTAAACAGCAAACAGTACAATCAAAGAGATAATCGAGTCTGGAATGAAACGCCATACAGATCTAGCATTCAAAAACTGTCTTTCAAGTTCAAGGAAGTTGTTGCAAGGTAAGACTTACTAAATTGTACAGACAAAACCATGACAGTGCATGTTTTGAATCTGAGGAAAAAATCGTGATCATTTTGACTTTGAGAACAGATTCATTCCGTTTCCTTATATCTGCATGTTCAAGTAAATGATGGACAGTTTTTTTCGGGCAGAGTAAACTTAACTTGAGACTCTAAGTACTGCAAGTCTTGAAATTCACATAAATCGAACCACGAACAATTAAAGACATCCAAACATTACAGGCACTTTAGATCAACTCATTTCACTAGAGGTGACTGCCTAGCACTGTGTTTGACATCCGTGTCTGCTGAAATAAAAAGAAATTAAAACAGTAGGTGACACGTTATCAGAGTGGGAGACACTAGATCTGTCTCTGTACTTACCGGGATACGGCTGCCAGATCGACACTGCGCTTTCGACAGCTCTTCCTCGCGTGGACATTGGAAAAACGCTGTGCAGATCAAATTGTAGGAAATCTCCCTTTGGTAGCTTCTTTATTTACTTTTCTGGAGCTTAGAAACCGAACAACATGAAGTCGTCTTCCCCGAATCGGCGAATGCAGAAGTGAGAACTGGAGAAGTGAATCTATACCACAATCCTTTGCGCGACCCCTGACCTGGTCTTGACACCTTACCTGGTCTACATGCCACACACGACAGAAACCAGTCAACTGCTTGTACCCCTTCAAAACCCCCCACCACCCGTTTTCTTTGGATACACGCTTTAACTACACACATGCCGACACAATGTTGATCATTGCTTCAATATTTTGAAGATGGTGCTTGAAAAATAACCAGGTGAAATGAGTATTTCGGTGTTTAGTCAAATGTTAAAGTTTCTAACACAGACATACACACGCACACACACACACACACACGCACAGACAGACAAAGTTACGACCGCATAGGCTACACTTACGTGAGCCAAAAACAAGTCGCGTAAGGCGAAAATACAACATTTAGTCAAGTAGCTGTCGAACTCACAGAATGAAACTGAACGCAATGCATGCAACGCAGCAAGACCGTATACTCGTAGCATCGTCAGTCCACCGCTCATGGCAAAGGCAGTGAAATTGACAAGAAGAGCGGGGTAGTAGTTGCGCTGAGAAGGATAGCACGCTTTTTAGTACCTCTCTTCGTTTTAACTTTCTGAGCGTGTTTTCAATCCAAACATATCATATCTATATGTTTTTGGAATCAGGAACCGACAAGGAATAAGATGAAAGTGTTTTTAAATTGATTTCGAAAATTTAATTTTGATCATAATTTTTATATTTTTAATTTTCAGAGCTTGTTTTTAATCCAAATATAACATATGTATATGTTTTTGGAATCAGAAAATGATGGAGAATAAGATGAACGTAAATTTGGATCGTTTTATAAAAAAAATAATTTTTTTACAATTTTCAAATTTGTCATGACCAAGGTCATTAATTAATTTTTAAGCCACCAAGCTGAAATGCAATACCGAAGTCCGGGCTTCGTCGGAGATTACGTGACCAAAATTTCAACCAATTTGGTTGAAAAAATGAGAGCGTGACAGTGCCGCCTCAACTTTCACAAAAAGCCGGATATGACGTCATCAAAGACATTTATCAAAAAAATGAAAAAAAAAGTCTGAGGATATCATACCCAGAAACTCCCATGTTAAATTTCATAAAGATCGGTCCAGTAGTTTAGTCTGAATCGCTCTACACACACACACAGACAGACAGACAGACAGACACACATACACACATACACCACGACCCTCGTCTCGATTCCCCCCTCTATGTTAAAACATTTAGTCAAAACTTGACTAAATGTAACAAAAAACACCACTTCAATAACAAAACAAAAAAAACAAAATACCATCCCTAATTCGTGTGGCTTTGTCATCGGAAATATATTTTATTATCTTTTTGGGGCCTTACCTGTCCAGGTAAAACATGTTGCGGTGTCATTGCTGGCCACGGCTCATAGTTTGAAAAGTGTCTGAACACAGGGATGGTCTCGTTGCCGATGACTTCGGCAGAGTTGCCCAAGAACGACGGCTGAATGGCGAAAGGCTCGTCACACATATCACAGGCCTAGAAACAAAGGGAAATAATATCATAATTATTATACATTGTCATCATTTTTCACAAGTTTTCATTCATACCCAGCCGGGGAATAAATCTCATGTTCCCCATGCAATACATCGAGGTGGTGAATGGGTTTGAGCTTTTAGGTGAAACGTGGATTGTCAAGGTAAAAGCCATTATAATGTGAACAAATCTGCAATTTGAAAAATGCTCTTTCTTGAGTTCCAGATCTAGACGAGATAGCAGTCATTTTAGCTAGCAACATCGAACTTGCCCTACAGTCACACAAGGTCGAACCATTTTCGAGACAGACAGACAGCCATGGAGTTTCGTGTGAGCATTTGCACAGTTTGGGAAGCACAAAAGCAGATCTACCTTGACACATTGAAAGTTATTTTGAGCGACACAGAGCTTGCAGACCACATCGAAGCGCCTTTACCGAAGCCTTGTTAAATCAACTGTTTGTATTTATAACATAAACTACAATGAATATCAAATATTAAGAGGTTTAACGGTTTTTTGCACTATAGAGTGAATACCAGTTACTGTGATTGGTGCAAGTTTGAAACAAGACACATGTCTTCTTTATGAACAAGGAGTATCCCTCTAATAGTCTGATGTCTAGTCTCATCCGCTACAGAAGGGAGAATGCTCTCAGTCTGGGAGACTTTCTCCGCCCACACCCATCACTCGGAGAGAAACCGATGATGGTCTTGGTCACCAATCTGTTCACCTCAACTGTTGCGAGCTGGTTCTAGTGTGCTTGCAGCAGACCCAGCACAGCACAGATCCACTTCTGGAATCTTAAGCTAAATGTGTCCCAAGACACACATTTTGTAGTCCTGGCATCCTGAAAAGCAGAGGCCCCAACCTACAGGTTTGCTTCCACACCAAAAACGCCTCCAGACACGGGAACTTGGGAGCAGAGGCAACAGCTCCGCTTGAACCTCAGAAACCAAATGTGCCTCCAGACACACAGATCCCTTAGACGGCCGAGGCTGTGGCCTCTAAGGTTCTCTTGTACCAAACCGCCTCCTGACTCTGCATCAGATTGCTTGCGCTGGCATCTGCTTACATAGACCCACATTAAGTCACCACCGAGTGGTAGACACAGACGACATTTGGTAGCACTGACTGCCAGCTTCACGGTAATGCGTACCCCTAGCGTGGCTCTGCTTGGGTGGGAATGTTCTGAGCAAAACACTATGTGTTACTCCATACCCCCCGCCCTCCATGGAACTTTTTAACCCCAACCAATTGGGGGGGGGGGGGGGGTTGCCCAGTCGGTAGAGGCGCTGGCTTTAAAACCGGTTGTTTCTATCAGCGTGGGTTCAACCCCCCAAGTTCGGCGCGGGATGTGTGTCCCAGAGTCAACTTTGTGCAGACTCTCCTCGGTGTCCGAGCAAAGCTGTGTGGTCAGGTAAGTGTTAGATCTACTTTTGAGTGGGGTGTCTCAAGTGTGTCGTGTTTTCGTCACCCGCATTTTAATTTCTGTTGGTAAATTCCAGAGTAGCGTTAAGCTGAACAGTGATGAGATCTTTCAGAGAGACCTCATTTGAACTCGGAAAAAGAACTGTGCTCTTCGTTATTTGCGATTCGAAACCTCCAGTCGAGCTTCGACGGATGGACTGTGCAGAGTGACTCCCCTTGAATTGACTACCCCCCCGAAGGACTCGACGGTAAGCACATTTTCAAAATAAATGTGGCATATTTCTCGTGTTGTATCTTCACTCATCGGGGAGTCTGATACTAAATATGAACGGAAAGAATGCTCTGAACCCTACAGGTATTATATCCCCATCGTTTTTTCGTTCACATTTGCCCAACATGTTAATTTGCTGAGCGGGGTTTATGTCGTCTGCTAGGCTAGGGCAATCGAACCACTGCAGTCTGCACTGAGTCTGCACGCATGAGGCAGGCTGGTAATAAGTCTTATATATGGTAAGAACGTTCTGAACCCTACACGTTTTCGATTACGATTGTTCTTGCCTTGAAATAATAATTCGGAAACCATTCATTTACTGAACTGATGCAGTCGTATTTCAGTGTAGTCTGCTACGTATAACAGAGTCGATCGAGTCAGTCTTCCAAATGCTGGTCTATAGCTGGTACGTTATCGGAATAACACTTGTGTTTTCTGTTAGCCGCTGGGAATTGTATACTAACTCATCATTTGGTAATAATCATGTCATTAATTAATTCTGAAGATGAGAGCACAGTCTCGCTTAGGCAAAGGGCGGAAGAATACGCTCTGTGGAAAAGTTAGCGCACTCCAAGAGTGCGCTAACAGTTTTAGCGCATTGCCATTAGCCAATCAACTGGTTCACATCAGTCATGTGACACCAGTACTTACTGACAATTATTATTATTATTATTATTATTATTATTATTATTATTATTATTATTATTATTATTATTATTATTATTTAGAGATATGTAGAATCCGAACATAATGATGCCACTTAAAAGCACTGATACCAAACAACAATAGATAAGACGCATAGTGACGGGCGCAGTGGCGTGGTAGTAAGACGTCGGCCTCCTAATCCGAAGGTCGTGAGTTCGAATCCCGGTCGCTGCCACCTGGTGGGTTAAGAGTGGAGATTGTTCCGATCTCCCAGGTCAACTTACGAATGTGCAGACCTGCTAGTGACTTAACCCCAGACCTGTTTACCCCCATAAGTGTTTTGGAGTAATGCTCAGCCCCAAAAATAGTAATCCTGGCACAAAAATAGTAATCATCCAGCATTCGTCGCCAATTACAACGCACATGACAACTGTGACTGCGAAACGCAATCATGCACATATATCCATCATTCACAAACCAAACACATCAGTCAGTTTTTGTAGTCATCATAATTTCAACGAAGATCACATCAAAAGCACATGCATCACTGATTCTTTTTCTTTTGCTCGTAGTAGGCTTTTTTCAGTGTGTCAAGCGCTTCTCTACTGTACTTGCGCTTGCCGAATGAGTGAGGGCGAGACTTCACCACTAGAATAAGGCTCTCCAGCGTCTTATCAGACAGACATGATCTCTGGTCAGTCCTGTGCTTTTTCACCCCATTTTGCCATTGAAAAAACAATGCCAAACATGTGAATTGATTTACATTTTTTTTATTTATGAAAATCGTAGTCTTGACACGGATAGCGGAATGGCGTATTTTTTGCAGAAAATCGTAATAAATTACGCCAAAATCGTAAGGGTAAACAGGTCTGTAACCCCCTTCGTGTATACACGCAAGCACAAGACCAAGTGCGCACGGAAAAGATCCTGTCATCCATGTCAGAGTTCGGTGGGTTATAGAAACACGAAACTACCCAGCATGCCTCCCCCCAAAATCGGCGTATGATGGCTGCCGGGGTAAAAACGGTCATACACGTACAAATCCACTCGTGCTAAATACATGAGTGAACGTGGTAGTTTAAGCCCATGAACGAAGAAGAAGAAGAAGTCCCCAACCTCATCGCGCTGTCCATCCAATTCCTTGGTCCCCCCAAAGTCCCGTTTTCTGGCGCCTCCAGGTGCAGACGTTGACGAGTGGTGCTCCGTCAGCTGGTGTCCAGTCCACGTCTTCAGCAAGAGCAGCACAGCCAAGAGGAGCAAGAGACTCTTGATCAGCACCCATGCTTTGTGTTTGTATGTGCTCCTTAGCCGTCCTAAGTACTGAAAAAGATGCAAGCAAGTTTACTTTACAGTGCCACATATTAGGCCAAAAAAAAAATTGTCTGTTTAGGGTAACCCGACCGACCCTATCGATTTGGCGCCGACCCAAAAACTTTTTTTTGATTTAAAAAAAAAAAAGAAAAAAAAAGAGGTAAAAATGCTAAAAAGAGACATTTGGCGTTTCTTTCTCTCCCTTTCTCTCTGTTTTATTTATACGTTAGTTTTGAAACATGTATTCATCAAATATAAGAAGTGAATGTTCAGCCAACATAGCATTTACACACAACAACAAACAAAAACAAAAAAAAACAAAAAAACTTTACCTACCTACCGACCCTACTTTTTTTGGTCATGTTACCCTAAACAGACAATTTTTTTTTGTTGGCCTTAGTCTAGTTCTTATACAAGATCTGACACACACAAACATGCAAGTAGCATGAACACACGCATATACATCAACACACTGAAGTTATGTAAAACCTTCGGAAAGGCGTTATTTGTCATATATCGGTTTCATTTACTTCGTAAATTCGCGTCGGTGAAGATTTGACAAAAACCAAAAATCCAGACGAGGGTACGCCTTTGTCTTATGTGTGGAAACAACCAGACGAATCCAGTCTTGAAGCCATGCAGTACCGACGGTACGCATCATAACACAAATTGAGTGCGTCCTGGAACATGCAGCTCCTTTCGGGTTTGGTGCGTCGCGGGGCCCCCCTTTAAGAATTTCTAGTACGTGTTTTCGGTTCCTAGTGCGTCTAGGACGCAGGGGCACACAGTTTGGGGAGCCCTGGATTCACTGAGAAAAGCAATTATATGTCAAAGTTTTAATACCGGATAGATAGTCAACTGAATTTGTTCACTCACCGATTTGATTATTGCAACCACGACAGCCAAGATAAGCGTTTCTTTGTTCAACAGGTGTGTTGTCACAGTGACGTAAGACAACGTTTTGTGCAGGGGGTAAGCTCACGCGTGTAAGCTATGGGAAGCCGTTTGGCTCAAAACAGGCAACAATTATCAAGTTTGCTATTAATATTTGTTGCGGCCACAATAACTGTTGCCGGCACGCACTAAGGTACCCGCAATAAATACTTTCATTGGTAAAATGTAAGAACAGTGTCAGAAACACGAGGAACCTGTTGCTAAGTACCAGACTTTACAGACTGAGAAAAACGTGGCAATGTGTGATGCAAAAATCCCGATGAAAAGATAAAAGTTTGACTTTTAAGTTCGATTCATTCCATAAACTTCATTTGCACGTTCAAGGGACATAACCAATTGACGGACTGTGGATGGACAGAGTTAATTTGTGACACTGTTCTTGAATTTTAACCGTCCATTTCGTTCGCACGTAAATTAGAGTGGGTTTTTTTTTTTTAGCAGAGGCTTTTATCTGCGGGAGGCAAATGTCCTCCATTGTAATAACTTCGCTTGCCCCAAAAGGTAGTTGTCATGTGGTGAGGTGAATCCAACATTTGGCCTCGGAATATTTATGAAAAGCAAACGTCAAACAGCAGGTCCATTGAACATTTTAATCGGGTGGTAAGTTGTCTATTGTAAATAAAAATTAAAAATAAAAATAAATAAAATAGCATGAAGCAATTCAAGTTTATTATGTTTTGAATGGTGAGCAGTGTCTGATTTGTTCTAGTAACAGTCAAAGCAGCTTTTGTTGTCTAATCGGCGCTGGCGAGCCGCCGCTTCAGTAAACCGAAATGCCTTTGTTCTTTTTACTGCTGTAGGGATGACAAATGTGTAATAACTTACTTGTGCAAAAACAAGGCACACAAAACCAAAAATCGCGTTGAAAAAAATTAATACACTAAGTTAATCTGTTGGCCTTACAGAATGCAACTAAACAGACGTGGTGTGCGTTCTGCGAAAAAAATGCTGGTACAAAACGAAATCGATAGCTAAACATAGCTTCCACTCAAAACTGTTGAAAAACCACACTGGGCGACGCCATGCCCCAAACCTGTTCTGACAGTGCGCGATCTGCCTGGCATGCACGTAAGTACACGTATTAAACATTGCTCCATGAAATGATTTGTTAAAAGTTGAGTTTACGAGACAGGTGCTAGACTGACATTGTTAAATATACATAATTTTACAATTCAAGCATACTCGTAATTATATTCGTGCTGGTGGAGGTTGCTTTATGTTTACGAGACAATTATTATGTTGGTGTCAGACAGAGATTGTTAACACGTGTAAAGGATCAGCTTAATATAATGTTGGTGGTAAATAGATGTTTTAAACATATGTAGTACTCGTCCGAGATGTTGATATTTGGGATTAGTCCAAGTGGAAGGAAGATCGTATCTCATATATAACCTTGACAGATCTGAGATAGTGAACATAACTGTTTTCTCTCGGATTAAAGGACCAGTTTGCTTTTACCGTTAGCTGTAGGCTATACTGTTATCGCCCCTCCAAATATCAACACTTCCCTGGTTTGGATTCCCTTTGTCATTATCCGCGGTAAACTTCTTCTTCTTCGTTCATGGGCTGAAACTCTCACGTTCACTCATAATTTTGCACGAGTGGGTGATTATCCGCGGTTAACAGAATCGAAGGTATGACAGCGTCGAAAGAAGTTATTGATCGCAATGCGCGCTATTGAGCGCGGGGGACATGCTAGGCGAGTTGAAACGCGAAACATGTTCAGTTTGCTGTGTTACTGCGTTAGATTCGTTTTGCTGCGTTATTGTGTTGTGTTTAGTTTTGCTGTGTTACTGCGTTAGATTAGTTTTGCTGCGTCACTGTGTTGTGTTTAGTTTTGCTGTGTTACTGCGTTATATTAGTTTTGCTGCGTTACTGTGTTGTGTTAGTTTTGCTGTGTTACTGCGTTAGATTAGTTTTGCTGCGTCACTGTGTTGTGTTTAGTTTTGCTGTGTTACTGCGTTATATTAGTTTTGCTGCGTTATTGTGTTGTGTTAGTTTTGCTGTGTTACTGCGTTAGATTAGTTTTGCTGCGTTATTGTGTTGTGTTAGTTTTGCTGTGTTACTGCGTTAGATTAGTTTTGCTGCGTCACTGTGTTGTGTTTAGTTTTGCTGTGTTACTGCGTTAGATTAGTTTTGCTGCGTCACTGTGTTGTGTTTAGTTTTGCTGTGTTACTGCGTTATATTAGTTTTGCTGCGTTACTGTGTTGTGTTAGTTTTGCTGTTTTACTGCGTTTGATTAGTTTTGCTGCGTCACTGTGTTGTGTTAGTTTTGCTGTGTTACTGCGTTAGATTAGTTTTGCTGCGTTACTGTGTTGTGTTAGTTTTGCTGTGTTACTGCGTTAGATTAGTTTTGCTGCGTTACTGTGTTGTGTTAGTTTTGCTGTTTTACTGCGTTTGATTAGTTTTGCTGCGTCACTGTGTTGTGTTAGTTTTGCTGTTTTACTGCGTTTGATTAGTTTTGCTGCGTTACTGTGTTGTGTTTAGTTTTGCTGTGTTACTGCGTTATATTAGTTTTGCTGCGTTACTGTGTTGTGTTAGTTTTGCTGTGTTACTGCGTTATATTAGTTTTGCTGCGTTATTGTGTTGTGTTAGTTTTGCTGTTTTACTGCGTTTGATTAGTTTTGCTGCGTCACTCGACTCACTGTGTTGTGTTAGTGTTGCTGTGTTACTGCGTTAGATTAGTTTTGGTGCGTTACTGCATATGGTCAGTTTTGCAATGTTATTGGATTTGGTCAGTTTTGCTATGTTAGTGCCATTTGTTCGTGTTGCTGTGTTACTGCGTTGGGTTAGTTTTGCTTTGTTACTGCCTTGGGTTGGTTTCGCCGTGTTACTGCATTAAGTTAGTTTTCTTGGTTATTACATAAGGTTAGATTTGTTATGTTACTGCATCAGGTCAGTTTGGCTGTGTGACTGCATCAGATCAGTTTGGCTGTGTGACTGCATTAGGTCAGTTTGGCTGTGTGACGTACTGCATTAGGTCAGTTTGGCTGTGTGACTGCGTTAGGTCAGTTTGGCTGTGTGACTGGTCAGTTTGGCTGTGTTACTGAAATAGGTCAGTTTGGCTGTGTGACTGCAATACGGCAGTTTGGCTGTGTGACTGCATTAGGTCAGTTTGGCTGTGTTACTGCAATAGGTCAGTTTGGCTGGTTTTTTTCTGCGTTGGGTTAGTTTTGCTTTGTTACTGCCTTGGGTTAGTTTTGCCGTGTTACTGCATTAAGTTAGTTTTGCTGTGTGATTGTATTATGTTAGTTGTACTGTGTCACTGCATTCGGTTAGTTTTCTTGGTTATTACATTAGGTTAGATTTGCTATGTCACTGTATTATGTTAGTTTTGCTGTGTTACAGCATATGGTTAGTTTGGCTGTGTTACTGCATTGTGTTAGTTTTACTGTGTTATTGCATAATGTTAGTTTTGCTAGTTTTCTGCAACTGCAATAGGTCAGTTTTGCGGGGATACTACATGAGGTTAGTTATGCTGTGCTACTACAGTACATTATGTTAGTTTTGCTGTGTTACTATAGTACATTATGTTAGTTTTGCTGTGTTACTATAGTACATTATGTTAGTTTTGCTGTGTTACTATAGTACATTATGTTAGTTTTGCTGTGTTACTATAGTACATTATGTTAGTTATGCTGTGCTACTACAGTACATTATGTTAGTTTTGCTGTGTTACTGCATTTCGTTAGTTTTACTCTTGTACTGCAGTCGGTCAGTTTGACTGTGTTATTTTGCATTGGACGCCTATTATGACTCAGTGAGAAGGCCATACAAATCACTGTAAAACGCTCAAAATAACACAATAATCGCTTATATACCAGCCTTTTTGTTTTGCAGACACAACATGGCTAACACCTCCGCCGACTACGAATGCCCGGTGTGCAACGAAGACTTTAAAAAACCCAAGATCCTGGACTGCAACCATCTGGTGTGTCGGGGCTGCGTACTCAAGTGGCTGCAGAAAAATGGGGGACAGGCAGGCTGCCCCCTTTGCAGAGCGCCGATTCTGCCTCCCTCCGATCTAGTGGGTCAAGACAGACTGACCACTATGGTGGACTCTCTGCCTACAGATCTGGCCACTCTGGCCTTAGTGGACAGCCACCAAGTTCTTACCGGACCGCACGTGTGTGCCACGTGCAAGAACAACGTCAGGGCTACGTCATACTGCTTTGAATGCGAGGTGAGTTGAGTTGAGTTGGGTTTGAGTTCAGTTCAGTTCAGTTCAGTTCAGTTGAACTGAGTTGATTTGAGTTGAGTTGAGTTGAGTTGAGGTGAGGTGAGCTGAGGTGAGCTGAGCTGAGCTGAGCTGAGCTGAGCTGAGCTGAGCTGAGCTGAGCTGAACTGAACTGAACTGAACTGAGCTGAACTGAACTGAACTGAACTGAATGTATTTTGTGTGTGTGAGGAATACAGAGTAAAAATGCCTTTGTTGTTGTTTTTCTCCCGGTCCTTGAATAATAAGAACAACTCAAGTTTGAATGCATTGATTGTAGTCAACCAGACAAAATCCCCAGTGTATCGCACATGGAAGTCAGGGATGGCCAAATCTCAAAATGTTTACTCGCCAGCCGGGCGAGTTACGTGAAGAAAGTCACTAGCCCGGCAGAAATGTCACTGGCCCTGTACATGTACCACAGTTGATCTGCAGTGTTTAGGCCAACAAAAAAAAATAGGTCTGTTTACGGTAACATAGGCCCAAAAAATAGGGTCGGTAGGTCGGGATTTTTTTTTCCTTTTTTTTTCTCTTAAAAACCATATTTTTACGTTATTTTGCCCAAAAAACAAGATTTTTTTTTTATTTTTTTTTCCCCCAAATGCCAAAAAAAAGTCTAGGGTCGCGCGAAAAAAATAGGGTCGGTCGGGTTACCGTAAACAGACCTATTTTTTTTGTTGGCCTTATATGGTTTTGAAACTCTATGTTACAGCCAAAAGTGTTGCATCTGACCAGAATTTGTAGGCCAGCCGGGCGAGTTTCCAGGCTGTTTCTACTAGCCCAGCGGATTTTTTACTCGCCCCTGGCGATCGGGCGGACGATATGTTGGTTTAGGGTAACGTGACCAAAAAAGATAGGGTCGGTAGGTCGGCTTTTTTAATTTTTTAATTTTTTTTTTTAATTTAGTCGATTTTAAAGGAGGTTACTTTCCTTAGTCTCGGTATGGTTGTTGTTGAGAAATGACAAAAAAAAGTTATAGGGTCGGCGGGAAAAAATAGGGTTGGTCGGGTTACCCTAAACCAACATATATTTTTGTTTGGCCTTAGGTGAAACTGTGCAAGACGTGCGTCAGCTATCACCAAAAGTTCCCAGCCTTGAAACAGCACACCCTGGAACACCTGGGCAAGTTGACTCCTCAAACCCTCGCTGCCAACCGACATGCCACGTGTGGCAAGCACGCCAAGCGAGCCACTGAAGCCTACTGTCCTGTCCACGAAGAGCTCATGTGCACGTTGTGCGCGACAACCGACCATCGGGGCTGTGCAGAGGTCAAGGTCATCGCCAAGGTGGCGTCAGAGAAGAGGTCAGAGCTCCAACAACAAGCACAAAGGCTGAAGGAGAAAGAGGCAACAATCTCCAAACAGGTTGGGCTTGATTTCGATTTTGGAGGGGCTCCTATTGTCTCGACTCCCTTCCACACCCGCTCGCGCTCACAAGCACGCCCAACGACAGGAGCACGCACGTACGCACGCACGAATGCATGCACACGCGCATGTAGCCTACATACACACACTCACGCAGAGAGAAAAAGAGAGAGAGAGTTAAAACACAAACAGAGAGAGAGATAGAGAGAGAGAGACGTAAGACGTAAGACATTTTTTTGATTAAACACACAAGGTTCATTTCAACGGGGTGTGGGGAGGGGGGGTCAGTAATACATGCCGTGTGATTGTATTTATGGACAATCACCCGGTTTTATCTCTTTCTCTCTAACATATATATATATATACTTACACGAACGCACGCACGCTCTCACTCTCTCTCTCACTCTCTCACTCTCTTTCTCTTAAACCAAAAGACATATCCAGCGCATGAATTAACAATATATATGGATAGGTGCAACGACAAACAAGTTTACAGTGCTAACATACATTATCGGCTTTCAATCATGCTCTATCGTTCCACGGCACAAACACTCTCTCTCTCTCTCTCTCTCTCTCTCTCTCTCTCTCTCTCTCTCTCTCTCTCTCTCTCTCTCTCTTTCTCTCTCTCTCTCTTTCTCTCTTTCTCTCTCTCTCTCTCTCTCTCTCTCTCTCTCTCTCTCTCTCTCTCTCTCTCTCTCTCTCTCTCTCTCTCTCTTTCTAACATACAAACATTTCCAGCGCAAAAATCAACAATTTGAATAGGTACAACACAAGTGTACTACACCAGCATACATTATTTGCAATCAAACCTGCTCTAACATTCCACGGCACAAACTATGTATAACACATCGCCGTCTCGTTCACCTGTTCCACATTGGGTAACTAGTCCAAAAGACTTTTTCTTTTTTGAAAAACACGATATAAGAATCTGGCCACATGCATCACTGAATCCCTTTTATCTACAGACATAACACGTATAATACTGTTTGCATCTTCACTCTGGTTTTTTTTCTCTTAATAATTTGACATCAAGTCTATAATCACAATATCCTTTGCATACAAACAATACATGTTTCTCGTCTTCCACGTCCTCTCTGCATACAGGGCAAATCAAAAGGCCCGGTACAACGTCAGTTCGATAGCGGCATTTGTGAGTGTTTATGGGTGAAATACCAAATCGAAATTGTATGTATGCATCTCGAAAACAGCGGAGCTGAATATGGTCTATATACACTTCAGCGCGATTTTCCTGTTTAAAGAGCGAATAAAATTCAAATCGCTTCGAGTTCATGATGCTGTCGTGCCAGTCTTGCTGGAAGCAATCAAACAATCGTTGTCTGAATACTGCTATCAATCGAATCAAATCGCCCACACCTTGTTGGAGCCAGACATCTCCAAAGCCGTACATGCATAACATTTCTTTCAAATAATGGGACCATGTTTTCTTGCCATATAACCCTGTAAATGTTTCATCATGTCATATGCTTTCCTTGGGAGTCTTTCGCTTGGCAAATGTAACACTCTCAGCCAATACTTAATACAGCGAACCGACGAAGTGACATAAAGTGGGTAGCGGCCTAAGTCACCATATACCATCTTGTTTGGTGTTTGTCGTCCTACACACAAAAACTTCTTGCATGTGTGACGGGATTGCCGTCAACACGATAAAGTTTGCAGCAGCAAAGGCAGTCCAGAATAGAATCTGGATTGTCATTGCAAATGCCAGCTTTTCCCTGTATGTCATAGTGCATGAGAATGATGTAGTTAGGAGTTCCGTAAGGAATGAGTTGTAGTTTCGATATATTGGCAATGGCCGCCATGTTTGTTTACTCAGCAAGTTAGATGCTGGGAACAAGACGAAAAGTTAACAAACCTGTTATTGTAGCGTTAGTTGAATAGTTGAACGTTTGAAACAGTAGAAGAAGTTATAATAAAGATGTTACCGGGTCATTAGAGCCCGTTTTAATGCTCGGTAGGAGACACGATCGGCTTAGTCTATCGATCAACGGTCTGACGACCGGAGCAGACGAAATGTTGATATAACGGGCGATTGAAGCTCTTTTGAATAGAATAATATTGTAAAGTAAACGAATATTTTGAGATGTTAAGGAAACGATGTCTGGGGACATTGTGATCGTAAGGGAAAGAGGGATAAAGAGTCGCTTGACCGTTTTGGTAAATAAACTTGCTTGAAATTATATGTGTGGACTCCCTTTGTGTTTGATCGATGTTCAAGTTGGTTGAGTTCCTGTTCAGTTTATTGAATTAATTGTTGACCAGTCAAGCCGGAATCTTAGGAAAAGCAAAGAGTTAGCAGTAGATTAGGGTTAGATTTGCATTGCACTAGGAATTTATAGGGTAAAACACAACGCGAGGTAACATCTCACAAAAGATAACAACAATTGCATGCATTAGTCTACAACGCTGGGCAGAGAGAAACATAATATATATAGGTAAATTTATCTCTCTCTGTTCCTCTTTACAACTTTTACTAGTTCTCGCCGGCAAATTAGCTTAGAAATAACAACATAGAGTAAGCTGTAGAATTAGGAGAACTGCCACAGATGGCGCCGTGACCATTGGATAGAATTTTGACTGGTCAAAAAGGGTCGGAATTGGACCAAGAACGAAATTTTAGAACAAATTTTTTTTTCTCTTAGGTCTTTTTTAGGTAGAATAGTTGAAATTGTTGTTACATTGAAAGAAATAAGGAACCCAATATAACTTGAATGTCGGTCAAACGGAGGGAGTGAAATGTGTTAAATGATTATGATGTGATGTGTTGAACATGGATGTGTTAATTTGTTACTAATTAAGAAATAAGGGAAGTAAGAAAAGAAGTCTTATTAGGGTGTGTAGGGATACGATAAATCTAGGTCTAGGATTTCCTCCCTTTTCAAGTTCAACGGCTGAAGAAACAGACAGAAAAAAAGGTAGGAACATTTTGGATCTAAAATAGTATTAGATCGTATGATGACGTATTGTGATTAGCGGAAACAATGGCTACAAGGTTGACAACAACCGGACTCTGCGTCAGAGAATAGTCAATAAGAACATGCATGATTTGTTAAAAAAAAAAAAGAGACATGTTAAAAATAAAAATGGACCGGTCGTTTTGTTGATTTTTGAACTAAAAGTAAATACGTAAACGTGTTGATCAGGGTTTGGTGTTCTAACAAAGAGACATAGACGGTAAAGATATATATACGTTTGGAGTATCGTAGTTAACATTTAGAATCTAGGTCTAGTTGTGAAAAAAAAACCAATGGGCGTGATATCATTCGTCACCAACGCTCTGAGCAGCGCAGCGAAAGCCATGACTCCTAGTTTCTCAAGGGATGATAACAAACGAGAAACTATAAGAAGAGAAAACGTCGACGTACCTTGGGAGAAGAAACCTGAAAGTAACACATAATTATAGTCCGCTCGAATCGCGAGCACAAAGAACGCCGGTAGCAAATCTGAAAGGCCTCTTCCAAGACAACTCATTTGAACCAGAGAATGACTATGCAGCCAGACTGAACCGTTCGTTCGAAAACGAGGCAAGGAAAAATCCGACCAATGAAGGGAGGGGTCTGTATTTAGATGAGGAGTTTCCCAATCTTCCTGATCGAAGAGAAAGACGTAATGTACGAACATTCACAGAAGTCGAAAGCGCCATAGAAAGAGAAAGAAATAGGTCATTTGAGAGAGAGATGGGTGGTCGGAACGATCGAGGAAGGGAATCTAGCAGGGGACGGGGAATAACCGAGGAAAGCCCTTACAGAGGAGGAAAGTCAGGACAGCGTAGACGACAGACAGACGCTGACAAGTTCGACGGGAGTGCAAACGTAGATCAGTAAGTTCGAAAGAGTGGCTAAATGGAATGGTTGGTCATATGAAGAAAAGGGGATACAACTGAGAATGTGTTTGAAGGGAAAAGCAGATTCTATAGTGGATAGAGTGTTGAAGGGGATGGACGGGGAAGACTACGAGTCATTGGAAAGGGTACTAACTAAATGTCTCACGCCGGTAGGGGCGATTAACATGTACAGGAATGAGTTCAAGAATAGAAGAAAAAGACGAACAGAAGACGTACAAGAGTTCGGACGGTCTATTCAAGAACTTGCCGAAAAAGCGTACCCTGAAGACTATAGCACAGGACTAGAAGGGATCCTAATAGACAAGTTTATCGGGGGGCTAGATCACCCAGCCATGAAAGAACATGTCCTGTATGGGAAACCCAGAACACTTACCGAAGCTATTGAGCTAGCAGAAGAAACTGCGTCAGTACAAAGCTACGACAACGAGAAGGTGTTAACTAAACCAAGAGAGTGTGATGTATCAGTAAATCTGATAGAAGAAATGAAGAAACCAATAGACGGGAAGAGTCTGTCTGAGGAAGACAAGAGCATAACTAACCTGGAGTCTGTCCTGAACCAGTTAAAGAAAACTATGCAAACCTTCGACGAAAAGATGAAGGAAACACACGATAAAAGGGAACAAAAGATAAAGGGGACATGTTTTATCTGCGGGGACCCATCACATTATGCTAGAGAGTGCCCACAAAAAAAAGAGAGGCGAGCAAATGATAGGCCCTACTCAAACCAGAGAGCGAATGATGGGAAATACCAGAACAAAACGAATTTAAACTACTAGGGGCTGAGCGTGAGGCCGACAGCACAGCCCATCGGAGAGATGGAAAGACAACCATGAAAGATAGGCCTACTATCAGAATAAATTTAACAGCGGGCACCTGTTGGTTTGTTCCGGTTCAGATTGGAATGCAAAACATAGAACTGTTGTTGGATACTGGGTCGGGCGCCACGATTTTGTCTAATGAAGTATACGAAGAAATGGCAGCAAGAAAACCAAAGATCAAACCTTTGCATAACAAACTGACAACTGCCAACGGGGAGCCTCTTGAGCTGAAAGGGATTGGGAAATTTTCTGTTGGGATTAGCGGTCAGCGATACCGAATGAATATGATAGTGGGGGAGGTACAAGGAGTACAGGGCATTCTTGGAATGGATTTTCTCATGAAAAATAATGTGCAAGTAGATCTGTCATCGGGTGTGTTACATCTTCACTGTCGGGTTGTAGAGTTACAAAAGAAAACAACGTCGAGTTGCGCAAGAGTCAGAGTAGTGGAAAATGTTCAAATCCCGTCAGGTAGCGAAAAAATTGTGAAAGCAATTATAACCGGAGAATGGGAAGAAGGGAAAGGGGGCCTTGTAGAGTCAATGCATCACCTGAAAAAGAAACCAGGTCTAGAAATTCCAAGATCCATGGTGAAAGTGTCGGGGAGAGAAGTGTACATTCCTATAACTAATCTGTCAGATCATGAGTCCAACATTAGTACTGGGACGACTGTAGCGTCGATACAAGAGGTAGAAAGTATCGAGATAAGAAAAGAAAATGAACCGACAACAGGATTAGTAACCAAAGAAAAGGAAGATTTACCTGAGGCGTTAAAGGGTATTCTGGGAAGGGTGGATGGTAACGTGACTAACCCTACAAAACAAAAGATAGGAGATTTGGTGGAAGAGTTCAGAGACATCTTTTACGAAAACTCCGAAAAGCTAGGGCGTTCAGACAAGACAAAACATACCATAAACGTGAGTGAAAACAGACCCATAAAACTTTCCCCTAGAAGACCCCCCATAGCACAAAGAGAGGTCATAGAGGTTGAAGTGAAAAAGATGTTAGAAGCACAAATCATAGAACCTAGTGATAGCCCGTGGGCTGCGCCTGTGGTTTTAGTCAAAAAGAAGGATGAAAGTGTTCGATTCTGTGTAGACTTTCGCAAATTGAACTCCGTGACCAAAAAGGATGCTTATCCTTTACCACGCATTGATGAATCCTTAGATTTGCTAGGGGGATCAAAATGGTTTTCTACGTTGGATTTAGCTCAGGGCTACTTTCAGGTAGAAATGGAGGAAAAGGACAAAGAGAAAACTGCATTTAACACGCACGTGGGACATTACCAGTTTAGGGTTCTACCCTTCGGGTTGTGTAACAGTTGTTCCACCTTTCAAAGGCTCATGGAGTTAACGTTGAAAGGGTTGGGTTTTGACAGAGTGTTAGTGTACGTGGACGATGTTATTGTCATGGGGAAGACAGAAGAAAACGCATTAGAAAACCTGAGAAAAGTGTTCCAGAGATTCAGTGAGGCTAACCTTAAGCTTAAGGCAGCAAAGTGTAACCTGTTTCAAAAAGAGGTAACGTTTCTGGGACATGTAGTTTCCGAACACGGTATAAAATGCGACCCAAAGAAAATTGAGGCAGTGAAAACATGGCCAGCGCCAGAAAATGTCACAGAAGTCAGAAGCTTCCTAGGATTAGCATCCTATTACCGAAAGTTCATACCCAATTTTGCTGAAAAAGCAGCACCACTGACCAACCTTACCAAGAAGGGCCAGCCGTATGTTTGGGATGAAAGATGTAATGAGTCATTCGAGAAGCTTAAGGAAGATTTTATTTCCTCATCAGTGTTAGCTTACCCAAGAAGAGAAGGCATGTTTGTGTTGGATACGGATGCTTCCGGTCATTCCGTGGGGGCTGTGTTGAGTCAGGTTCAAGATGGGGAAGAAAGGGTGATAGCGTACGCTAGTAGAACCTTATGTCCAAGCAGACAAAGATACTGTGTAACTTACAGGGAGTTGTACGCCGTAGTTACATTTGTTAAACATTTCCGTCACTATTTGTGGGGGAAGAAGTTTCTCATCAGAACTGATCATAGTTCACTCAAGTGGTTGCAAAATTTTAAGAACCCAGAAGGGATGGTGGCGAGATGGATGGCTGTTCTGGGTGCTTACGATTTTGAGATAGAGTACAGAAAAGGGATTTTACATGGAAATTCCGATGCGCTATCAAGAAAACCACATCGAAAATGTAAACGGGACAATTGCCAAGAATGTCAAGAAAGTGAACTGAAAGTTTGAGTGTTAACTAGAGCACGGACCGGTGATCAGAGAAAACAGATGGAAAAACCTAACCAGGAAACAGAAGGAAACAGGGATCAGAAGGAGGGAATGTTGACACGTGCAAAGGCTAGAGCGAAAGTTATAGAACAAACCGGGGAAGGGGAAATTATAGTGGCTCAGAGTGAATCTGCCCGATCTTATGATGGGGATGTTGCTGTAGTGGAATCTGAATCGAGAAAGAATACGCCCCCTTTGCCACACCAAATGGTTACTCGGTCCCAAGGGAGGGAACAGGTAGCAGACTCGGGGGGAAATAATAATGTTCAGAGTGAATCTGTCTCATCCGATGATGAAGATGAGGATGCATATATGTTTTAGCCTTGAGTGAATTCAGTCTACCTGAAGAGTACTTTGTAGATGCGGAAGGGTCCCATAATGCTAGCTATGGGGATGCCAACTTTGATCTACGTGAAGACGTTAACCAGGAGACCTGCTCGGGGAGTGAGGTAACTAACGTTGAGGTATCTAGTGCTGTGGAGCATAGATCGGTGGTTAACATTTCTGAGTCAGTTAGCTCCAGGGCGCCACAGGATGGAATGGATGCTAATGACGAACCTAATAACCCTGCAAATGAATCTGATCAAAACTGGGTTGGGGGGGTGGACAAAACAGGATCTAAAAAATTGGCAAAATGAAGATCCAATGACTAGAGTATTCAAAGAACTAAAGAAGAGGGGAGAAAAGCCCAACAAGGGAGAGATGTCACAATACAGTCACGGTATAAAAACGCTCATGAGTCACTGGGATGACGCTATGGCAATCCGTTTGTAAAGAAATTACATTTTTTCCTGTTGATCTAAATAATGAATTATTTAACTAAATGATGCATTATATAGCTAAATAATGCATTATTTAGCTAAATAATTCATTATTTACACAAAAGTAAAAAGTGTGATTGTTGTAATTAAATAAATCTTTTATTTGCTAAACAATTCATTATTTAATAAAAAAAAATCCATTATTTACTATATAATCGTACTATATAATCGTACTCTGAAAAATATCCATCGTAAGTGATATGTAAGCGCTGTTTCACATTGTTCACAGTTTCTGATTGTTTAAAAACAGATATGAGTATACCTCAGAAAGTTCAAAATTAACGTGCGCGTTGAAATACACAAATGGACGTTTTTCAATTCTGTGTCGTCATTTAACAGATCAAAACCGCGATGGACAAATTCAAGGTCATGCGCAGCAAGGTCAACGATGTCCACGATGACCTCGAGCAAACGTTGAACGAGCAATGTCAGACGGCCTTCAACCTCATACAGTCCAAAGAAGAGGAAACACTGAC
The DNA here is from genome assembly GCF_037325665.1 of Littorina saxatilis. Taxonomy (NCBI): domain Eukaryota; kingdom Metazoa; phylum Mollusca; class Gastropoda; order Littorinimorpha; family Littorinidae; genus Littorina; species Littorina saxatilis. The sequence continues at coordinate 15,182,161 of NC_090253.1, read as the reverse complement.
ATTATTGGCTGACGTTGAAAAAGTCCGGGCAGCGATGACGTCACATTCGCGGACGATAGATCACGTGGTGACATCAGCACCCGATGACGCACTTCTGCAGATGTCCAAGCAGCTGACATCACGTCTCACTGACCTTGAAACTGACGTAGGAGAGGCCATGCAATCAGTACATGTTGGCGATCTCGTTCTTGACAGCAAACTACTGGCCGCACTGAAATCTGATTTGTGTGCACTGGGTAATTTTTTTCCCCCTCTTGTTCCTCACTGCTTGAATTCTGTCACCTTTTATAGCTGGGTTTTTGTCAGCGAAAATGAGGGCGACAAAAGAAAACTGAGTATGATGGTCGGTTGTTTATTTCAGTGTTTTTTTCTTCTCTCTGGTTCGGTTTGGCGTAACTGTCACTTGGTGTCGATTATAATAATATGTAGAGGGCTCACTTCCCTTAACGGTATAGAGACAAAATGTTGCTGCCTGGCATCTGCCTCGCGAGCCTGCGAAAAATGTCCCTCGTTCTTATCGCTGCGATGCCCGCAGAACCCCTCCGCGCGGTGGTGCTCCTAGACTCCTCGAACGAAGGCTGTTGATTATTTCTTTGATCTGTTATACGCTATTCATCATGCATGAATTAATGTAATCGTGACTGTGTGAGAATTTCTTTCTTTCTTTCTTTCTTTCTTCTTTCAATATGTCTTTCTTTCTTTCTTTCTTTCTTTTTTACTTTCTTTTTTTTTTCCTTTTTTTTACATTTAGTCAAGTTTTGACTAAATGTTTTAACATAGAGGGGGAATCGAGACGAGGGTCATGGTGTATGTGTGTGTGTGTGTGTGTGTGTGTGTGTGTGTGTGTGTCTGTCTGTCTGTGTGTGTGTGTGTAGAGCGATTCAGACTAAACTACTTGACCGATCTTTATACAATTTGACATGAGAGTTCCTGGGAATGATATCCCCTGACACTGTTTTTCTTTTTTTCGATAAATGTCTTTGATGACGTCATATCCGGCTTTTTGTAAACGTTGAGGCGGCACTGTCACACCCTCATTTGTCAATCAAATTGATTGACATTTTGGCCAAGCAATCTTCGACGAAGGCCGGACTTCGGTATTGCATTTCAGTTTGGTGACTTAAAAATTAATTAATGACTTTGGTCATTAAAAATCTGAAAATTGTGAGAGAAAAAAAAATTATAAAACGATCCAAATTTACATTCATCTTATTCTTCATCAATTTCTGATTCCAAAAATATATAAATATGTTATATTTGGATTAAAAACAAGCTCTGAAAATTAAAAATATAAAAATTATGATCAAAATTAAATTTCCGAAATCGTTTTAAAAACTATTTCATCTTATTCCTTGTCGGTTTCTGATTCCAAAAACATATAGATATGATATGTTTGGATTAAAAACACGCTCAGAAAGTTAAAACGAAGAGAGGTACAGTAAAGCGTGCTATGAAGCACAGCGCAACTGCTACCGCACCAAACAGGCTCGTCACTTTCACTGCCTTTTGCACTAGCGGCGGACTACGTTCAGTTTCATTCTGTGAGTTCCACAGCTTGACTAAATGTAGTAATTTCGCCTTACGCGACTTGTTTTCTTTCTTTCTTTCCTATTTTCTTTCTTTCTTTCTTTCTTGTTTTGTTTAGTGAGGGTTTACCGTGTACTATAAATATAGTCAAGTTTGCTCCGATCGAAAGTGCATTGCAGCTTTAGCCCAATTAGACACTAGACCAGAATCAACAAACAAGAAAGGTAGGAACGTTTGTTATTGACATACCAATACATTCACAGATATTTCGACCCAACGGTCTTTTAACAAATATTCACACAGAATGAATCAATATATCTGTGAATGTATTGTTTTGTCAATAACACACGTTCCAACAACCTACCTTTCTTGGTTTTTTATTCTGAATTTTGGAACGTTGGCAGTCTCTTTGTTTTTGGATTTAGGCACTAGACCAGTTGTAACTTGCCACTTATGGTATTGTTTTTCCTCTCATTACCGTTTTTTTTTATTCGAATTATTAATTCCTCGTGCGTGCTCGCGCGTGAATGTGCATGCGTGAACATGTATGTGTGCGCGTCCTTGTGTTCGTGCGTGCGTTCCTGCATTTTCAGGACAAGCTATCCGCCTCGTTGTCTCAGGAGCAGCCCTGGCACAAATATTGCGAAATGGCGACAGGGTGAGACGGGGACAGGACTGGCACTGCAGCAACACGAATATTGTAAGTCAGCATTCCTTCTCTGGTTATATTAAACAAATTAATCTCTTTCTGTGTCTCTCTCTGTCTCTGTCACTGTCTCTCTGTCTCTCTGTCTCTCTGTCTCTCTGTCTCTCTCTCTCTCTCTCTCTCTGTCTCTCTGTCTCTCTACTAAGTAGTTTCAAAAGGCTAATTCAAGCATGTACGTAGGGCGTGAGTGTATGTGCGTATGTGTGAGTGCATGAGTGTGTCTAAACTCATGTAACTGAAAGTACACTAATAAGTGTACCTAAACGAGTGTGATTTCGCACATGCGATTTCATAACTATTAACTATGTCGTTCAACACCTCCAGACATTGTGTTAATTTTGTCCACGACCCCCCAAGTATTCTGCTGCTTTAACAGTGTGAAAACATCTGCATCCAAACACGCGTGTGTTTCTTCTTTGTGTGTGTTAATCTACGATTCAGACCCGTTTGCGGAGAGACTATGAATGCCTCTGCTTAAAGAAAGTGAAATCGTGTTGGCGTTGTGGGGATTTAATGTAGCGCATCGTTCATCCCTGTTCGAACTGTTCAATTTTATTTTATTATATTCTGTATGTGTATGAGTGCAGTGCTAGCAGGAACATTTATAATTGCTGTGCATCGAACGCTTATAACATTTCGCAGAATTTTTTTAAATCCTGATTTACTACTTCTCACTTGACTTTTCCCTTAAGTTAGCCAGTTACTGAAGTCGTAACTTGTTTGCTTCACTTTTTACTCTTTGTGAATTAATTTTTCTCCGTGTTTGTTTATTGATTTCATCTCTCAGATTTTTGGTTGTTGTTAATAATTTTGTTTATTATATTATGAATTTAAACGTGTCAAAACACACTCTCCAGGTTGGACATCTTAATGTCTATCATCTCGTTAACAAAGTGCCTGATATATGCGTGCTGCTAAACCAAAGCTCAAAGCCAGTTCATGTTTTTGGGATGAGCGAAACACGGCTCGACTCGAGAATTGCCGATAACTTGATTTACATTCCCCAATACTCTGTTTTGCGACGCGACAGCGCAAGGAAGAATCAGACAGGCATTGCAGTCTATATTCATGAATCAATTTCTGAATTTGCAACACGAAGAACTGATTTAGAGGACGACAATATTGAGTGCATTTGGATTGAAGTAAAAAACTGTAAATCCTCGCCTCTGCTCATAGGTTATATATATCGTAACCCTGCCGAAACGTCGATTTGGTCAGAATATTTCATTCAGATGATGGATAAAGTCAAATCACGCAATAAAGATATTGTATTGCTTGGAGATTTTAATATTAATCTGAATAAGCCTCAAACAGTATGGAATTCAACAACAACTTTATTAGGTCTTCATCAACTGGTTCTGAACCCAACAAGAATAACAGACACAACTGCAACTCTTATTGATCACATATATACTGATAATAAGAAGATTGTTTCTAATGTGTATGTGTCCAATTCCAGTATTAGCGATCATATGCCTATTTTTTGTTCGGTCTCTATGCGCTTGCCTAAATCAGGACCAAAAGGCCACACGACCATAGAATACAGAAGTGTTAGACATTTTGATGAGTCTGCATTTTTTCGTGATCTTAGTGAAGCTCCATTTCAGAGCGTTTTTAATTTCAGTCTTGCAGATGATGCTTTTGATCAATTGTATAGCATTTTAAGCACAATTATAGATAAACACGTGCCCCTGCGTCAGCATAGAGTAAAACATGCCAGACTTCCGCCTTGGTTAACATCAGATATTATAGAGGCGATGGCTCTGAGAGATTATTTCAAGGAAAATAAGATGACAGACGAATATAAACAGCAGAGGAATGAGGTGTTAAACCGTGTGAGACAATCCAAAACTGGTTACTTTGATAAATTAATTTCCGATAAGAAAGATACTGCAACAATTTGGCGGGCAGTAAATGAAATCCTTGATAAATCTAGGAAAAGGTCAACTGCTAATCTAACAAAACTATCTGCGGAAGAATTTAATAATCATTTTATATCTTTAGCGGATAAATTGAAGGCTTCTGTGGCAGAAACAAATTCTCGGGATAGAGATGACTGTTTTGAAAAATTGGACGAATTCTGTCAGCGGAACAGAATAAACAATGAAGCGTTTATCATTCCTCCGATTGCAGTTC
>NC_090253.1:15155292-15172792 GCF_037325665.1 Littorina saxatilis | reverse complement strand
TATCATGTTATTTTGAAATATAGGGGGCTTTTTACAGTGATTCGTGAAGGCCGCTTCACTGGTCCATATTAGGCGCCCAGGCTCCTAATATGGACCCTTTGTGATTTTTTCTGTATTTAATTTTTGCTGAATGACTATCAAAGCTATTTCACTCTAATTAGGCCTAACGGTTAACCTAAGAGAGAAGGACTACCAAACACAAAATGAAACTTCTTCGCAAGAAAACAAGCTAGTTATTAGCATGAAACAACAAGAGGCGAAGCCATCAAGGCTCACGTAAGAAATCGACAAACAGTAACACACACACACACACACACACACACACACACACACACACACACACACACACACACACACACACACACACACACACACACACACACACACACACACACACACACACAGAGAAAGAGCATAGGTGAAACTGTGCAAGAAAGCGAGACACTAGATCTAGATCTGTCTGTCTGCATGTAGCCTACTTACAGGGACACGACTGCCAGCTAGTCTCGGCCCGCTCAAAATAATAATGACCGAGACTTTCAGTACTTCCTTCGCGTGACGTCTAACCCTCTTACGTCATAATGTGACGTCAATGTAATGTGACGTCTTCAAATGTTAGAGTTTCTACCACAGACATACACACGCACGCACGCACGCACATACGCACATACACACGCACGCACAGACAGACAAAGTTACGATCGCATAGGCTACACTTACGTGAGCCAAAAAGTGGTCCATATTAGGAGCCCTTCCCCTTTGTATGTATGTATGTATGTATGTATGTATGTATGTGTGTGTGTGTGTGTGTGTATGTATGTATGCATGTATGTATGTATGTATGTATGTATAAGTATGTCCGTATCATGCGCAGGACAAGGGGGGCCCTGGCACCGTAACAGCCATCCCATCCAAGAAGGCAGTACAGGATGGCGTCATCTCCACAGGTCTGGTGGACGTCCGCTGGGACGCTGGAGGCGAGCACTACTACTGCATGGGACAGGAGGATTTGTACGAACTGGAACTAGTCTGACTTTGGCGATTGCTGGAGGCGAGCACTACTACTGCATGGGACAAGAACACATCTACGAACTGGAATTAGTCTGACTTTTGCGATTGCTGGGGGCAAGCACTACTACTGCATGGGACAAGAAGACCTCTACGAACTGGAATTAGTCTGACTTTGGCGATTGGAATCCTCTTCAATGTCTATTCTGCAGGCATATTGACTAGGGCTTAATCTGACGGGGGTTTCTGGGTTCGGGAAGACCCCGTCCCCTTTTTTCCCGGCTTATGTATCTTTTTTCTCGACGAAAAGACAAAAGGCAAGTGCAGGACTGGGTGGCCGAGTGGTAACGACTGGGTGGCCGAGTGGTAACGACTGGGTGGCCGAGTGGTAACGCACTTGCGCTCGGAAGCGAGAGGTTGCAAGTTCGACCCTGGGTCAGGTCGTTAGCAAATTTCTCCCCCCTTTCTAAACCTAGGTGGTGGGTTCAAGTGTTAGTCTTTCGGATGAGACGAAAAACCGAGGTCCCTTCGTGTACACTACATTGGGGTGTGCACGTTAAAGATCCCACGATTGACAAAAGGGTCTTTCCTGGCAAAATTGTATAGGCATAGATAAAAATGTTCACCAAAATACCCGTGTGACTTGGAATAATAGGCCGTGAAAAGTAGGATATGCGCCGAAATGGCTGCGATCTGCTGGCCGATGTGAATGCGTGATGTATTGTGTAAAAAAAAATCCATCTCACACGGCATAAATAAATCCCTGCGCCTTGAATATGTGCGCGATATAAATTGCATAAAATAAAAATAAAAATAAAATTAAAAAAAACCTGCGCTTAGAACTATACCCACAGAATACGCGCGATATAAGCCTCATATTGATTGATTGATTGAAGTGCAACTATGTTCTATTCCGGAGCCACATTGAAGCTACTCTACTAGAAGGCTTATTACAGTGTTCTAGATGGTCGAACGTGTAGCAAAGACCTGTTCGTGTACGTGCTGATATTGCGTCACCCGTGACTCACTTCAAGTTGTTCTCCAATGTCCCAAATGCATACGTTGTTTTGCTACCACCAAGACTGCAGATCTTGGCAAACGCGTGACGTTAAAACTAGATTTGATGACGTTACCCGTACACGTTCCTGTACACGTCATGAAAAGTGCTGATCTAGATCTTGCTAATGTGCATTCCCAGTACAGTTATGACAAAATATCCTAGCGATGCAATTAAGGAACTATACGTCGCTTGTGACAAAAAAAGCGACAACTAATATAGAGTTCTCTACTTCTCCTGCACGCCATTTTGCAAACCACTAAGATCGGTCAAGGCTTTTTGAACATGTATCCTTACTAGGACATCAACACCATTGCCTGCTGTTTCCTGGAGCCGGTTTCACGGACTCGTGGTGGTCACACTGACAGTCGGACCAAAGAACCAACATATCAATTCCACCAACCGCAAAATCAATCTTACCAACAATCTTCCACCATGTCGTTTACTATGGAGACGTCGGATTTGTTTTTAGATTTATTGTATTTTGCTAATATTTTGTTTACAAGGTGCAACATTTATGAATAGCTTTACATATCTATATAAGTATATGTTTATATATTTTCTCTGTGCCGGTGTGTGTGTGTGTGTGTGTGTGTGTGTGTGTGTGTGTGTGTGTGTGTGTGTGTGTGTGTGTGTAACTAACACTAGTAACAGCCCATCAACGACTACAAAAGTAGTTACTTCCCTTTGAATACATGCAATGCTTTAATTGTTATGTTGTACCTAGTTGGTAGGTTGAACCATACATTGTTCATGTCTTTTATATTGCATCACTGGGTGTGTGTGTGTGTGTGTGTGTGTGTGTGTGTGTGCGCGCGTGCGTGGGTGCGTGCGTGCGTGCGTGTGTGTGTGTGTGTGTGTGTCACTGTGTGTGTGTCACTGTGTGTGTGTGTGTGTGTGTGTGCGTTTCATGCAATGGTATGTATGCACACATATCTGAGATATTTTGTAATTGCTATTTTGCTTGGATATATTTAAATCTGTATCGTGTACAAATGTGTTTATATGTGTACGTATTTTATGTAATAGCTTTTGTTATGCGCTGAGAAGTGTTTTTAAATTTGCTTTACAAAAAAAACCAAAAAAACCACTGCCTTAAATGTAGTTTTTATTATAAGTATATGAGTGTATGCACAGCAAAAGGGGGATAACCACCTTCTGTTTAAATATTAAAAAAACGCTCGCACTGGACCCGAGTACTCTTCAGACTGGCTCGCTCCCCCAGTATGAAAGTTTTTGTCTTGTGCACGTTTAAGACCAAGTGATTGCTCTGTGTGAATTACAGGCATTCCCTTTGCTATATAAGTACATTGCATGCGAGCCGAGGATGTGCGTGGTGACTGGCCTTTCTCTTTTATTTGATCACAGTGAAAAATATACTGCCGACCCTCTTCATAACTGGTGAACTGGTGGCCCACGAAGTTCTTCTACTGTCCTGGCTCGCGGATTCTTGCATTTATCACGCCCAGAGCCGGACCCAGGGGGGGGGGGGGGGGGGGTTCCAGGGGTTCCGGAACCCCACCCCTGGAAAAAGCATGTACCTTGCTTTGAGTGGGTTTTTTTTTTTTACTAGTTATAGCACCAAAACAATGCTGCTCTTAACCCTCAAAACAAGGCCTAGAATGCACCAGATTGCACAGATTTTAACCGTTTTTCAAAAATTTTCCGGGGGAACATGCCCCCGGACCCCCCTAGTTCGCGCGCCTGCAAAGCAGGGGCGCGCTTGTGGCTTCGCCACTTCGCTGATTTGCCCCCCCAAAAAAGGAGGAACCCCCCCCCCCCCCCCCCCCTTACAACTCATTTGGTCCGGCCCTGCACGCCCCAGGTAGTTTTACCAAATTCTTTAATGTAAAGTGAAGGTAAAAGACTGAAACATATGTAAACAAAGGAAACCATAAGAAAAAATACAAATTAATATGATAAGAATCAAAACACAAAATCGCGACCTCTAAACCACCGCAGTCGCGACCGAGCAACCAACGCTTGGTAGAAAATGGGGTACACAAAAAATCAAATTATTCAAACACACAACGCGCAAAGCCTGGCAAATCGTCTCGCATGCGAGACGCATGCTTTTTATGAGCTATATTTCTCGTCACTGTGTGACGCGTTCGGCTGTTCTATCAGCTCAATGGCTGCGTGTTGCCCCGCCGGTGTGAACTCCTCCTACGGCCAAGTCGTTTTTGTGGTTTATTTCGCATTTAGATCCCAGGTAACATTATGAAGTTTTAATACGATCAATCGGACCTATTATCAAGTTAGTGTATCAACTTTTGAACGAACTGCGCCCAGTAGTTTCCCAGCAATAAGCTGTTAAGTGGAGAAAGACAGACAGACACACTATTAAAGTCTGCTGAGCCCAAGTACTAGCGTACTCGGGGATAATCTCTGCGTCATTTATAACCGCGTGTGTGACAATGGCCTTCTAAATGCGCATGCACTTTTCACAGCAGGTGGTGAAAACATGTCTAATACACAAACCATATGTGTCAAATAGACTGTTCCTGTTGTATGAAAGAACACGCCATCACAACACAAGAGTTTCACACACCACAATGTCAATGATATGACAGAACGTTCAAAGTAGAGGTTAGGGGCAAATTATACCTGTGCAGAGTTAGCGGCGCTGCATGCTGCGATAGGGATCATGACGAGTACTTGGCCTGTTTTCTTTTCACGCAACGTGTCGCGGGCTGGAACAAAAAACAAGTCGCGTAAGGCGAAATTACTACATTTAGTCAAGCTGTGGAACTCACAGAATGAAACTGAACGCACTGCATTTTTTTTTACAATGGCCGTAGTCCGCCGCTTGTGCAAAACGGAGTGAAACTGACGAGCCTGTTTAGCGCGGTAGTGGTTTCGCTGTGCTGCAATGCACGCTTTTCTGTGCCTCTCTTCGTTTTAACTTTCTGAGCGTGTTTTTAATCCAAACATATCATATCTATATGTTTTTGGAATCAGGAACCGACAAGGAATAAGATGAAATTGTTTTTAAATCGATTTCGGAAATTTAATTTTGATCATAATTTTTCTATTTTTAATTTTCAGAGATTGTTTTTAATCCAAATATAACATATTTATATGTTTTTGGAATCAGAAAATGACGAAGAATAACATGAAATTGTTTTTGTATCGTTTAATAAAAAAAAAATTTAATTACAAGTTTCCGATTTTTAATGACCAAACCCACTCATTAGTTTTTAAGCCACCAAGCTGAAATGCAATACCAAACCCCGGCCTTCATCGAAGATTGCTTTGCCAAAATTTCAATCAATTTAATTGAAAAATGAGGGTGGGACAGTGCCGCCTCAACTTTTACAAAAAGCCGGATATGACGTCATCAAAGGTATTTATCGAAAAAATGAAAAAAAACGTCCGGGGATATCATACCCAGGAACTCTCATGTCAAATTTCATAAAGATCGGTACAGTAGTTTAGTCTGCATCGCTCTATACACACACACACACACACACACACACAGACATACACCACGACCCTCGTCTCGATTCCCCCCTCTATGTTAAACATTTAGTCAAAACTTGACTAAATGTAAAAAGAATTACCTGTAGTGACGTATTTGTCGCTGGTGACGTAATTTCAAAGTTCGAACAAAATGGATACTTTTTTGCGCCGTGAACAGGCAAAACTATCCTTCCAATGTCTCTTGACTTGCGTAAGTACTTCAACGCATTTTTTATGCCAAAGGTTAGTATAAAGATACAACACGTAACCCTTAGGACACAATACATAAACGAATATGTATTGCAACTATATGTATTCGAAGACCAATAGAGAAGATACACTAAGATTTAGACATATTGATGCTCATGGACTTTAGATCAACATTCCGACAACCATATTTATGACAAATTCATATTCTCTCTCTCTCTCTCTCTCTCTCTCTCTCTCTCTCTCTCTCTCTCTCTCTCTCTCTCTCTCTCTCTCTCTCTCTCTCTCTCCCTCTCTCTCTATCTCTCTGTCTGTCCCTGAAGTGCCAAGACGTGTCTCCCATGCTCTGGATATAAACAGGATTTTCTTATTCATCATGTGATTTCTGTGTGCTTAAATATACATTGGCGGGTAGCTAAAGTTACTAGCTACAGGATGAACATCTTCGTGTTGTGGAGAATTGACTATTGTTGACGGTAGGAGCATTAACGTTCCATTTCATTTCTTCACATTTCTTTGTTCTGCGATATGTTGCCGCGCAAAGACAGGGTGATAAGCGTCGGCCGTGATGCCGAGAAAAAAGGGTGCGCCGTGTAGTGCCAATGTGATTCCTTATCTTGCCGTGGGACTGTTCTATGGTTTCAGTGACCCGTCCCTGCTTAGACTACCTCCTAACACGGGATGTGTTGACTATCCGAGACAGTAATGTAATGGGATGTGATGATGTGTACAGGTGCCGGCTGTGGCCGCACTGTATTAATTCATGATGTGATCTGTGTGTTCCCTCGCCACCCTTCTCTCCTTCTAGTAGGCCATTATTGTATTTTCACCACCCCGCATTCCCCTCCAATGTACTGAAAATAACTATCATGGCTCTTCAGTCTGGATGTTTTCTCTCCTGGAACCCAGATGTGGAGATTAAAAGAGATCCAAATCAGTTAACTTTTAACATCCCCCACTCTCTTATGCCGCTAGCCAGACAAGTGTTCTACATGAGATATGTACTTGACATTGGTCAGCGTGAAAACTTTTCCGTCAAATGGCATGACGAAGCTGACAAACCTCTACGCAAACTGTCAGTGTCAGATCCGTGTAGCATCGAAGAAGTGCCGAAGGAACTACCTTCAAAAGAACTTTATAGATCCAAAATAGTTGTCAAGTGCGGATCAACCAAGTTAGTAACAATTACTATGCATTACACCACGGGCACCATTCTTGTGCAAGGAACAAAGTGTTTGAAGTGGAGAAAAACTGAATTTGAAAATCTGGTACAGTGCATTCAGGCGATCTGTAAACACCCTGAACAAACCTCGTCCATCCCCACAAGGCTGTCTGTGCTGCCGGTCCCACCAACAACGCGCCCAAGGGGTGGCAGAGTCGTCATGTGTGACATCACTAATGACGTGTCGTCGCCGTGTGGTCGTCGCGAGCAGTCAGAGCCCAGAGGCAGACTTACCAGGGCTTCGATTCGCCACAGGGGACGCAGTTTGGATAGCACATCTCCTCGCCATGACCCCTCCCCCTCCACGCAGTCTGACACCCTCCTCCCGCTGGCTGCCACCCTCCTCCCAACTATTCAGCCCCCACCACTGAACACAGCCACCCTACCTGCCTTGACCCTCGCTCCCACTTTTTGCTCTGAGTCTGAGCCTACTACAGCGATAGCTGCTGGTAGTACCTTCCAACTTACCCCTCGCAAGCTGGCAGCTACACAAACACCAACTGATACTGCTGATACTGCTGCTAACCTACTCTCCACTCCTTCCCCCCTCCCACCTGTCAGCCCACTGCCACCAGTGACTGCGGACATGGGAAAAGAAACCACTACCACTCTTTCCACTTCTACACCCCTCACTCCTGCTGCTGCCAGCCCACCCCCAGTGACTGAGGCACAAGCGCAGACCTCGCCCCTCTCTCCCGTTCTGCATGACTGCTCTGAGCAAACGTCTACAGCGATAGCCGACACAGACACACCAATTGACAGTTCAGCTACTCCTCCGTCCTCCTCCCCCCTACCCCACACACCTGCAACGATTGAAGCTCACGAGACAGAAGTGGGCACTGGCGCCGTGCACCTTGTTTACAGTGAATGTGCTGCTGACGCAAACTTTATTTCAATGATAGAAAACGTAAAGAAACAATTAAAGACAGAACTCAAACACCACACACAAACAAAGTTTGACAAACTTAACGAGACATTACATGCTCAGCAAAAACAGATAAGCAAAATCCAGAAAGAAAATCATTGTCTAAAATCAGAACTTGGCGAATTGAAAAAGATTCTCAAAACTCAGAGGCTGGAAAACAAAGACATACAGGCACCTGAAAAGGAATCTCCAAAAGATAACACTACAACAGACACTCCTTCCAGCGTGCAAGATTCCTCCAACAATATTAGCAGCCCTGTGAAACTGGCCAACATGTTCGCTGCTTTAACAGAGATGGACACTGAACATTCTACTATAGACGTGACTGCACCCTCATCACCTACACAAACACCAACATCCCATGAAACATCTGAAAATTCATCCAAAAGCCCTTCAAAAAACATGAAATCTCTGGCCGACTCAGCCACTCGTACCAAGACTTCAAATCCTGGCCCCAGACAGCAAGCGCCTCACCAGGACCAGACCCCCAGACAGCGCTTGGCGGAGTTCAGAGTTGCGTTTGACACAACGCATGTCCTACTTGGCGACTCTGTCCTCCGTCCGGTCAGACCGGACTTGTTGTTTCGGGAGAGACAGACCGAGAATCTCAGCGTGCCTGGCCTCAGTGTGGATGACCTTATGCACTGGATGAGTCACATTCCCCAGTGCAAACAAGTACAACTTGTCATCGTCCACATTGGGGTAAATACCTGCTGGGCGAACACGATCACCGAAAGCCTATGGACCAGATGCGTCAAACTTACAAAAAAAACATTCCCACACGCACGTGTTCTCTTCTCGGGGATCGTCCCTCCCCGAGGAGAACACATTGTAAAGAAGTCGGTGCTGACCTCAAACCATGCTCTTGCTGGAGTGTGTGACAGAGAAGGTGTGACATTTGTGGACCACACAACCACATTCTGCACTGGAAATGGTGCCCCTCGCAAAGCGCTGTATCGTGACGCACTTCACCCTAGCCAACAGGGCACCAGCCGACTGGCATGCAATATAAAGTATGCCTGCCTGCCTCGCCAACCGGACCAGCAGAGCCTTGGACGACGCAGGACTCTTCTGGAGTCCCCAACTTTGGTGCCGGGGTCGGACTATCCCCCTGAGCACCAACGGCTGTCCTTTCAGCAACAGCCGAGGCAAACGAATTTGCCCCCCCACTTCCCTCAACAGCAAAAACCTCCAACAATGCCCAATCGATCCAACAGCACCACCAACGATCGCCACATCCAAGGGCCAGGACGTCAGACCACATCCCCCTCGCCACCTCCCTACCGCTGGCACTACGAGCAGCGTCAGGGTCAACTGAGGCCTCAGCTCTCCTTGCCATTCCCCTACGGCTGGCACAGCGAGCAGCATCTGGGTCAACAGAGGTCTCAGTCCCCCTTGCCACCTCACGACGGCTGGCACAGCGAGCAGCATCAGGGTCAACGGAGGTCACAGCCCCCCTTGCCATCCCCCTACGGATGGCACGGCGAACAGCAACAGGGTCAACAGAGGTCGCCCCCTTCACTCTTCCCCGCCCACCATGGCCAGCCTGTGCTCCCTCCGTGGTACTGCTATGACCCAGCAGTCCCGCGATACACACAGCCCCTCTTTCATAGTAACAGCCGCATAACTGAAGGAACATTTGTCTAATCATTTAAAAGGACAGAATATCACCAAGTGTGTGTGTGTGTGTGTGTGGGTGTGTGTGTGTGTGTGTGTGTGTGTGTTAGGCAAACTTAAATTCAACAACAATACAAGTGTTGTGGATATGTTTGATTATACGTAATGGCCGTATTACTATAAATTAGAAACAAAAACTAAGGTGATCTTACCGCCTTAAAGTGAGCAAAATAACGTTGTTGCAGAGGAAACGCTTGAAGTTTTGAAACACAGAGAGTTTGGTCACAAACTGACAATTCATTCTTCAAAGTATATTAGCAGTGACTGATTATTCTTTTAGGTCTACAGCGTGTGCTTAAAGGCAATTATGCAAGTGAATCTGTGAATATTCTTAATTAAGCTTTCCTTGCACTCTTGAGAATCAGAACTCTATTACAACTGATGATTGTGTCGATACATTTTGTGAAGCCAAAAAACGCTCAGAGTTGAATCAGTTACTGATGATTCTGATCTGATACTGTGTCCGCTACTATCAAGTTGGGACTGTGTGAAAGCCCTCCATTCTCGTCATTCATCTTCGCGTGTCATTAACGTGACTACTGGTGTTTCAGTTATTCACTGTCGGGTCATTTTACTCGTTGAATTTGAGTTAATCTGCTCTGGTTAATTCTTGTTACTCTTAAGTCTACTTATTTCTCTTTGTGTAAAGTAGTGTAGCTTTTTTTCTCTCTTTGTTTTGTCTTTCGTTTGAGTTTGACACCAAGTGTTAAACTCCATTGGTCGCATCTCTGTGTGTATCTGTGTATAGTATAATTCAATATTTTCTCCTTATCGATTATTGATTACTTTTGCTGTTTTAAAGTAATTTTGATTTTATTCTTTTTTTTTCTTTTCTTTTCTTCTTAAAACGTGAAAACACTGTTTTGAGATTTATCATGAGTAATTCTTCTACCTCATGGCCCACAAAAGAGGGTCTTCGTATTGGACACCTTAATATCAACCATGCAATTAATAAATTACACGAAGTTTCCACCATGCTTTTAAACTCAGGAACACATTTTCATGTTATGGGGTTTACAGAATCAAGACTATCTGACACGATTTCGGATTCTGAGGTTTGTGTTCCAGGTTACAGTGTTGTACGCAGAAACCCCCAACAATGTAAAGAAACTGGATTGCTTGTGTATATAAGTGAATCATTGACCTACACACGTTTAACACATTTAGAACAGTTTGTGGAATCCGTCTGGATCGAGGTCAAATTAAAAAAGGCACCTCCAATGCTTATTGGTTTCTGCTATAGAAATCCAGCAGAACGTGTAAACTGGACAGACAAAAATGTTCACATATGTTAGATGCTGCTTTGTTAGAATCAAAAGAAACCATTCTCTTAGGAGATTTTAACATTGATTTATTAAAACAAAATAAACCATGGTTAGATATGTTCAACCTTTATGATCTCAAACAAGTCGTGAACACCCCTACTAGGGTTACTGCATCTACAAGCACTTTGATAGATCATGTCTATGTTTCTAACACCCGTAACGTTGCAGAAGTTTGTGTTCCAACCAGCGGCTGTAGTGATCATTTTCCTGTTTGTCTCACGTGGTCAAGAAAGGGTGTAAAAATCCCCAAAGTTGGTCACAAGACAGTAAAGTACCGCTCCTTTACTAAATTTAACGAGAACGCTTTTCTTGTAGACTTAAGTAATTCTTCTCTCTCTGATGTTTATAATTATACGGATCCTGATGATGCAATAACACACTGGATAAATGTCTTTACAGAAATATACGATAAACATGCCCCGTGGAGAATTAAGAGAGTCAAGCAAATAGTAAAACCTAAATGGTTTGATACTGAATTACAAGATGCTATTGGCCATCGTGATTTCTTAAAATCAGTTGGCAAGGAAGCAGAGTATAGAGAACAGAGAAATAAAGTAAACTCACTTAAACGAACAAAAAAAATTAAGTACTTTCATGACCTAGCGTCATCAAAGCAAAATTCAAAGAATATATGGAAAGCAATAAATGAACTTACAAATAAAACGATTGCCAGTCATTCAAGTTGTGTTAAGGACATATCCCCTGATGATTTAAACACGCATTTTTCTAAAATAGCTGAAAAAATTATTACAAATGACAAATCCAATTTGAACAATTTGAAAGTGTTAGAAGAATATTGTGAGTCGAAACAAGTTTCAAGTCAAGCGAATATTCCTCTACTTACAGTACCTGAAGTTTTTTACGCACTTACACACCTTAAGCAAACAGGCTCCCGGGGAATCGACGGCCTCGATGGTAGGATTCTTAAATTGTCAGCCCCTGTAATTTCTGAAACACTCACTTACCTTTATAATCTTTGTTTAGACAAAAATTATTTCCCAGTCGCCCTGAAACAGGCTAAAGTCATTCCTCTGTTTAAATCAGGTGATAAAAAAGACCCATCAAACTATAGGCCAATTTCAATATTGTCTGTTTTATCAAAACCACTTGAAAAACACATTAACAAACATATTCTAATGCATCTTAACCAAAACAATTTACTTCACCCTAAACAATCGGGTTTTAGAGCTAACCATTCCTGCCATACTGCCTTAGTTTCTCTTGTTGATCAATGGCTGGAGAAAATAAACGACAATGAATTCTGTGGTGCCATGTTTGTTGATTTTGCTAAAGCCTTTGACGTTATTGATCACACGTTATTACTGAGAAAATTTGCATTGTATGGCGTCGGAATCGAAACTGTCAAACTTATTAGTTCATTTCTCACCGGCAGACAACAGACTGTACTAACAAACGCCTCGGCGTCGAGCATGCAAGAAGTAAAATACGGTGTACCACAAGGATCGGTTTTAGGACCCCTCCTCTTCTCTATATACATTAATGACCTCCCCCTACATATTCAAAATGTATGTGAACTTTTTGCAGATGACACCACAATTCACTCCAGCAACACAAATGTAACTCGCTTATCAGAATCACTTCAAAGGAGTTTAAACCAGTTGACAGAGTGGACTGAACTAAACCATATGTCTCTTAACCCAAAGAAAACCAAATATATGGTCATAACAACAAGACAAAAACGCCAGAATATTTGTTCAGCTGGTCCTGCTTTAATGATAGATGGTGAAATAGTGGAAAAAGTCGACCATCACAAACTGCTGGGTGTTAATATCGATAACAACTTGTCTTGGTCAACCCACATAGAGCAACTTAGTAAAGTGGTGTCTAAGAAAGTGTATCTCTTATCTAGAATTAAACACTTCCTGAACTGCCAAACCAGAAAGTTATTCTTCATTGCTCATATTCAATCTGTTATTGATTACGCATCCACTCTATGGGACTCCGCAAGTGAAAATTCCTTAAAACCACTCAGCAGATTACATAAAAGAGCGCTAAAAGTAGTATTACTAAAGCACACTACCCTCACAGAGTTAGACTACATACATTTAGGGATCTTACCTCTAAAGTCAAGACTGCTTTTTAACAAAGGAATCTTTATGCATAAAATCATATCCGAAACTCTACCCCAAACCATTTGTTCAAAGTTCTCTTTGAAGAATTCACACCACCTTATGAAATTTAACACTCCTCTTCCTAGGATAGACTTATTTAAGTCTAGTCTAGTTTATTCAGGTGGCCGTCTCTGGAACGCTCTTCCGAATGCCTTACGGGAAGCTACCAGCACAGATTCTTTCAAAAACAAATATATATCCCATTTAATGAAAATAGTATATTCTTGATTGTTATGTCCTTTGGGACACAGTCACTCACTTTTGATTTATTGTTTTGTTCACGAAATTATGATGTTCTGCATAATATCCATTGTCTTACAGAGTTGATGTACTATATATATAGTATTCTGACTCTAATTGACTTGCAAATTTTTACATTGCACCTTGTCATGAACATTTATAAACTACAATGTTTCATATAATGCACTTATGTACATAAACTTATACTGTTTTACTAATTATGTAAGTATGTAGTAGTAGTTATTATAGTAGATTTAGTCCCTCTTTAGGGCGAGGGCCAGATGCAAAAAAGTATACCAATGCTTATTCTGTTACCCTCGTAAAATAAAGAATTGTCATTGTCATTGTCATTGTCATTGTCATTGTCATTGTCTCTCTCTCTCTGTCTGTCTGTTTCTTTCTCTCTCTCTCTGTCTGTCTCTCTGTCTCTGTCTCGGTCTCTGTCTCTCTCTCTCTCTCTCTCTCTCTCTCTCTCTCTTTATCTCTCTCTCTCTCTAACACACACACACACACACACACACACACACACACACATACACACACACACACACAAATTGCATGGTCTAAACGAAAGCTGTAATAAAGTGTTTACGGATCAGAATTGAGTCCACTCGGCACCAAAGTTTTTAATTTTGCAATCCAGAAAGACTCTCTTTTCCATCTCTCATCCGGGTCGAACAAAAGACTCTTTCGATCACAGTGCACTCCATATCACCGAGAGAATGGTCGGGCTTGTTGAAGTGCACTGTGAGAAGAGTACCTGTGTTCTTCCCAATGTGTGAGCGGTGGAGATAGAACCTTTCTCTGAGACTGTTTTGGGTCTGCCCCACGTACTGGGCACGGTGGCATTTTTTACACGAAATTGTGTGAACTCAATCAAGTGTTTTTCACAGATGATACATTTTTTACGCTCACACCCGATACACCCAGGGTTGTTGTCGTGCTTAGGAGGAAGAACTGTAGGCATTAGGATATTGCGTATGCTCTTACAGTTTCTCTCCCCACAGATGGGCGTTTCAGGCAGAACGTTTTTCATGTGTTCACTCTCGCTGATCAAGCTTTCCTGTAAACCATGCAACCACTGGCCGAGGGGAGGGTTGAGTGGGTTATGAGTGATGACGAAAGGGACTCTGTTTGTGTGAGTTTTTGCGATATGAAAGAGTTTCCTTTCTGATTTTAGATGAAGCTTTCCTCCTGCCATCTTTAACAGTCTTTTTGCTGTACCCCCTGGCACAGAACTGTCTCTCCATCTCATCGCACCTTTGTTGAAATTGCTCCTCTTCTGAGCAGAGTCTTTTAAGTCTCAGAAATTGTGAGTGGGGCAAATTTCGTTTGACGTGAGCTGGGTGACACGAGTTCTGGCACAGGTAGGCATGGCTGTCGGTAGGTTTTGTGTACAGGTCAGTCTGAAGGTATCCATCCTTATATATGATGTGTGTGTGTGTGTGTGTGTGTGTGTGTGTGTGTGTGTGTGTGTGTGTGTGTGTGTGTGTGTGTGTGTGTGCCTGCATGTGTGCAAACGTGTGCGTCTGTGTGTGTGCGCGCGCGAATATATATATATGTGTGTATGTGTGTGTGTGTGTGTGTGTGTGTGTAACTGACACTAGTAACAGCCCATCAACGACTACAAAAGTAGTTACTTCCCTTTGAATACATGCAACGCTTTAATTGTTATGTTGTACCTAGTTGGTAGGTTGAACCATACATTGTTGATGTCTTTTATATTGCATCACTGTGTGTGTGTGTGTGTGTGTGTGTGTGTGTGTGTGTGTTTGTGTGTGTGTGTGTGTGTGTGTGTGTGTGTTTCTGTGAGTGCGTGTGTATGTGTGTGTGTTCAGTTGTTTGTGTGTGTGTGTGTGTGTGTGTGTGTGGTGTGTGCGTATATATATATATATATATATGTGGGTGTGTGTGTGTGTGTGTGTGTGTGTGCGCCTGCTGTGTGCAAACGTGTGCGTCTGTGTGTGTGCGCGCGCGAATATGTGTGTGTGTACGTGCTTGTGTGTGTGTGCTTGTGTGTGTGCTTGTGTGTGCCCGCGCGTGCGTGCGTGTGTGTGTGTGTGTGTGTTTGTGATGTGCGAACGTGTGTGGTTTTTCTTCAGCTGGAGCGGGCGGGCGATTGTGAATGAGCAAGGCAAAGACAGACAGTCAACCGAACCACAAGCCACCACCAACCCAACAACATGCTAACATAGAGTCGAAATAATGCGTATGTAATGGCATTGTAAAGCCATCAAACATAATTTGCATCTTGCCCTACATATTCTACACTCATCCACTCCTTCCTCTCGCCCCCCCCCCCCCCTTACCCCTTCACAACAACATTCACACTAACCCCCACCTCACCTGACCCCCCCACCCCCACCACCCAACTAGTCCACCTTGGTTTAAACAAAACTGTATTTCATTTTTATCATGACAAAACACAATACATGGCTTTTAATATTACTAACTCAAGCAGATAATGCTTATTTTAAGCAATCCTAATAAGAACATAACAAAGGTTAACATGATGGCGGACTAAATACATTAACTCATTTCAGAAAACGTTAACAAACAGAAAAACCTGACACGGAAACAAACAGAAAAGGGGGGGGGGGGGGGGGGGGGTGGCAAAACAGAAGGTGGGGAAAAAAAAGAAGGAAAAAAAAAAGTACAGGAAAAAAAAGAGGAAAAAAACACGGGGCACGAGAGAAGAAAAATAAGCATTGCACCTTAGTTGTCATGAACCTGTAACCCCAAGACCAAAGTCTTTGTTGCTCAGTCTCGAAAATGTCAACACACGTCAACCCCGATTGTCTCAAAAAAAACACACAGCTAGAACTCATGAGATGACTATCAGAACAGTCGCCTCGCACGCCTGATTCTTAGCGAACGCTATCTGTAGGTTGTTTCAAATGGAGACGGTAGCCTGAAGCGACACTCTCAGCGTCGGTTGCGGTGAACCAAAAGTGCAGTTCTAAGAAAAACTTGCTTTGATCTGCATCGCCATTTCATAACAGATTTAATTGCAAGTGCCATCTAATGTGTATTCTTCTCGAAAAACTAGCTGCGATAGCTCATCTGTGGAAAAGGCGCTGCTGTCCTAACAGCTTTAACTTTGTTTAAGTTTGGCAAAGAATGAATTATTGTCTTTCAGCAAGAGAGAAACAAAACAAAAACACAAACAACAACAACAACAACAACCAAACACTAAGTAAACCAAAACAAGACCCCCACCCCCAAATCAAAAAACAAACAAACAAGCAAGCAGACGAGCAGACAAACAAACACCTCAAAAACAAGTAAACGAATACAACACGAAGGCACAAAACAAACAAAATAAACAAACTAGCATCAGAACACATGAACAAAAGGAAAATTAGTTGATGGACAGGGACAAGAAGAAAACGAACAACAACAACAACAACAACAACAACAACAACAACAGCAGCAGCAACAACAATACCACGTGCCAGTAAAACAATAAAATACAAATAAAATCCTCTCTTTGCCTACTTATTTTTAACCTCACTGATTAATTCTGCAGTTGCTGCATGTTCGTCTTCGTGCAAGCCTACAATCTGATCATCAAACCATGGCACCCGCATTGTCAAATCAAGAGCGTGACCATCGCAGATAATACGCTTCACAATCGATCGTCACCCACCCGTGCCCAAAACAGGAAGGGACTCGAAGTGGAGACTTGATTTAGGCGGTTTCAAACCAAGACGGGAAAGCAAGCGTCGGGTAAAACGTTTTCTGTTTTGTTTTGTTTTCTGGAATTTTGAACGTTGGCAGTCTGTTTGTTTTGTATCAAAGGCACTTCGATTACTGATCTTTAAAAATAACAAACAAAATAACTACGTAACAGACGAATAATAATGAGAAAACTTAGATTCGCTCGTCAGCATCTTCTGAAGATGGCAGAAGAAATTATAGTGATCATCCTTACGAACAATTATTTCGTAATGAATTGAATTGAATCGAATTGAATTGTATGGTATTGTATCGTATCGTATTGTATTGTATCGTATTGTATCGTATCGTATTGTACTGTATTGAATTGTATTATCAAACGTTCGACAATCTGACATCCTGCATATTTTACAAAATCAATCACACGAATTAAGATGGAAAGAAAAAAGAGAGCAAAATATATACCAGGAGTGAAAACGAACGTATGTCACATTCTACAGTCATTTTTCTCGACGAAGGCGACGTTAACGACGACAACGACAAAAACACCGAACAAAACAACATCAA